>NC_067474.1:128752135-129052135 GCF_947179515.1 Apodemus sylvaticus | reverse complement strand
CCCTTGGCTCCCCAGTAACTACAGAACGTCATGGCAGTGTGGTTTTATGCTTGATGTATGTGAACTCAACTCTTTTCTCCTCTCCTCTTCTCTCCCCACTCTTCTCTTCTGCCCCCTTTGCTCCTCCTTCCCTCCCCCTTCTCTTCCTTCCCTCTTTCTCTCCCTCCCCCCACCTTTGAACAAGACCTCATATAGTTGAGGCTAGTCCTGAACTTACTGTACAGCCAAGATTAGCCTAGAACTTTTATTTTTGAGATTATAATTTAATTACATTTCTCCCTTCCCTTTCCTCCTTCAAAACCTTCCAATATACCCCTTCCCCCGCTCTTTCAAATTGATGGCTTCGTTTTTTAAAATTACTATTTGTTATTGCATGCATATATGTATGCATGTATAGTCCTAAATGTAACCAGTTCAGTTAACACAATGTTATTCATATGAATGTTTTTAGCCTTGAATTCTTTATCATCTTGCTTTACCTCTCAAGCACCGGGTTCTAGGTATCAAGTACTATGTCTAGCTGTGACCTTTACCCCATTAAAATCATCAGGACAGGACAGGGGAGGAGTGCAGCTTAGTGGGAGAGCACTTGTCTAGTATGCCTGAGGGCTGGATGCAGTCCCCAGGACTCTCATCCTCCACCCCCAAACAACAGTGTAGTCTCAAGATTTACTGAAGAATATTAATGTTTTGTGAGCATTTCTGATTTGCATAAACACAGAGGTCTCTCCTTCCATTTCTGCATATTTCTGGAAGTTGAATAGCTTTCTTTTTTAAAAAAAGAGTTAGCTGGAAGCTTTGGCAGGCATGTGTTCATTGCCTAACTTATAGGATTTGATGGATCAATTTGTAAGGCCCACTCCAGAGCATTCTCTGATTTATTTTAAGAGACTGGGTGGCTTTTACTGCCAGTAACTGCACTGACAGGTAGGTGACAGGCTGTCTCCTGCACAAACAGAACCCTCATTTTTACATGAAATTAACTATTTCTGAAGATAAGGAAAGCAGTAATTACAGGTCCAAATTTGATAGTCAGCTCTGGGTCCTATTGTAGGTCGCACAACTGAAGTCACGCTGCACACAGCAGTGCCTAAGTGCTTGCTTCTCATCGTGGGGGCTGATGTCATAAGACTAACATGGAGGGCAGATCTACAATGTGCTGTGACCAGGAAAAATGGAACTTGGGGCTGTAGAAATGTTCCAGAGCAGTTAAGAAAGTGTGATTGCTGCTCTCCCAGACCAGCAGAGTTTGGTTCCTAGGACCCATATCAGGTGACTCACAATGGCCTGTAACTCCAGTTCCAAAGAATGGAAGCCCTCTTCTGGCTTCCTCTGGCACTGGCATACACATGGAACACACACACACACACATAAATGTAAAAAGAAAAAAAAAAGGAAAGTGCCTGAGATTAATTTACTAATAAGAGATAAAACCAAAGGGTTGATAAAGATTCTGTTAGGTTCTAATTTACTAAAACATTTAATTAATTAATTAATTAATTATTTTACATCCCAATATCAGCACCTCCTTTTCCTCCCAGTATCCACCTCTCACAGCTCCTCCCTCAATTCCCCTCTCCCCTTCTCCTCTGACCCCTGGGTATCAACTGACACTAGGACATCAAATCACTGTAAGACTAGGCACAACCTCTTCCACTGACAAGGCAGCCCAGTTAGGGAAACATAATACACAGGCAGGTAACAGATTCATGGAGCCTTTCAGAGGACAGTTATGCTAGGATCCTATTTGCAAGAATAACAGAGTATCATTAATAATGTCAGGGATTGCCCATGGGATGGGACTCAATTTGGTTATTCCCCTGTCTCTGTTCCATCTTTGTTCCTGCACATCTTGCAGGCAGAACACATTTGGGGTAGAAGGTCTTGTGGTTGGGTTGCTGTTCTTATCCACTAGGAGACCTGCCTGGCCACAGGAGGTGGCCACTTTAGGCTCCATACCACCCCACTGCTAGGGGTCTTTTCTTGACTCACCCCATAGACTCCCTGGGGCCTCTTCCCATCCCAGGTCTCCAGCATGTCCCAGAGATGCACACCTCCTGCCCACCATCAGCATCTCTCTCCCCTGCTCTCTCTACACTCAATTTCCCCATCCCCTCTTCCCACCCAGGGAATATAAATCAAAACAACTCTAAGATTCCATCTTATACACACCAGAATGGCTAAGATAAAAACTCAAGGGACAGCACATGCTGGCAAGGATGTGGAGCAAGGGGAACACGCCTTTATTGTTGGTGGCAGTGCAAACTTGTACAACTACTCTGAAAATCAATTTGGCAGTTTCTCAGAAAATTGGAAAGAGTTCTACCTCAAAACCCAGCTATCTCACTCCTGGGTATATACCCAAAATATGCTCCAGCATCCCGCAAGGACACTTGCTCCACTATGTTCATAGTAGCTTTGTATTTAATAGTCAGAAACTGGAAACAACCCAGTTGTCCCTCACCTGAAGAATGTATATAGAAAATGTGGTTCATTTACAATGGAATACTACTCAGCTATTAAAGACAAGGCCATCAGGACTTTCGCAGGCAAATGGATGGAACGAGAAAATATCATCCTGGTGAGATAACTCAGACCCCAAAGGACATGCATAGCATGTACTCTCTTATAAGTGGGTATTAGCCATAAAGTACAGGATATCCATGCTACAATCCTCAGACCCAAAGAAGCCTAACAACAAGGGTGGCCCAAGGGAGGAAGCTTGAACCTTCCTCAGAAGGGGAAATAAAATCGGTATTGGAGGTGGACAGAGGGGAGGGGGACTGGGTATTAAAACAATTCTAAGTTGAGTCATGAGATTCTTTTGCCTGTCGAGTCTATCCCTGCAAGAACCACTGTTGCAACTAGGAGAGGTGCTAAGTTCAGTAGCCCGCAAGTTTGAACTTGGTCTTTATGTGAACAGGTACTAGAGACTGTTTTACTAGTATCTAGTCCATTACTCCCTCCGCTAGCTCCATCAATTAAAAATATAGATTGAGTAATATAGTTACATTACAGCTCCTAGTCTAGTTTGAGTGATGGTTCTGACTAGCTAGGGTAAGCTTTCCTAGTCAAGGCAAGGTAGATAGCATTAGAGCCTTCTTGGACTGTGGTGTGCGTTTGAGACCACTTTTAGCCTCATCAAGAGCCCTCTGGATGCACACGCAGGTCCATCCATGCTCTAGAATGATATTAGCCTTTCAGTTTAGCTGTGAGCAGTGCAAGTCAGACAATGGCATTTATAACTAGACTAACCCTGTCCATTGGAACATTTACTGATCCACTCTCACATGACAGTAGCAATCACTGTTTACTGAGGATGTACTCAGTCCCCATTTCAATAGGAACCCTCAGTGTCCATTTATTTGAACCCTCACAGCAACCTCATGAGGTCTGTATCATTATTATGCCCATTGATTAGAGCCCTACGAACGTAGGAAGAGCAAACAAGTTCACATATAAAACTCACAGCCCTGGGCTGGGACCCAGAGAGGACTCATTATAGTGATTATTTGCAAAAGAGGAAATAACCACTCCAAGGGCTGTCTGGAGAGACAGGGTTATCTGAAAGGTATGAAGAAGCAACACACAGAAGGCTGAGCAAACATGTAATGGAGGCAGCAGCTTCCTCTTGGGAAGCGATGCAGGAAGCCTTCCTAGAGGAAGCAGCGCAGGGCCAGGACTCATTGCTTTCTCCTGCTCACTGCTTTTCTTCCTTTGCTTAGCAGAACTGTTGTCCCAGGTCCCACAGGACACACTGCCACCCAGCTAGATGTTGAAGTTTTCATCACTCCTTGCAGCTTTGTGAAGATGTGAGTCTGAGCTTCCACACTAAATGTGATGGAGGTAAAGTTGCTTGATACAACGGCCCCAGGCTGAGCCTAGCTGTGGTGTAGGGGACGAGCTTTGGCTGTGAAGATGTGGAGGAGCCATAAAATACTCAGAAGCTGGGGCCCTGGCTAAGCACAGCTGTCCTGGCTTTGTTGTTGTTTTGATTTTTTTATTTTGATGGACCACATGACATGACTAAACTTATGAAAAGCCAAACGTTTTTCCTATTTGAACCACTGTGTGCTGTGGGCTCTTCTGTCTGGAGTCCATGGAGTCCTAAATAGTACCTCAGGTAAAGAGAGGAGACACGTAGGGCTGAAGGAGCAGCAAATCCTAAGACACGAGAGTTGCAACAAGATTCTCATACATTCATTCTGAACCAGGCAAGATGCGGATGTACAGAAGAGACATGCAGTGCCCCGCCGCGTATTAATCTCACAGCAGCTAAAAGTCTCATGTATCTTCCTGTGCTATAGTAATGGCTTTCCAGATCCAGGCCTGTGAAATGAGGGGTGAGGATACCAGTGTAATCAAAGCAGAGGTCTAAACTTTGTTTAAAAAATTACTTATTTATTTTATGTCTATGAACACACTGTAGCTGTCCTCAGACACCAGAAGAGGGCATCAGAGCCCATTATGGTTGTGAGCCACCATGTGGTTGCTGGGAATTGAACTCAGGACCTCTGGAAGAACAGCCAGTGCTCTTAACTGCGGAGCCATATCTTCAGCCCCTAGAATTTTCTATTTTAGGGGGTTATGAAGGGTCTGAGGAAATCCTACTGGGGAGCAGGATTATAGAAAAATAACTACGGAGAGATGAATGAGCACCCAGCTCCCTGCTTGGAGTAGTTGGGGTCACACAACCTCTGCCGTTCTTCTGTCCCTTAGCCCTGGCTGACACTTGTTGGCTCAGCAATAACAGTTTCTAGATGAGTCCTGGGCATATCCTGCTCCAAAGTTTCCAGGGTAGGTTCTTCAGCCTGCAAGCCATTGATTGCTGCTGAAGCCTGCTTGGCCTGGGTGGACTTGGGGGTTGTTACCCCTGCCAGAGAGGGAGCTCTTCCAGGGCAGGAGTGTTTCTCCTATGCTCGACCAGGAGGTAGGAGGGACCTCAGTTCACAAGGCTCTATCCCTGTGACCTCAGGAGTGTCTCTCCCTCTCTGAGCCATATTTCTGGCTGTTGCCTTTTGATCTTCCAGGAAGTCCTCTGGCTCTCATCTATGCAAAGAACCACTGGGGCTTGCAGTGACCTGTGTGGTCCTTCTCCTCCCTTCCCCTTCTTCCCTTCCTCTTCTCTCCATTTCATCTCGCTTTTCCCTTAGTCCTCTGCCCACCTCCTGGTTCACCCTCCTCCCTGTGCTCCTCCCCCCTCCCTTTTCACTCTTCCCACACCTCCCTCCAACCCTTTCCCTCTTCCCTGCGCCCCTTCCTCCTCCACGTGTGCGCTTCCCTCCCCGCCACACACCACTCCTCTCGCCTCCCCCGCGCTCCTCCCTGCTCCCTCCTCCCGGCCTGCGCTCCTCCGCCAGGCCGGGGCGCAGGCCGGGCGCACGCTGGGTGGTCCGGCGGCCGGGGGCGGGCGGTAGCCTGCAGGCGTAATTGGCATGCACGCCGTTGTAGCCGAGACCGCTTAATAAAGCATTACATATCTCACCGCTTCCATATTTCATTACCTCACGCGGAGCCTGTGAGAGGGCCCTAATGGGAGTCAGCTGTGTTTTTACTTTCTGTTGTCGGCCGGGGACGGGCTTCTCAGTGGATTCTTTGAAATGAAATAATGCGATGCACGCCGCGATAAGGGCCGGCCATAATGAGGCCCAGGCCGCCGGGCGGCTGCGATTGCTCCAGGTGTCGCGTTTTTTTGGGCTCTGAGGACCTGGAGGAGGAGGGGGCGGCGCCATAGGAGGACGACGAGGGGAAGGCATAGGGCTGGGAGCCGCAGAGGGGAGGCGGAAGAGGGAGGAAACAGAGACAAGGCAGAGGCCGCTTGACAGTCCTGGGACCTGGGTTCAAACCCTGCCTGGCCCAAGTCTGTCGGTGCGGCAGGCAACACCATTCACAGCGCTGCTACACTGATGATGGGAGTCTACGGAACGGCGAAAAGGCATCATTTATATATAGAGAGAGGAGCTGGCACCTTCCGGAGCTGAGGTTTCTCCCACTCTCTTCAAGGATTCCTTTCTGGACCCTAAGTTTTCTGGGGATGGGTTTGTGCACAGAAGGGGCGGTGGGAGTCCTTGTTCTGAGTCCCATAGCTGAAGTCCCTGGATTGAACGTGGCTGTTTGTGCTACAGAAGTGAAAATCCTCCAGTTTCCTCGGTGCCAGCGCTGCCTTGTCTCCATCACTCTACTCCTGGGAGAGGCTTTTGTCGTCTGGTGCCTCGTGAACAGACCCACTTTCCATCCATGTGTAACATGCCTGCAGTCCTGTGTGCATCTCGCACTAAAGGAACCTCTCTAAACTACTGACTCAATGCCGTGGCTCTTCCATGCCTCTTTGGGGGCTCCCTTGACATACAACGTCCAGTCAGCCTGTGAGGTGTCCCCGCCTTGCATGCTCACACTTCTCAGCTGCTTCTCCACAGCTCATCCCTAGCTCTGACAGGTTAAGAAACTCAGCTCTCCCCTAGGCCGGCATCCCTGGGTGATGGCTCTGGATCCTCTCTTGATGCAGAATTAATTCCCTTCCCACACTTCCCACACGGGGTCCTGCCGGCTCTCTAGTCAGGGCTGTGACTATGCTTTCCGGAAGACTTCCCGCAGGCTCCATTACATCGAAGCTGGATGTACTTTCTTCCTCCTCTGAGTCTCAGTTTCCCCATATGTACAGTGAGAACTCTGGGGGGGCCGACCTTTAGGATATATATATATATATACATATATATATATATATGTATATATATATATATATATATATATATATACACACACTCACAAACTGGCCTGGGAGAGGGGGTAGTTTCTTCTTAAAGGAGAAACAGGCAGTGTGAGTTTGGGAGCTCACCACATTACCTTGGCTACACGTGCTGGCCTCACACTGGAGCTTTCCAAGCGCTGTGTGGGGTCAAGTGCCATGGGGGCACATGTGCATGGCCGTGCGTTCACGGACTTGTAACGCAGGGGTGCCAGTGTTGGTGGAGCATGCTAACCTTTTCACAGCTCTCTAACTAACCCTTGGAGCACCCTTGAGACAGGCTAGGTGATGAGATATAGACAGATCTGGGCCAAAGTCTTAGCCACCCAGCTGTAGGGAAGGGAATGGTGGGAGCGCAGAGGAAGGTGAGATTCTGCCTTAGCCAGGAAACGAACTGGACCCTCCCAGTACAGGACCCTCCTCTTTCCCCTCAATCTCTGTTTTTCTATTGACTCTTCATTGTCTAGTAACTGCATTCAGGTCTGCTTTGGAGGTCCTCCCATCTGGAGAGCTCTCCCCAGGGTCCATCTTCCTCACAGATCTCCCATCTTCCCAGAAGCAGGCATCCCCAAGGTCCTCTCCAAGCTCCACACCCTGGAGCATCTATGTGCACATAGCTGTACTTCAGCTCTGAGCTTCTTCAGGGGCTGAGTCCCTCTCTAGGCCAGCATGGACCTAGCAGGGAAGAGGTGCAGAGGCTGTGCTGACTGCTCTGCATGGGTTTGCAGTAAGGCTCGCTGAAGTCATATTTAAGTCCTTGCGTATGTCCCATGAACATCGGCTAACCTCCCTGCCGGGGCTTTGGTGCTCTTGCGTTGGACCAGGATATTTGTTGCCACCTGTGTTTAATTCTAACCATGTCTGTATAAGATTGATTTGGCAAGCCCATTTTGCCAGTGAGAAAACTGAGGCTAAGGGATGTCAAGCAGCTGATTCTGAACTGCAGAACTATCAGAGGCATAGCTAGAGCTAAAACCCCGTTCTGTGCCTGCAAGTCCAGTCCTTTCTGCCTGCATCACACCGGCTCTTTGCCAGCGAGCACTGGTGCTCTGCTCTCTGCTCTCCATGGCTGTCAAGCCGCTGCTCTATTGATTAACATGCAAATGATTTTTTGAGAGAGGGCTTAAGTGTAGTTTGGTCTCAGCCAGCCACAACTGAGATTTGCAACCCAAGCTCTTGTCCTCACCAACCGCTTTGCTATCAGGTTTTCATCTCTAGAGTGATTGACGGGGTATTTTTTTCCCCTCTTTGACCCAGAACACCAGGCCTCCAATACTACTGAAATGTTTGCACAATCTTGAAGCATTTATTTAAAAGTTGCTTTTCCCCAAAGGGCCTGGCCTCAGCCAGATCCCGAGCCAGATCCAAGAAAACAAACAAATCCTGTCTTTACAAGTTCTTCAGCTGGGCTGTGTGGGGTGGGTGGGGGCAGGGTCCCCTGGGTCCTACCTTTCCCCCTGGCTGCTTGACAGGCCCGCCCCCAGGGCAAAGAGCCCGCCTGCCTGTTTACAGCCCTTTCCAATTCAAAGGCCAAACAGGAAAGGGGGAAGGGTCTTGGAGAGGGGGCCAGTATCAGAACACACAAATTAACACAGATGGATAGTCCTCAACACAATAGGCAGTGAAGATGCTATGTGGATGTCACTAAATTGTGATTCTTGAATGTACTGAGTGAATGAGACCATGCATTTCACTTTGCAGGTCTCACGGACAAGTGCTGAGGCTCCCACACCCCTCACTGCGTCTTGGTTGGCACAGGCTCCTGTGGAGCTGTCTGCAGAGCTTAGTGCTCTGCTGGCTTGGGTCTGTACCAGACTGTGTGAGCCTGGAAAAGTCCCTTCTCCCCATTCACCTTAGTCATTCTGATCCAACCAGGGACTGAGCTCCAGCCCTGACCCCACCCGGTCTGGGTGATGTTTGCTCCTGGCTCTTCTCTTGGGCAAACAGGTGGGAAGGGAAGCTGTTTACTACGGAGGGCATTGCATGTGCCTGTCAATATGTTTAGAGCTCTGCCCCTGGTGGCCCAAAGATACTCACTGTTAAATTTTAGTGCAGGTAAGGAGCCTCGTGTCAGCCCATGGATCTCACAGTCCATTTGGCCCCCTTCTCTTTTTCTTCTTGTCCCCACAGCACTGTCACTATACTGGGCGGGGCCAAGTCTTAAACATGTCTAGTGTGCACTATGGTGTGACCTGCTTCATTACCCAGTGGCAAGGCCAAAATGAGAGAGGATTCTGCAGAAGGGGAGTCTGAGACCTATGAATGGTGGTCTTTTACCTTGTCCTTTTAGGGAGGGGCCAGCTAGCTTCAGATGAGTGTGCCAAGGCCTATGGCTGGGGTGGGTGGGAACTCAAGCCAGCCCTCCGAAGGGCTGCTAAGGAAGCAGGGGTGGAATCTTCTATATTTTAATATACTAAAGATTTATTTTGTCTTCAATTATGTGTATTATCTGTGTGTACATTAAGTATAGCTGACTGCAGAGACCAGAAGGTGTGGAATCTTCTGGGGCTGGAGATGATTGTGAGTTGCCTAATATCAGTGATGGGAACTAAATCCAGGACCTTGTAAAAGCAGTACTAGTTTTAACTACCAAGCCTTTTCTCTAGCCCACTTGCTGGTGGTGGTAGGGTTGTTAAGCATTTTGATTGGTTGTTGTAACCTGCCCCCTAACATGGGGCATCAAATAGGGTCCCTGGTGAGCCATCGATGGCTCTGTATCTCTGTTCCTACTGAAGACACAGAGATCTTTAATAGTCTTTGTACTATCTCTTTGTCCTGGACCAAGGCCACCTGAACCCCAGGCTAGGTGGTCACCTCTGTCTTTCCTCTGGTGGTGCTCTCTGCAAGATCTACCTCCAGTGCTTTTTGTGTCATCTTGGGAAGTGACTTCAGTTCATGAATCCCAGGATCTTTGTCTACAAAATGACCCGAGGTAGCATGGTTTCATAAGCAGTCAGTGAGCCTGAGGTGGAGCCTGATGCATGTGGGGGTCACTGGTGTGGCTTAGGCTGTCCACACTGTTGCAGAGTTGACCATTCAACTGAGAACTGGGTTCTCCCCCCTCCTGCTAGGTTGACCCTTCTATGAGTAAATTGAATGGAGCTTGGATTTGAACAAAACTCTCAAATAGCTGTTGCAGGCACAGGTTGGGCTCTAAGGCAAAACAAAGGGACACTTGGCTATTCTTTGTCTAAACTGAGCTCCCGAGCCCTTATGCATGTGTGCTGGGGTCAGTGTGGCAGAGTGGAGCAGCAGGCCGGGCATCATATCTCCCCATCTAGGAGCTCTGGCAGGGCTGAGGTTACAGATTTCTTTGCGTGTATCCTCAGATCTCAACACAGAGCATGGCACAGCACAGGCACTCATTAATCATCTTTAAGTTAACAAATAAACATACCCTGGGAAGAGAATTTCTTTCCCAGCCTCAGCTTCCTTGTCTACAAAATGAGGATGATGGTATTTGACTTATATTCAATGTGAGAATAAAACAGCAGTCCAGGGCTGGAGAAATAGCTCTAGGTAAGGGTACGTGCTGCCAAACCGGACTCTGAATTCAATACTCAGAGCCCATGTGGTAGAAGTAGAGAACTGACTCCTGTAATTTGTCTTCTCTCTCTCTCTCTCTCTCTCTCTCTCTCTCTCACACACACACACAAATGTAAGGAAAAAAGAACTAGGTTTGTCCAAGAGATTCCCAAACCTTATTAGACATTGCTATTGCCCTTGGCTTTTCCCAAGGGGTGGAAGGTAAATCTGTATTGCTGAAGATACCATGCACTTCAGATACAGGGCTCAGAGACTCCTGAGTTGAAATTGACCTGAAAGCCTTCCTTTCTAAGGACTCGCTTTCATGGTGACACATGGTACCTGCAAGCTTCCAAAGGAAGCAAGAAGCCAACATTACTATGCAGCTATGACACCTATAAACCACCACAACAAACAACATGGCATCATAATCCTAATTGTGCACTAGTGGTGCTTATACCTAGGTGGTAACCAAAAGGGTCTCTCATTGGACTAAAGATCTATTCAACAATTGGGAAATCATACCCAGTACTGGAAAAGTAGCCTACTACCTAGAGTAATGAAGTCATGACTCTTAGAGGAGAACCTACAACCTCTACTTTACTAAACTAGCATAATCCATAACTACATTCTGAATATTTGTCCTTATAACCACAGATAAACTCACCCCTCATCAAAGGAAACATTTTTTGCGACAGACAAGAGACCATTATAGAAGACAACCAACCAAAATGCAGAGTTGTAAAGATCACTCCCAAAGAATATGTCTGTAATACAACCGCCACACTTAAGGCTCTGGGATCATTGCAGGAGAGGGACAGAGACTGTAAAAACCAGGGCATCAGAGAGTGTGAGGTAAGATTGTCAGGTTGTGAGATCTCTTTAGAATGTCAGAAACTGTACCAATAAAGTTTCAGAACATAGCTGCCTATAAAAAAATGAGGTGACCAAGGATAACAGCAATAGAATGCTGACAAGAACACGGAGTGGGGAGCCCAGGAGACCTCAACCCCATATGAAGAACTACAGGCATGTTGTGGATGGCCCTGGTATTGTATTTTGATGTGGTAGCGACCCACCCACCAGCAGGGATTTAGCAAGCTGAGAGGAGAGATTTTGGAGCTCAGAGTCAGAGAGTCTCCAGGAGATGAGAACTGGCCAGCAGACCCAGGGCTGAGAGTAGCGCAGGGACCTGCCAGTCTTTTTTTATTATTTCCTGCAATAGGTGACAAACTAACGTGTTAGGCAAGAATCCACTAGAAATTTAAGATTATTAGCATGGGCTCTGAGGTCCCCTGCTGTGGGGAGTCACAGGCTGTGCTGAGTTAGGGGGAGGATGGACTTTGCCTACTTCTTAGGGCAGAGATGGATTGAACTGTGAATTTATAAAATTGGGATTATTTGCATTTAGGAAAGATTTATATAAAGACTTTGTCTGAATCACATGGGGATTTTTGCCCGCGGTTTGGAACTAGGATAGTGAAAATTAGTCACTGACTCCAAGTAGAGAGGACAGTGATAATTACCTACTATAACAGGTATTAATTAATGATATCTATAGCTCCAGGTAGAGAGCTCAACAGATAAATGTTATAATAGGTATTACTAAAATTAAAGCCTGTGGCTCCAGGTAGAGAGACCCGAACAGAAAGACAGTATAACAAGGTGGCTGCTGTAGGCAGAGAGCGGAACAGAGAGCTGGGATAAAGATATGTTACTCTGGAACATCTTACAGGATACTCATTCTGTCTAATGTGGGCTCCATGAAAATCTTGGGTTATTATCCTGCTTGACAACATAGGAAAGGCCTAAAAATAGGCACACACTGTATTTTAGTTTACTTCATTTGTTTTGTACTGTTTTAACTTTCAAAATGGGTGTGATTGTGAGTTTTGTGGTTATATTATTCCTCTGGGAGAGAAGTCAACATAAAGGCTTTTCTGGTTACTGGCTCAAGGATATGCTGATTTGGGAGAAAGGTTTTGTCTTTGCGTTTTTAGAAAAGGTGATAAGGGTATTTACACCTTCCAGAGTAATATGGATCAGATTTGATAGAGGGAGACCCCCAGAGAACTAGATTCCAGAGAATCAAACAAAAAAGTTATCTTGATGCTACTAACATTTTGTTTTGAGATTTGTATATTACAGAATATAGAGCCTTGGTGAGTTTCCTCCTCAGACATGCTGAACTGACCTGTGTGAACTCCTGATGTCTTGGACTTTCAGTTGGATCCAGTCAGGACCCCAGACATCATAGACTAATACAATCATTGGTGTGGCCTTCTTAAGGCTAGCCAAATCCTCCATTTTCCTTACCCTTCCCCCACCCCAAAAATATCTCAATGCCCGTATTCAGCTTGAAGAAGTCATGAAGAGCTGTATGTAACAAGAGTGAATGAGAAATGGGATCATGAATCTGAAACAGTAAGAAGGCATATGTGGTAGGGCTTGGATTGAGGAAAGAGAAGGGAAAATGATAATTATAATCTTAAAGCTTAAAATAGTATAAAGAGAAAGAAAAAGGGAAAATAGCAGCACATGCAGAGAATTTAGAACAGCGCCCGAGTTGTAGTGAGCAAGCTCTTATGTGCCCATAAACACAGATGCTAGGAGGAGGCACTTGCTTTGCTCAGCACCTAGGAAATAGAAGCAGGAATGAAATGCAGGGTCGTCTGACTCCTGTGTCTGAGATATCGACTGCTGTTGTCTATTGACTGTATAGCTGTATCAGAACCATTAGTTGCCTCACGCAATTATTTCTCTCTCTTTTTTTTTTTTACAAAATGATATAAATATGTATTCTTTACTTGCATACCTAGCCATCTTAAGACTGTCTTCTTGCCTTCCATGCAGCTTAGTGTGGCACCTTGGTTCTGGTTAGTTCACTGAAGCTTCTAGAGCATGTCCTTAAAGTGAGAGGACTAGAACATCCTATTCTGCTCCCTCCCGACTGAGGGTTGGGATACTGATCTAATATCCATTAGATATTAGATACAGCACCAGTCAGTAGACAGCCCAGGTCTTAAGGCATGTCAGTTCTGCAGGCAGAAGGGGCCTGGGTCCATGATCCCACATGATCACACTATTTTTGGTGAGCAACTTTTTGCCTGATTCAGCCACTGTGACACTGAGTGTAACTATAACCCTATTCCCTATTTCTCAATGTAGACCATAAATAACTGAAAACGTCTTACTGTAGCAGTGATTGAACAGCAGCATTCGAAAACTTGCCTTTGTTAAGCTCAAAGCCCGGTGATGGTAGAATCCTTGATTTTTCTTCAGTGCATCTTCACTGACCCAGTAGACTTAGTCCTGTTCTATGGGAGCATCATGGCTGAGCTGGAACTCAGTTCCCAGAATCCCCTTTCATGCTTGCTGCTAGGTTGAAAGGGGCTGCAGAGCACATTGTCTGAGGTCTGGAGGGTAGCACTGACGAGCAGCTGGGAAGGGTGTGGCCTGAGCTCAGCCTCTCTGGCCTCTCTATTCATTTTACTCATGCTACTATTTTCTGGAGAGATCTGGACAAACATCTGCTATGATTCCATACAAGCCCAGCTTGTTTCTTGGGCTTTCTTACAGGGGGCATAAATGACTCTTGTAATAGTTGCACCTACCCCGTCATTGGTGACAACCTCCTGAAAGCTGCATCGATGGCATTCTCCCTGCAGTTAACCCTCCCTTCCCTATGTCCTGACAGTTCTGTGACAACATGCACCTTAGGCAGGATTACTGCAGCTGATGTGTGTGCCTTTGCACGCATGTGCAGAAAGGAGTGCCTGGAATCTCAGGTGAGGGCTTGATCACCTCATATTATCTTTATATGAGGGAATAGACCTGATTTTGTGAAGGTCTTTTGTGTGTGCTTTGATTTAAAAGAAAACGTTTATTATTTTAAAGTGTGTGTGTGTGTGTGTGTGTGTGTGTTTGTGTAGTTTAGGTAATTGCAAACCACCCAATATGGCTTCTTGGAATTGAACTTGGGTCCTTTAGAAGAGTGATAAGTATTCTTTTTTTTCTGTTTTTTTTTTTTTTTTTTTTTTTTTTTTTTTTTTTTTGAGACAGGGTTTCTCTGTGTAGCTCTGGCTGTTCTGGAACTAGCTCTGTAGACCAGGCTGGCCTCAAACTCAGAAATCCACCTGCCTCTGCCTCCCAAGTGCTGGGATTAAAGGCATATACTGCCATTGCCTGGCCATGATAAGTATTCTTAACTGATAAATCATCTCTCCAGCTCAGTTGTCCTGATTTTGAGATGAGAATGGAAATGTCTCATCCAAGGACAGTGTCATACAACACCGCACCCCTTCTTCCTCCTTTTACCATCTCTCCTCCTTTTCTTCCATGATGTCCCCTAGGATTTGAGGGGTGATAACAGATGTCTGAGAATTTTCTCCCATTTGAGAGAGAATTGGGTTATTTTATCAAAGCAATAGTCACTGAGGCTGGTGTGCTGCTTAGTTTTTGTCCACATCATATGATCTAGAGTCATTTGGTAAGAAAGAACTAGAACTGAGAAAATGGCCTGTAAGCAAGCCAGCCTATGGGAATTTTTCTTGATTGACCATTGATGTGGAAGGTCCCAGCCCACTGGGGGAGGTTCCATCCCTGGGCAGGTAGTCCTGGGGTACATAAGGAAACAAACTGAGAAAGCCAGTAAATATCATTCATCCTTGATCTCTGCTTCAGTTGCCTCTAGGTTCCTGCCTTTTGTTCCTGCCTTGTGTTCCTCTGATGATTGACTGTAACCTGTAAGCCAAATAAGCCCTTTCTTCCCCAAATTGCTTTTGTTCATAATGTTTTATCACAGTGGTTCATGTGCACAGTAACCACTGACCATTGTGAAAAGAACCACCCTGACCATAGCTGACAGCACAATCTTTGGATATAAAAATATGAGTTTGGAAACCAATTGGACAACTGAAGCTTCCCCACTTGGGTCTATCCTTTAGCCGCAGGTTTTTGTTGTACACTGCAGTAGTAGTTTGAATACGTATGCCCCCCTTAGACGCATATGTTTGAATGCTTGCCTCATAGAGAGTCGCACTATTAGGAAGTGTGACCCTGTTGGAGAAAGTGTATCACTGTGGAGCAAGCTTTTAGGTCTCATATATGTTCAAAGTAGGCCTAGTGTGGGATTCACTCACTGCTACCTGCAGAACAAGATGTAGAACTCGTAACTCCTTCTCCAACATCTTGACTATCTGCACGCCACCATGTTTTCCACCATGATGATAATGGACTAAATCCCTGAAACTGTAAGTCAGCACCAATTAAATGTTTTCCTGTATAAGAATTGCTGTGGTTATGGTGTCTCTTCACAACAATATATACCCTAACTTCAACAAACGTTGATACCAGGAGTGAGGTAGTGCTGTGATAGACTGATGCTGCTTTTGTTTGGAGGAATGTGGACTCTTCAACTTTGGATTAAAAAAAGCAGTTGAATGCTTCAATTGGGGCTTAATTGGCTATACGAGTAGAAATATGAAAGACGGTGGTGCGGAGGGTGATTTGAACTGTAGGGGCCTGACTCAAGAGGTTTCAGAAAAGAAGAATTTAAGTATGTGGCCTAGAGAATATATGATATTTTGGCAAAGAATGTGACTGCTTTTTTGCCCTTGTCTCCAAAGTCTGCCCAAGGCTACAGTGAAGAGTTGTAGATTGACTGTATTGGCAAAGGAAAATTTAAAACAGCCTAGTATTGACTCCGTTGTTTGGTTATTAGTATTCACTCTTCTGAAGAGCTATAATAAAAGGGAGCAAGCAGAACAAGGAAAAATACAAACCGTAGAGTATAAGGAGAAAGGGGCACCAGGAGGCAGACCGGAGATAAATCCTATATTCAAGGAGATGAACAGACTCAAGAAAAGTCTGATGTAAAATGAAATAACGGGAGTAGTGTCCTCAGAGCAAGAGCCCATCCAGCTAAGCTTCCATCCTATGAAAAGGAATTCAAGAAAAGCTCAGAGCTGGGTGTGGTGGTGCATGCCTTTAATCCCAGCACTCCAGCGGTAGACAGAGGAATCTCTGGGTTCAAGGTCATCCTGGTCTATAGATCAAGTTCCAGGACAGACAAGCTTAGGTAGTTAAGGAAACCATTGAAAACGGAAAGCTAGTGAAGATGTAGTTAAACGAGGGGGCCATTCCATCCCAGCAAACAGCAGGACTTGGCAGCTTTAGGCACGTGGTTCTGGCTTTAAAGTCAAGGGTAGAAGAAGGGGGTTATTGATACCAAGGAACACTGCTGAGGCCAGGCAGGTGTCAGGGGTGTTTCTGCATGGAGGCCTAGAGAGGCCATTGTGTGAAATTGTGAAGATGAAGTTTAGATTGCCTTAGAGTCCCCAAAATTTTGAAGATGCCGGAGCTGTGGGATACCTGCCAAGGAGAGCTGCTAACAGGGAGTACAAAGAGAAAGCACTAACAGCCTAAGAGGAAGGAGTGTGTACCATTTAACAAAACTGAAGGGAGTTGGAGATCTAAAGAGTGCTTCAATATCTAACATGGAGAAGCAGAGTTTGAAGTTTGCCCAGCTTGTTTTTAGTCTTGCTTTGTCTAGTATTTCCTTACTGTGTTCCCCTTTCTCCCCTTTGGGATGATAATGTATACTTGTTCCATTTTATATTGTAAGTATGTAATCTGCTTTTTGATTTTGATTTTACAGGGGGCTACAGTTAAGAGATTGCATGAGTCTCAGATGAGACTTTTGATATTCAGACTTTTAAATAGGTTGAGACTGTTATAAATATGGGGACTTTTGACATTGGACTGAATGCATTTCTGTATTATGTTATGGCTACAAGCCTATGGGAGCCAGGGAGTGGAATGTAGTGCTTTGAATAGGAGTGGCCCCATAGACTCATGTGTTTGAATGTTTGGCCCACAGGGAGTGGTACTACTAGAAGGTGTGGCCTTGTTGGAGAAGGTGTGGCCTTGTTAGAGAAAGTGTGTCAGTGGGAGAGGGGACAGGCTTTGAGCTTTCATATGCTCAAACTAGGCCTAGTGTGGCACTCAGTTCTTGCTACCTGAAGATCAAGATGTAGTACTCTTAGCTCCTTCTCCAGCACCATTCTCGCCTGCCATCATGCTTTCTACCATAATGATAATGAACTAAACTTCTGACTGAAACTGTAAGTCAGCCCCAATGAAATGTTTTCCTGTTTAAGAATTGCTGTGGCCATGGTGTCTTTTCACAGCAATAGAGCCTTGAATTAAATTCCAGCACTCAGAAGGCACACCCACAAGTGGGCTGTTATAGGATATTCTTGGTCATCTTGTTGGTAGCTGTCTGTGCCTTTCTCAACCCTAAAATTATTTCCAAGATTTCCCAGCTGCTCTGGCCTCTGCACCCTGTGAAAACTGAGTTCTTGTCTTTATTTCTTCAAGTGTGTTTCCATGCTTTGCAGACGCTTTTCTAAACCTGTAAGATTGTCAGTGAGATGGCAATTATGAGATTGACATTATATTGTGGAAGCTTTTTACAGAAGACCTGCTGCCATCTACTCCAGGTAAGCCAATAGTCTTGGAGTCCAACAGCTAAAGGAATTCTAACAAAAAGTTGCCAAAGTCCAATGTAGCATTGAAAAACATCCCATTGCTCTTGCCAATTCATCGCTTCTTTAGAAGAGCGATGCTGAGTCTTACAGCATAGATGAGAGGCACTACTTCATTGAGTCTGTGGAAGCCACCATCATTTTCCGTGCGTCTTTCTGCTGCTTTATCCTGGCAGAACTGTTTGGCTATTACACATACACTTCCCATACCCCTGCACTAGGCAGGCAGGCTCAGGTTGCTCCTTCATCTGAGTGCCAAGTGGGAAGAAAGCCGTGCTCTCTCCAGTTGTATCTTCTGTGCAAAGGGTAAACAATCTCCACTTCCAGGAGTATTCATACACTGCATACACTGGGGAGATAATTGCCCACCTTTTACTGTACCACTGTGTCCAGATCTACCCTCTGATGCCCATTGCCCATGGATGCTCTTGGAAGCTGTCAGGAGACACTGGATCCACACAAATCAAAATACTCTGCACATGCATAGAAAAACAACGAGTCTACAGTTCCACGTGAGGTCTCTAGTTACCCTGCATGGTTCTAGCAGGAAGCTGTGGCCACCCTATCAAGGAAGCAGTTGGGAGAGTTCCCACCCTGTGGGAGCATCTTCCTTCCCAGCAGCGTTACAGTGGGGTGCACCTGCATTCTCCTCCACTCCATTGGTGAACTTTCAGTTTATAAAGTCCCCTAGAAACTCTCAGGTGCAGCATTTGGTTACCATTATTCTCCCTAGGAATGCCATCTTGACACAAATCTTGTGATATTTGTTTCTCAGTGACATGGACAGTCCCCCCATTGGCATTTTTCCATTTTTCATTCCCTCCTGTTAATTGCCTTAGCAGTTTACAAAGCTGATTTACATACCACACTGTCACTCAGGTCCTCTGGAGCCTCCCCTGCATCACCATGGGGCTTAGCAAAGCCACAGAAACCCCAGCAGTCTTGATGTCCCTGCTGAGTTAACTTTCTTCTTAACCCAGAGGCATAATCCTGTCTCACCCAGTCAACTGGAAATTAAACATTTCATTCATGCTCGGTCCCTCACAATCATTTTGACCTTATTTCCCCCCCTCTTTACTGTTTGTTTCCACGGGTTCCAGGTTTTTGGGTCCCTGGAAGGGCTACTCAGTAGAGATTTAGTTTGTACTCTTTTGTCCTCTCCCCCATACATAAGAAATGACAAGCCTACATTTTATTGCATCCTCTCATTTATCCAATTAGCTTATCAAACCAGTTGCTAATGTTGATGACTTCACCTGAATGTCTTTTTCTGGTTGTAACTCCTGCCTTATGCATTTCTGTGCAGATAACTGAGCCTCAGTTGCATATTTTATCACCCATAGCAGAAGCAAGGCAAATTCTACCACAGCTCCCTTACAGTCCTATTTTGAATGTGTTACATATTCTTTTGTCTTTCATTTGCTTTTTTGAGGCACCTCTTTACTCCGATGGTGATCACATTCATCAATAAGGAACAGTTCTTTGTAAGACAGAGGAAGACAGCCCTACTGGAATTTCCACTGTGGACTTTCCTTGAAGCAAACATCTCCACCTCTGTGGCATGTCTTGTCACCCATAGCAGGGGCACTGTAACTGCTGCTACAGCAAAAAGGCACACCATTCCATACTGACAGGGGTTGGCTTCATCAGGAGTCTTCTCTGGGTGCCTCAGATGCCTTAGTTTTGGTTGCATGATTCATTCTCCACAGCAGGGGCAAGGCTGCTCTCAAACTCAAAGTCTGGCTTGGTGAGCACTGCATTTATTGGATTTATGAAAACACTCATATCACTGAAAAGTCCCAGGCCAGAATGGGTGACAACTCTTGACAGTCTATAGATGGAGTCCCCTCCTTCATTAACCTTCTGCCCTCTGTACTATTCTAGAACTTCTTAAGACTATGTGCAGCTAAGGCAAGAATCTTAGGGGGGGCAATAAGAAGTGTCTGGAAATTCAGGTGAGGGGCCAATGACCTTCCTTACCTCCCTATACAGTCCTTCTGTGAAGGAATGTTGACAAGTCTGATCTGTGACAGAATGGTCACAGCCACTCTCACTTTGAAACAGTGATGGCCAAGCCATGCTTGGGGGACAGTGTTCCAACAACAGTACCAGGCCCTAGCCAAGGTCTGCTAGCTCTTTCCCCACCCCCTTCTCCAGCACTCCCAAGCCCTGGGCTAGGTGTATGTGTATGTGTATCTGTATGTGCGCACACATGGCATAGGCCCTGGCTTCTCCCAGAGGAGAAGGGGATGGGGGCCTAGATGGGGTGAGCACTCACAGATTCCCATGACCTTGTTCTCATGTCCCACAGATCCCTTCAGCTTCTATCTGCCTCATTACACAGACCAGTTCTCTTACTGAGGCTGTGTTCAGCACTACCTGTGACCTTGTACTCCTGCCTGCACGATGGCGCTCCATATCACCTAGCTTTTCTCTCTGTTCACTCACTCATGTGGATCTGTCGCAGGTCTGTGCATCCAAGGATTATTATTGTCAGTATCATCACCATGATTTCAGTTTGTAAGACTTATTTTTCTTTTCTTTTTCTTTTTCCTCCTCCTCCTTTTCCTCTTATGTTTCATCTTCTCCTGCAAGTTCAGGAGACTCTTAATGGAGGAGTCAAGCTCCAAATTTGTTTCCCATCATAGACAATCTGTCTGTCCATCCATCCATCCATCCCATCCATCCATCCATCCATCCATCCATCCATTTACTCACTTGTAACCTTCCAACAGTTTCTGACTCTACTCTGATTCAAGCTCGGTGTTGTGAGCTGAAGACAAATCCATTCTTTTCTCTCCAACAGCTCATGATAGGATAGAGAAAGATGATGTAAGTATTCCACAAAAATATAAAAACCTAAGTGCCATGCAGAGACAAGCCAGCAGCCATGGGGCACAAAGGAAGTCCTCAGATGTGGAGTCAGAGGGGCTTCCTGCAGAAGGAGACACATGTGCTGTCCTGGAAAGACAAGAAGCATTATCTAGACAAAATGTGAATTCGCAAAGAGAGGAAAAATCACATACAAGTGTGTTGGTGTGTGTGTGTGTGTGTATGTGTGTGTATACGTGTGGTACACGAGAAAGTGTGTATGAGAATGTATCTGGTAGCATTTTGTATTGTTTTGCAAATAGGGTGTGGTGGAGAAGCCTGAGGAAAGAGCAGGGTGGGAGGGAGGTCAAAGCTAGAGCTCAGCACAGATTTCTTGACCCATGATTTAGTTCCAGAAATTGTTTTTTTTTTTCTTCTGGAAGCAGGCAGGGAGGAGGAGCACAGGGTGGCCTGAATCATGCCCTTGACCCCAGAGCTGAGTGAGCACACACTGAGGCTGGGTTTCTTGGGTGTGATGGTGAAGAGGCCTCATTAGGCCATCTCGTTAACTAAGTGTGCCACCTGATGGTTCTGACCAACAAGTGACCACAGACAAATCTCTTCTCCAAGCCTAAGTATCTCAAGGCTCAGCTGCAGATCAACCCCAGCAGTGCAGTAGGTCCTCTGAGGCACAGCTTTATCTTGCCTCCTTCCCCGGCAAAGTGAGACTCTATTCCTACTGAGTGTGGAGTGTTCTCCCAGGCATCTAGACCCATCCTTTCCAGTTCACAATGGGCACGTGATTATGTGTGTATTAGTTACGCTTTCTATTGCTGTGAACATACAAGCAACTTGGGAAGGAAAGGGTTTGCTTGGCTTACACATCCTAGTCACAGTCCATTGAGGGAAGCCAAGGAAGGAACACAGGGCATGAATTTGGAGGCAGGGGCTGAAGAAAGAGGTCATAGATGAGAACTGCTTATTGGCTTGCTCTTCATGGCTTGCTCAGCCAGCTTTCTTATACCATCCAAGACCACTGGCCCAGGGGTGGTATTGCCCACAATGGCCTGGACCCTCTCACTTCAATCATTAATCAAGAAAATTTCCTACAGACTTGCCTCCAGGCCGATCTGATGAAGGCATTTTCTTTCTTTCTTTCTTTCTTTCTTTCTTTCTTTCTTTCTTTCTTTCTTTCTTTCTTTCTTTCTTTCTTTCTTTCTTTGATATTTTCTTTATTTACATTTCTCTTTTTTTCATGTCAGTCATATTAAAACATGGCTTTCAACCATTATGGTTAATATGGCAGACAATTGATATCTATTCAAGAGTTCTTTCTTTCTTTTTATTTTTTTAGTTATATATTTTTACTTTCTATACTCTTTGTTTACATTCCAAATGATTTCCCCTTTCCCAGTTCCCCCCTCCCCATATGTCCCATAAACCTTCTTCTCTTCACTCATTCTCCAATCACCTCCCTCCTTTTTCTCTGTCCTGATACTTCCCTCCAATGCTAGATCAAGCCTTTCCAGTACCCAGGCCCTCTCCTTACTTCTTCATGGGAGTCATTTGTTAAGCTAATTGTGTCTTGAGTACTCAGAGCTTCTGGGCTAATTAATATCCACTTATCAGAGATTGCATTCCATGTGTATTCTTTTGTGATTTGGTTACCTCACTTAGGATGATATTTTCCAGATCCAACTATTTGCCTAAAAATTTCATGAATTCATTTTTTTTAATTGCTGAGTAGTATTCCATTGTGTAAATATACCACATTTTCTGTATCCATTCCTCCATTGAGCGACATCTGGGTTCTTTCCAGCTTCTGGCTATTATAAATAAGGCTGCTATGAACATAATGGAGCATGTGTCTTTATTGCATGCCAGGGAATCATTTGGGTATATGCCCAGGAGAGGTATAGCAGAGTCCTCTGGAAGTGTCATGTCCAGTTTTCTGAGGAACCACCAGACTGATTTCCAAAGTGGTTGTACCATCTTACAACCCTACCAGCAGTGGGGGAGTGTTCCTCTTTCTCCAAATCCTCGCCAACACCTGCTGTCTCCTGAGATTTTAACCTTAGCCATTCTGACTGGTGTGAGGTGAAATCTCAGGGTTGTGTTGATTTGCATTTCCCTAATGACTAATGATGTTGAGCATTTCTTAAGGTGCTTCTTGACCATCCGAATTTCTTCAGGTGAAAATTCTTTGTTTAGATCTGTACCCCATTTTTTTAATAGGGTTATTTGGTTCCCCAGGGTCTAACTTCTTGAGTTCTTTGTATATATTGGATATTAGCCCTCTATCAGATGTAGGGTTGGTGAAAATCTTTTCCCAATTTGTTGGTTGCCAATTTGTCCTTTTGACAGTGTCCTTTGCCTTACAGAAACTTTGTAATTTTATGAGGTTCCATTTGTTAATTCTTGATCTTAGAGCATAAGCTATTGGTGTTCTGTTCAGGAACTTTCCCCCTGTGTCCATGTCCTCAAGGGTATTCCCCAGTTTCTTTTCTATTAGTTTCAGTGTGTCTGGTTTTATATGGAGGTCCTTGATCCACTTGGAGTTGAGTTTAGTACAAAGAGATAAGAATGGATCAATTCACATTCTTCTGCATGCTGACCTCCAGTTGAACAAGCACCATTTGTTGAAAAGGCTATCTTTTTTCCACTGGATGTTTTCCACTCCTTTGTCCACAATCAAGTGACCATAGGTGTGTGGATTCATTTCTGGGTCTTCAATTCTATTCCATTGGTCCACTTGTCTGTCACTGTGCCCAACCATGCAGTTTTTAACACTATTGCTCTGTAGTATTGCTTTAGTTCTGGGATACTGATTCCCCCAGAAGTTCTTTTACTGTTGAGAATAGCTATACTGGGGTTTTTGTTATTCCAGATGAATTTGAGAATTGCTTTTTCTAACTCTGTGAAGAACTGAGTTGGGATTTTGATTGGGATTGCATTGAATCTGTATATTGCTTTTGGCAAGATGGCCATTTTAACTATATTAATCCTGCCAATCCATGAGCATGGAAGATTTTTCCATTTTCTGAGGTCTTCTTCCATTTCCTTCTTCAGAGACCTGAAGTTCTTGTCTTATAGATCTTTCACTTGTTTGGTTAGAGTCACACCAAGATACTTTATATTGTTTGTGATTATTGTGAAGGATGTCATTTCCCTAACTTCCTTCTCAGCCTGCTTATCCTTTGAGTATAGGAAGGCAACTGATTTGCTTGAGTTGATTTTATAACCAGCCACTTTGCTGAAGTTGTTTATCTGCTGTAGGAGTTCTCTGGTGGAGTTTTTTGGGTCACTTAAGTATACTATCATGTCATCTGCAAATAGTGATAATTTGACTTCTTCCTTTCCAATTTGTATCCCCTTGACATCCTTATGTTGTCTAACTGCTCGAACTAGAACTTCAAGTACTATGTTGAAAAGATATGGAGAGAGAGGTTAGCCTTGTCAGACACAACATACCCAAATCTATGGGACACAATGAAAGCAGTGCTAAGAGGAAAACTCATAGCCCTGAGTGCCTCCAAAAAGAAAATGAAGAGAGCATACACTAGCAGCTTAATGACACACCTGAAACAAAAATGAAAACTCTGGAACAAAAACAAGCTATTTCACCCAGGAGGAGTAGAAGACAGGAACTCATCAAACTCAGGGCTGAAATCAACCAAGTAGAAACAAAGAGAATCATACAAAGAATCAACAAAACCAGGAGCTGGTTCTTTGAGAAAATCATCAAGATATATAAACCCTTAGCCAGACTAACCAAAGGGCACAGAGAAAGTATCCAAATTAACAAAATTAGAAATGATATAACAACAGAAACTGAGGAAATTCAAAAAATCATTAGATCCTTCTACAAAAGCCTATACTCAACACAACTGGAGAATCTGGAGGAAATGGACAGTTTCCTAGACAGATATCAGACACCAAAACTAAATCAGGATCAAATAGATCATCTAAACAGTCCCATAACCCCTAGAGAAATAAAAGGGGTCATAGAAAGTCTCCCAACCAAAAAAAGCACGGGACCAGATGGCTTCAGTGCAGAATTCTATCAGACCTTCAAAGAAGACCTAACACCAATACTCTTCAAACTATTCTACAAAATAGAAATAGAAGAAACACTACCCAACTTGTTCTATGAAGCCACAATTACGCTGATACCAAAACCACACAAAGATCCAACAAAGAAAGAGAACTTCAGGCCAATTTCCCTTATGAATGTCGATGCAAAAATACTTACTAAAATTCTTGCCAACCGAATCCAAGAACACATCAAAATGATCATCCACCATGATCAAGTAGGCTTCATACCAGGGATGCAGGGATGGTTCAATATAAGTAAATCCATCAATGCAATCCATTACATAAACAAACTCAAAGAAAAAAAATATGATCATTTCATTAGATGCTGAAAAAGCATTTGACAAAATCCAGCATCCTTTCACGCTAAAAGTCTTGGAAAGAACAGGAATTCAAGGCCCATACCTAAACATAGTTAAAGCAATATACAGCAAACTGGTAGCCAACATCAAACTAAATGGAGAGAAACTTGAAGCAATTTCACTGAAGAAGGCATTTTCTTAATTGAGGTTCATCTTCTCTGTTGACTCTAACCAGTGTCAAGTTGATAAAACAATAACCACCACCACCACCACCACCACCACCACCATCACCACCACCACCACCACTTACTATCCAAGACAATGTAAGATGCAGTTTTCTCTGTTTGGGAAGATAAGGCACACTTTTTTCTAGTAAGGGATTCCCAAATCCCTCAGCTCTTAGTCTGTAATCCATCCATTCATCCATCCATCCATCCATCCATCCATCCATCCACTGACACATAACTTCTGTTTACCTGTCTGGTTTTCCATCCCTCCATCCTGCTATGCATCTGCTCAGTAAACATTCATGTCTCTTGTCTTTTTGGTTTTTCAAGACAATATTTCTCTCTTTAGCTCTTAACATCCTGGAACTTGCGCTGTTGACCAGGCTAGTCTTGAACTCAGAGATTCATCTACCTCAGTTTCCTGAGTATTGGGATTAAAGGTGTGCACCACCACTCCCAACATGTGAACATTTTTTGTTTCACTCTCTCTTACTTCTTTCTCAAGTCAAATCTGTCCAAATGGCAACTTTGTGCCTTGCGTCTGGGGTCAGGCTCTTCTTTCTGATCATGGGGGGACGAGAACTGCCTCCCTCCTCTGACTATCACTCACCTATATTTTCTCAAAGGTCTCTTCCTCCAGGAAGACCTCTACCTTCTTAGCTCCCCACATTGTGCTTTGATTCCTAATGCCTTGTCCCTTTTTGGAACGTGCATTTCAAAGCATTGACTCTGTGTGTCTGTGGTTAATGACCTCTGCTATCCCTCCAGCAAGGTAACATTTTTGGACACTTGCTTGGGTCACAAAATGCAAAATAATATGCCCAAATTACAGCCAGCATCTGCTTAGAGTAAAAAAATCCTTTGCTTCTAATTTACACAAAGGTATATCCGTGTTGTTCTCCAGTAAAGGGCTCAACTGTCAGATCCCACCTACAGGGGTTAATTTTTCTATTTCTCACATTAATGTTTTCTGAGCTAATGTTGGCCCTTGATCTGACTTGGAGTTCTCAAAGGCCAGGACTATGGTGAGTTTGTTAATATCCATAACAGAACCACTGGGGTCTAGAACCTCATGAACATTCTTGGAGCCGAGAAGAACCAGCTGTGCCCAGCAACTCTCCCTGCTCTGTGCGGTGGAGGGACAGGACTCTCTCAGCCTGTAAGGCTCCTGCCTCTGGGCTGCTACAGTGGTGGCAGCAGGTTTGTTTGGAAATTCTGCAGTAAGTGGTGTTTGGGAGCCTGTCTCCTGGGGACCTTGAGAGCTTGGTGGAGGACCTGAAGATTGGGACTCTTCCAAATATTGTTTTAAACTGATTGATGCTACGTCAGGCAGAGGAGGGACAGGCATTTTTCATACATGAAAAACAATACGTTCTGGGGCCAAGTTGAAATTATTTTACATTTCTACGATAAGAGGTGCTGGGGGGTGGGGCAAAGACAATGTTTGAGGACGTGTCAACCTTAAAATCATTAGTCACTGTCCTGGTGGGCTACACAAATAAATGATCAATGCACAGAGAAACACGGCCTCCGAGGTGTTTGCCCAAGACCACTTATGTGTCAAACAGACTTATTAGATGTGAACGGAATGGTTATTTGGACAAAGTGAAAAGAACATGTGCAATAATATTGTAAAATGTTTATTAGTCTAGAGTGTGCTGAACGTTCCTAAAATATATCAGCTTCTCAGCTTGCATTTAATGTACTGCTATAAATGATATCACATCCTTTCGAGCCGATTTTCTGCTTAACGCCAAGCTGCTTTGCTGGGGGAAACTGTGTTTTCAGATTCCAAGTATGAAAACATAGTGGGGTTAAACTCTCTGCCCCCCACCCAACCCACTCCCTCCCTGTAAAATGCGTCCTATGTCCAGCAGGAGGTGTGGGGAAGTTGGTTGGGCCAGGTAGGAATTGAAAAAGGAAAAGGTGGTGAGCTGGCCTTTGTGGCAGGAGTTTTGGCCAGAGAGTCTGATTTTGGGATCTGCCTATGGATTCTTTGCTGGGTGGCCTCTGAAAGTCCTGTTCCCTCTCTGAGCCTCAGCCCTTTCAACTGGAAAATGGGAATCATGGATAGAGAGGTCCTCAGAGCTTACCATTTACACATTCTAGTCTTAGTTTGCTAAACCTGTAGTCTGGAAGAGAGAAAATGATTTTGAAAGTGAACAAATAAAATATGAAGAAATATCATTTAAAATAAGTGATTTTTGGCAAATTCCAGCTCATTTTCTAAGGTCCAACTCAAATGTCCTCTGTTCTGGGGAGGGGGTCTTATCTGATACCCTAGATAGTCTGCCTTTGATCTGACCTCACATCCTCTTTGCCACACTAGCCAGTCACACAGTTGGTGATCAGGAAAAGGTGAGTGTGGGCTGTGGAGGAGCAGAGCTGGTGGAACCTCTAGAAGCTATGCAGCACCTACTGGTGCGTAAGGATGGGTCAGAGTCTGCCTGGGTTTGCCCTCTGGCTCCTGTAAGATTTTCAGGGATGAAGTGGGCCACACAGAGGGGCCTGACTAATCCCTAAAGACTTGGCCCTTGGCTGGATATGTGATAGGCAGCCCATTCATTGTCTGGGGCACATATAGGGTGTGCAGGTGGATGGAGTGGGACAGGGTCTGGCTTCCTGGCTGAGTTACCTTCCCTCCAAGGTTTGGTTCAAAGACCCCAGGGGTGACATTCTGGAGCCTCACTCATGGTCTTGTGTTACTTGGGGATCTCTGTTGAGAGGGTGCACAGCAGCATTGAGTGTCAAAGGTCCTTGAGTTGAGGTCTTCAGTTTAGGCAGCCAGTGGTTGCCCGACTTCAGAGTCATCCTCTAAGGTCAGCAGGGGTCAGGGCAGCAACCTCTAGTTCTGCCCTGAACAATCCTCACCTTGGCCCCTTGGCTAGCTGCCCTTGGCACCTATTCCTGGGCATCTCAGCCCCAAAGAGACAGACAGAGACTCTAGAATCACTGGTACCTGCTAGGATGGACTCTAGGGAGGAGCCTCAGCTTTAGCACCTGGATCAACTCTTGTACTCCTGTGGGTGGGCTAGGCTGGGTGGTGGGTGAGTCAGGATGGGGGCAGAGTGTTCTGTAGCTTTCAGCTCTCTTATCATAGGAGAATCTAGACTCAGTACCTCAGCCACCTCGATGCTGACCATCTGGCTCCCCCCTGTCCCCCCCCCAGCACTTGGCTCCACTCACAGGACACAGCCCCCAGCTTTACGTTAGCAGAGGCTGATGGGTTGTTGTTATCCTGAGGCTCAGCTCAGGCCTGAACTTTTTTGATTCCATTGAGTCTAACTCATGGGCTTCTGTTCGATGACTCTTTTGTCCCCGTAGAGTTTTGGCCATATGTTGGTAGGTGGCAGCTGAAAGTGAGGATAGCCAGAGGCTTATAGGGTGGCACTTTCAACTTACCCACTTGTGTCTAGTCATGTGTCCCCAATTAATTGCACAGGAGGTTGGAAGCAAACTTCATCTTTGTGTCCAGGATGCGTGGGAACAAGTTTAGAGAGTAGCTACTCTGCCTCTATTGCAGCAATCAAAGCCTCTTCCTTTGCCTGCTGTAGTCTGATGAATAGGCAGCAGGATTAACACACATGACCCTTTTCAGATGAGAAACAAGGCTCAGAGAGGCTACCTGCTTCCCGCAGAGTCACACAGCAAGTTGGTGTTAGGCCCATCTATTTGCTGAAAGCCTGTACCTCCCAGCTGACTGTGGCCACCCTCTCCACCCTGATCATCCTCCACTGGCCCTTCTGACCCTTAAGGCTCTTTCTAATCTCTGCTCACTCTCAGAGGTCTCAGAGACCTGGGTAGGTGGTCTCTTGGAGGGTCAGTGTGGTTTGACCTACCTCTGCATCTGGCTTGGTACCTTTGGGGTTAGGTAGGGGCTCAGCATAGGGAGAATCACTGAGGAGAAATGATTCCTTTAAATCCTGGGGCAGAACGAGGCTGTTTTCGAGGAAGGTAGGAGGGGGCCACCAGCATAGGCATGCAGGAGCACCCGAGAGAACCAGGAGCATACACGCTTGTACCGACTTCTGAAGACGGTCAACACTTGACCTGCTGTCCATGAACTTCCCTCCAGGAGGCACAAACCCTACTCACCCTGTCCTGTCCCTGTGAGTGGGTCTCTCTGCTGGCCAGTTATCGTCCTTCTCTCAGAAGTGAGCATTCCCACCCCAGCATACCCAGCACAGAGCCGTGGTAGCTTTGGCCACTAAAGCGCCACTGCCTAGGCCACACCTTCACTGACCTGGGTGGCCATCAGAAGACTTCCTGGAATCTGACCCCAGCAGGGCTGGGCCCTGGGAGGCACGCACAGGTGGTTAGAAGAGAACCAGTCAAGAAGCCCTCTCCTTAGAGGCATCACAGGCTAGCCGTGTCTCTGCTCCTGGTGCCAACAGTATCTCAAGGAAACGGACAGTGAATTCCAGCAGGTGTCTCAGCTTCCCTCCACACGGCAGCCTCATTATTGCTGGCTCAGGGTTATGTGCCACTCCCCTTGCTTCCTTGGACACCAGAAAGGATCCCCCATCCCCACCCCAGGCTTCTTGTAGGGGTGATGATTACTCAGCTGGTCATCTCCATTCTTTTCATTCTTGCTATCCAAATACATTCCCCCTGGGTCATTACTTGGGCAGTGACTCTTCAGACTTAAAACTGCAGCATGACAACTTATCTAAAAGGTTTTTGCAGAGAGGGGTCACCTCCAGTCCTAGGGGTTCCCTTTAACCCATGAATCTTGATGTGTCTATGCCTGATTCTGGAAAGGAGTTCCTGAGTGTGTGTGTGTGTGTATGTGTGTGTGTCTGTCTGTCTGCAGGGGCTTTCCCTGTCATCTTCATTTCTAATCCCCAGCTTTAAGGCATGGTGATAGCTCACGACAGGCATTTGTTTATGGTATATGTCAACAGATAAATTTGATATTCAAATTAGGGAGTGGTAGAAATAAATAAAGTGTCAAGTGAAAGCTCTGAATGGATTTAAATATTGGGCAAATAGGGCAGAAGGCCAGCAAATGAGCATGCACACATGTGAGGGAGGGAAGGAAGGAATGAAGGAAGGAAGGAAAGAAGGAAGAAAGGAAGGAGTGAGTGCATGAGTAGGAGAGTGGGTGACTGTGTGCAAGTTCAGGAGGAACTCAGTTACTTTAGTCTTGTGACAGGCAGAGTAGACTTCGAGGTGAGGTCCTCAGTGCATATGTGCACATTCTGCTGTGTGCTGTGCAGGCTGGTGTGTGTGTGTGTGTGTGTGTGTGTGTATGTATGTATGTATGTATGTGCACCCGCGTGCATGCATGCATACTTGCATGCATGTTTTTGTGTGCTGCATGTGCTTCTGCATACATTCCTGTGCTGTGTGTGCTCCATGCATGCACATATTTCATAGCTTGTTTGTGTATGTGACAGGGACAAGGCTGAAGGAGCCAGGCCTTCAGACTCTGGCCTCGACATGACCCTTTAGCAGTGTGAGTTCAGAGTGTTCACTGGCTCCTAGAGGGTGGCATCTGGCTTGGGATCCTTGCTTCCATGCCTTAAAAGTGGCAGGATGCCTACTGAAAAGTTCTGAGAAGGTCATGTGTGTTAGTACAGGTTATTAAAAACTGTCTGGCAGGCAGGGAGCAGGAAGAAAGTACACCAGAGTGCCCAGCATACCCAACCAAGTCAGGGAGATGCTGGAGACCTGTCTCAGGCTCTGAGGAAGTACACCACAAGGCCAACTCACAGGCCAGAAAGGAGTGTAACTATCCTCAGAGGGTCAGGAAGGCGTGTGCAGTGAGAATTTTGCAATTTTTTTAAAAAAACATACTATGTGTGGAATCCAGTATTGGGCTAGGCAGAATGGGAAATTTGATTTCAAATGTCATAGGGAAAATGGCAGGGGACAAAGGGATGGATAATTTTTTTAAATTTTTTTTTTTTTGAGACAGGGTTTCTCTGTGTAGTCTCGACTATCCTGGAACTCACTCTGTAGACCAGGCTGGCCTCGAAATCAGAAATCTGCCTGCCTCTGCCTCCCAAGTGCTGGGATTATAGGCGTGCGCCACCGCTGCCTGGCTTGGATGATTTTTTTCACGACACCAGTAAAAGCTTTGTTGCAGCTGCTCCCTTTGGGATATCGTTTACTTTGCTCTGAGCAGGGATTTTTAATTTTCGCTTTTAGTTTTTCTTTCTTTTTCTTCCTTTTCCCGTATTCCGTTTCAAAAAAGGTTGCAGAGTTGGCTGTGCGACTGGAAACATTTCAGATGGAAGTGGAAGTGCTGGGGAGGTGAGGAACACCGGAAAAGAGAACGAGAAGGTTCAGTCCCAGTAACTGAGCAAGAGAGGGCTAGGAAAGAGGGAAACAAACTGTTCAGGAGGGTGGTCGGGTCAAAGAAAAGCTGACAAAGTGGGAGGACAATATATCACTGCTGTGTGTGTGTGTGTGTGTGTGTCTGTGTGTATGTGTGTGTCTGTGTGTCTGTGTGTGTGTGTCTGTGTCTATGTGTGTGGCCTGTGAGGTACCATTGATTCTCTGTAATGGGCTTGATCAGACCCTCTCCAACTCTATATGCTGTTGTGCCCCCCTCCCCAGGACCTACAGTCTGCCAAGTGGGCACTCACTCAGGATTGCTGGTGTCAGTATAAAAATGGTAGTCTAAGAGATACTGGACAGAAGTGGTGGCTGAGGCTGGGATGATGGTCCCACATCCCTAGGAACCCCAAGGAGGCCAGATAACTCCTAGAACCTAAAGAAGGCATGCAGAACAGGTTCTTAAAAGCCATGGAAGGAACCAACCCTCCCCCTCCCTGGGTCTTGGACTTCTGGCCTCCAGAATGGTGAGACATGCTCACTGCAGCAATACAGGCAAATGAAATTGCCCACTTCAGAATTCAGGCTGTCTGCACTGTGGCAAGGATGGTTTCAGGGTTTGGAGACCAGCTGGCCTGGTGTGAAATGTACACTGGGCTGGGCCGGGGGTCAGAGTTCAATCCCACATGAGCACTGTTGCCTCACTGGGTCATCTTCCTGTCTGTAAACTGAGATTGTAACGCCAGGGTTTCTAGGCCTCCTCCGTGTTGGGAAGATGAGGCTAGCTAGCTCTGCTAGTCTGACCCAGGTCAGTCAGCAGGAGGACATCAAGCGATTCTGAGCTGACCCTGAAGGAGGCTCAGCTCCTTGACCAGGGATTTCCTGTTTGAACCTTTCTATGCTGAGAAAGATGATAACTCAGAGTGTCCTCTACCACCTCATAAAGACATCTTCTCCCTTGACGGGCTGGTACACATCTATAGTCCCATCTAATGCTGAGTCAGGAGAGCTGCGAGTTTGAGGTTAGTGCAAATTTTGAAAGCAACAACTAAAAAAACAAAGTGGAAGGAAATGAAAAGTGTTATGTCCCATCCCCCATTCTCCCCCATCCTCCCCAACCTGTCCCATGTCTGTGTCATGTACCCCTCCTTCCTCCAGGACTTAGTTTCCTCATATAAAATAAGGGGTCAGTCCAGCTCTCCTGGAGAGACCCTTAATCTTAATTAACTCTGTTATCTGGTGAACTAAGCGATTTGCTCTGCTTCAGTGACTCTCCAGTGAGTGGGGGAGGGAGGGTTTGGTATCTCCATTCATATACATCTCACATGGGGCAGCCTCCCACCAGAGCCTTCCCATCAGGAAGCTGAAGGGAAGAAGGGCCTGTCCCCACCTCCCACTGCATCTAGAGAATGGCTCAATCCATGCAGAGGACAGGCCTTAGCACAGTGTGGTCACCGATTGCCACACGTCAGGCTTCTCAGAGGTGAAGGATATTCTGTGGGCAAGAACCTGGGTAGGCAGCCAGCTCCAGCTTGACGGGTAGAGAGCTCTCTTGATCAGGCTGCGCTCTATGACCGACTATAAATTCTCAGTGAAACAGCCCCACTGGGCCTAATTTCAACCACTTAACCCAGAGGTTGCATTCTTGAAGCGTTCTGCCAAATGCATTCGTCTCCGGGTTGGGAGAGCGCATCTGAGAGCCTGCAGGCAGCACGACTGCTGGACTTTCTTACCTGCTGGGTCCGTGTCAGAGGTGTGGTCCTCTCTCTGCCCCAGGGCCCAGCTGGGTTCTGGAAGGGCTTGTTGTTAAGTGTAGGGCTGGGCTGGGCATGACTGTACCTGCTGGGAGGAGACCAAAAGCTAGACAACCTGGTCAGCCCTGGTCAGCCCTGGGCACCCTGTAGAAATGAAGAGTAAATTCAGTTAAGTCCTGTTGGCCAAACAGCAGAAATGAATGGAACTGAGGAGACCAAGGTCACAGTTGGTAGGTCCCAGCAATGCCTGGACAGCCTATCAACAGAGCTCCCCAAAGCAGGTGCCTGTAATCAGTTGGGGCAGACTGCAATAACAGGTCACCACAGGTTGAATCCATCAGCAGTCAAGTAATACTAGAGCAATTGTTGAGCACAATCAACCCACCAATCCCCTTGATCCAGCAACTCTCAAACAGTCTGTCTTTAGAGCTAAACAAAACTCAACCAGCATGGCAACTCAACAACCAGCCTGCGAGGTCAGACAGTGCCAGAACAATGGGCTTGCCAGGTCAAAGCATAGAAGCACACCCAGCCTCCTATAAACAGCCAATCAACAGCCACAAACAATGTCCAAATATTTGGATTAATTCACCCAAACATCCAGTCAGTTCAATCAAACCCAGGCAACTGAGCTAATGAGAGCCAAAACACCTATCCAACTCAAACAGCCACTCTAACCGTGACAAAACAACTGGTCGACTTGGTGAAACCACCCATCACCACAGCCAAACAAGCAGTCAACCCAGTTATACCTCGCAAAAGCCACAGGTCACACTGGTCACCAGGCAGTAACAAAACACCCACTCCATCCTGTCAAACAACCACTCAGGCAGGAGAGTCTATGTCTAAACATCCAGTCAGCGTCACGATTTGCTGCTTGCCTCCATGCAGTGAAACCCAAACAACCACTTAACATGGTTAAAGGAACAGACCATGTCTGGATATCTGGACAGACCTCTCCTGCGCAATACTCTTCAACAAAGACTCAAAGGAGGGGGCCCACACAGCCAACAGAATGGTCCCTCACCAAAATGCCCACATCAGTGTACCTCTCCCCGCCCACAGCAGTCAGGAAGAAGTCAGCCGTGTCACTCATCTGGTGAATGATTTTCAGTGGGAGATGGAGGTTTTCAAGTCAGAGCAGCTGCAGGTGGCTTGGGTGAGTTGGCAGGATGGTTTCTGTGCCTGCTGCCTGCGCTGTGGTTGCTGCAAAGCACATGAAGAGGGACATGGGTCCCCATGGAGGGTGCACTGCTCTGTGTCTCGCAGGGAGTGGCAAGCCTGTGCTTAGTGTGCTGGTTGAGTTAGTTCTCCTTGTCAGACACCAGCAGCCCCAGCACTAGCCTGCTATCCAAGGTCCCAGGTCGTCATAGGGACCAGAACTCTCTCATCAAATCTAGATCCCTGAGATGCTCATCACCTCTGAGCATCTCTGTCCAGAGCACTCATTATGTGACACTGCATAAGAAGCCCATTATATACTCTACAACATGCCTGCAACACCCGATTGCTCCCACTGTACAGCTGACATTCCTGGTGTACAGAGGCCACAAGGCTACTAAGTGGCAGCATTTGAAACCAGCTCTAAATTGAGCCGGCTGTACATTTGAAGTACTTATCAAGGGAGGGTCAAGGGTACATTGAAGATGTAGGTGAGATGGCACATAAGGAGACTGTGTGAGTGTGTGTGTGTGTGTGTGTGTGTGTGTGAGAGAGAGAGAGAGAGAAAGGGGGGGGGGATGATGGTGTGCATGGCCTCAAGGGAAGAGGCACTCTATACCAGTTGTAGACAGGCGAGAGTCCCTCTCAATTTAAAGCTAATCCCAGTTCTGAGATCTCCTGCTCAGGAATGCTGGACAGGGACCAGTGTGTCCAGAGCCCAGCAGTTCCTGGGCTACACGGACCTACTTGCAGGCAGCCTTCAGGGATGGCTTCTAGGACAGGAAAAGACTTCCTGGCCTTGGTGTCCCATCACTGCAAAGCGTAATTGGCCTCCCATCCCTGGGCACAGGTCTGAGCCCACTGCCGTCCCTGGCTGACCACCCCACCTCCAGGGAGAGGCGTGTCGACCCACCTCCCTGCATTAGTCACAGAGCGTTTTGTTGAAGCCTAACGCAAATCACAAGGGCAGGAAATGTCGTAAAGAGAAAAATAATCTTCTGACGGAAAAATAAATTATCAACCGTGTTCTGAAGGAAAAGAAACATTCTTAAATAATTTCTCTTGCTGTTGGTATTGGCTGGCAGTGTGGGTCAGCCAAGCAAATGGTAATTTCCAAATTAGATTATACATTATGTCATATTAGTTTTATATTAGAAAAACAAACGGGATCAAGGAAGAAGTGCCAAGGTTGGCGGCCGTGCTGGCCATGTGACAGCTGCGTTTCCACTGCAGCTTGCTTAATGATTTGGGGGGAGGGGAGGCAAGGAGCAAACTTTCAGCCCACCATGGCCCAGTTGGTGGCATGGAGATCGGCTCTCCTTTGAGGGAGGAAAGGATAACACTGAGGTCAGGCCTCTGGGACTGTGAGTACAGCCAGGTGAGGGAGGCGAGGGCGTCCTCAGAATGTGCTCGTCCCAACTTCCTCTGGGGGATTTCTCCTCTCCTAGAGGGTCTGGCTTAGAGTCCAGCCACCATGGCTGGTAAGTGTCCAAAGGAGGCAGCAGGTGTGAACATTACCCTCTCAGGGAGGAGATGCTGGCGTAGCCCTGTGGGCACCTCCGTTTCTGTATTGTGCTTTCCCAGGACCATTGGAACACTAGCTGTCTGCGCCTCCCTTAAGTGTGAAAGCAGAGACAACTCTCTGAGGAGATGGACTTGGGGTGGGAAATCCTCTGTCCTAAGGCTCTGCTCCAGACTGATGACTGTGCTTACTTTTCTCTTCCTTAGAACATGCCCCAGGCTTTGGGGCAGAGGGAGAAATGGAGAGAGACGGAGTAGATACATGAGGGATTTGTGACTATGTTGGGGGACCTGGCACAGCTCATAATGGAACTGTGATCATAAGTACCGTGAAACACAGAGTGGGCTTTAGTAATGACATTCCCAAGAGGTATTGGGAGTAGGAGACACTGAGTTGCTGGTTAGGAGGGTTCCTTTAGTTGTCAAAGCATTAGACCTCTAGCCTTAAAGCCTCTTTGTCCCTCAGAGTAGGTAAAGCCTGCTGCAGTTGTTTGCATGTGGATTTAAGTAGGTGATTTTTGGCCAACCGTGTCTCTCCAGGACAGAGGAACCAGGTTGGCCAGGTTATCTCTGAAGGGGTGAGACTTGGCACACAGCTTCAAACTGCTCTGGATAGTCACAGAAAAGGCAGGAAAAATGAGAAATACAAATGTTTAGATCAGGAAAAGGTACAGGGGCCTTAGATGCATTGGTCAGGACTTCCAGGTCTAGAGATCTCCTATTATTTATTTGCAAATACTATTGCCTTCTGACCCTAGGCTAGGTATCAGTAATCATGACAGCACCTTACCTCACAGAGCTCAGGTGGCTAGTGCTAGTCAGTTCAAGGTGGCACCTCCAGGAAACCGATCATCTGCCCTTCAGGGTACAGCTTATTCTCTAGGTGTGACTGAGAGCAGGTAAAGAGAGGGAGGCGGTGGACTCACATTCTGATCACAGGCAGCGTTAGATCCCACCTTTACCAACAGGTGATGTGATGGGAAGAAATTACTTGGGAGCATTCAGTCAGCAGGTATCTGACCTGCCACAGCATGTGCCCAGCTCTGGGTGCATGGCTGGATGAAGAGAGAACAGTGAGGTTGGTCCATCGCTGCAGACACGCCTGTCTTTCCTCTGTTCCCTAGAATTGCTGGGCTCTGCTCCTTAGACATTTATGTCTTCTCTGTGAACCTCACATTTTCTACCTGGTAAATGGGGGCAGGAATGGTGTTCAAGCTTGTTGAGATGGAAAAACTCTCCTGGTGTGGCCATCTCAGGATCCTGTGGTTCAGATACTCTTTGGAGTGTCACACAGATGGTGTTCAGGCCTGGGAAGCCACAGCAGTAATTCCTGTGAACCACCAGGAGGAGAGGAAGGCATTCAGCCAATTCCAGCTTAATTTCGTTTTGACCCCCTGGTGGCCTGGAGGGTAACTGCAGCTCCTGGCTTGCTTCTGTTTGTGGAAGGTCTAGCTCCTGGGATCAATAGCCACGCAAGCCTTCAAAGGGCACTTCCTTTTAGCCAGGCCTCTTGCTAAATGTCAGGAACCCTCTTTATATCCTGCATGGTGCTCACAGACTAGTCAAGGGAGAAGAGACAGAAATACATAGAGAGTTTCTATATGTAGCCTGCCTGGCAACATCTATAACAGTGAAGGCTGAGAGGGTGTGGGGTAGTAATGCTTTGCTAGGAAAAGTGATGTCAAAGAATAGTAATTGTAGAGGTAGGTGTGTGTGTGAGTGTGTGTGTGTGTGTGAGTGTGTGTGTGAGTGTGTGTGTGGTGTGGTATGGATGGGTGGATGATAGTGAGAGAGTTAGAGGGAAAGGAAAGCCACTATTTTTCTGAGCTGTAGAGGCAGAGTAAACAACAAGGTTGTACATTCATTTGCAGAAGTATGTATTGAGCAATTACTGAACATCAGGCTATGAAATATCTTCAATGACAGCTTCAAACCCCAAGCCAGCTCTCCTGGGCCCTAGCCTAAGCACTTGTATCATATACAAGTTATAGTACAAGTTTGCTTCTAAGCATGGCTTGTGTCTATGTGGATCCTCTATCACTCTATAGGACAGCTGCAAGGGAGGGGCTTGAAGGGATGTCACTGGGGTGCTGTAGCACAGGTGGGTTGGGGTGACAGTGTTGGGGGTAAGGGCAGCATGCCCTCTCTCCTCCCCTCCAGCTGCCCACCTTTCACCCCCTTTCTTTATGTTCATGCTTGGTCTGCTGTCTGCAGAGTCTGTTCTGGAGGGCAGGATTGTGAGTTGTGCAGTGTTAGGAGAGTCCTGAGCTGACTGGAGCATGTAGAACAACCAAGCACAACTGTGGAGTGACATAGTTGAGGAGGTGTGTCCTGGTCACTGTTCTACTGCTGTGAAGGGACACCATGACCATATAAACTCTCATAAAAGAAAACATTTAACTGGAGGCTTGTGTACAGTTTCAGAGGTTTAATCCATTATCATCATGGAGGGGGCCATGGTAGCATATGTGGCACTGGGGCAGTAGCTGAGAGCTACATTCTGATCTATAGGCCAAGAGAGAGATACTGGACCTGGCATGGACTTTTGAAACTTCAAAGCCAACCCCCAGTGACATACTTCCTCCAACAAGGTCACACCTTCCAATCCTTCTAATCCTTTCATATAGTGCTACTCCCTGGTGACTAAACATTTGAATCTATGAGCCTATTGGGGGTCCTTCCTATTCAAACCACCACAAGGAGGGAGTAAGAGGGAGAGCAGAGAGGGCCTGTGGTGCAAGAACCTTGTGAAGAAAATTCTAGAACTGAGGAAGTAGATAGTGGTGGTCTGAGATAGAAGACAGAGTTCCATCACTGTGGGCTAACTCGGAGCAAACTGATCCTGTGAGAAGCGGCAGGGAGCCATGGGTGATTGCACAATTATAGCGTGTATAAGAAACTCTTCTTACATCATTACTTTACCAAGCCTTCATCCCTGGGTAAGCTATGCAGTTGGGTCTAATTATAGTGACAGAAGCACAGTGGGGTGAGGGGGCTTGTCCCAGGTAACTCTCTAGAACAAGGTGACACCAGAGTCAGAGCTGAGCCTTTCTCCTGACCCTATTCATTGCATTGTCTTTCCTCCTCCCTAGATGAGGTGTCCATTTTCCTTTTGACTGTTGTTTGGTTTGGAGCTATCTTTCCTTCCATCTGGGCTCTTCACACGGTGGCATTCTTATTTTTCAGGTCTAGTTCAGATATCCTTTGTGAAAGGGCCTCTGACTCCTCTAGGTGGATCTGATTTTATTTCCCTCTTATCTTTCCCTCCTACTATCTCTTACTGCCTCTTACCATTACCCATCAGCCATCTCTCCATCCTTTCTTTTGCTTAAGGTAGTTGCCAGAGCCCTCCCTGTAGCACCACAGCCCTGTGTGAGTGCATAAGTGAGTGCCACCCTCCATGACACAGGTTTGAGCTTTGTCCTGGGGGTTCCCAGTCTGCAAGCTTCCAAGGTCATGGCAGAACTGACCTTCTCTGTTCCCGGGCAGGGCCCAGTACAGTATCCACTTCCTGTCCCCTCTTTTTCATTTACCATTTGCTCAGTAGGTTCCTTGTTGTCGGTTTGCTTCTTAAAGAGCGGACTTTTCAATGTCTGGAGTGAATAGGATTTATATTAAGAGCATTTTAATTGGTGTCAGAAGAAATAATTACTGCCATATTGGGGGGAGGGGCAGGAACAGAAGCCACCATCAAGGACTTTCCTCAGATCCATGTGACTCAGGAGAAGTGACAAGAGCTTCAGGATCAGGGTCTGTAGGTGCATCAAGAGATGAATGGATACAGAAAATGTGGTATATTTACACAATAGAATACTATTCAGTTATTAAAAGCAATGAATTCATGAAATTCTTAGGCAAATGGTTGGAATTGGAAAATATCATCCTAAGTGAGGTAACCCAATCACAAAAGGACACACATGGAATGCAATCACTGATAAGTGGATATTAGCCCAGAAGCTCTGAATACCCAAGACACAATTCATATATCAAATGATTCCCAAGAATAAGGAAGGAGAGGGCCCTGGTCCTGTAAAGGCTTGATGCAGCCATGAAGGGGAGTACCTGGACAGAGAAGTGGGAGGGGGTTGATTAGGGAATGGGTGGAGGGAAGAGAGCTTATGGGACATATGGGGAGGGGGGAACCGGGAAAGGGGAAATCATTTGGAATGTAAATAAAGAATATAGAAAATTAAAAAAAAAAAAGAAAACAATGATGGCTGTGAAGTTACAGAGGAGGTCAGGCTCTTAAGTCACAAAGGGAGGGCACAAAGGGCACCTCAGGAATAGCTCATTGATAAATACTTGGGACAGTGCTGTTCCCTGCCTCCATCCCCAGTCTCGGTATCATCGGGAAGATTTTGGATATGTGCACAGCCACACAACAGTGTAAGGAATTTGCACTTTAGGGAACTAAGACAGTGATATTTCTTGAGTCCACTTGTTCCTATGCCAGTTTCTAAAATGAAGACCTGGTATTCCTCTTTCATCTAGGAGTGAAGCAGAGCAGAGAATGGCAGATGTTGTCCATAAAGGAAGCCATCTTTCTTTGTGGATCACATGGTCTCTGTTGCAACTATCTAACTCAGTGGCTGCTGCACAAAAGCAGCCACAAAAAAGTGGCGTGTTTCTGAATAAGTGCAGTTGTGTTCTAATAAAACTTTTTGTGTGGATACTAACATTTGACATTCACATAATTCTTATCTCTTTCCTTCCTTATGTTTCCCCCAAACATAAAGAATCACAGAGCATCATCTCAGCCTTCTAGCAGGGGCTGTCTCACGGATTGTTCTTCATCCAGATGATTGAGTGGGAGCTGGCAAGGCAGGAAGGTCCACCCAGGGGAAGAGAGACCAGCCCGCCGAGAGAGTCCTCTGGCTCTCTGCACCCCATTCATCCAACTCTAGGGTCCTCTCACCACTACCAGCATCACGGTGCTTGCCCACAAGGAGCTGGCTTTTCTGTGAGTGGATGGCTAGCAGCTGGACTCATCGAGGTGGGCGGGCCGGCCATGTTCAGTCTCCGGGAAATGAGTATGGACATGGTGGGCCCAGCGGGGTTGCCCACCCTTCTCTGCCCGTATCAGGTTCCCTGACTCATCTGAGCACTGTAAACATAGCGGCTGGACAGGCCACCTCTCCTGAGCTCCACCGCAGGCTGCTCTGCCCGGGAGGGAAACAGGATTGGGCCTGACAATTTGACATAAACCATGGGGCAGTGTCCGCAGCTGGGGAAAGTCTGGTGACCCACTCCTAAGAGGCCCCCATGCTCACCCCAGTGATGGCTGTTCCCAGTTACCTTTCTCTGTTGATCCAGGAGTCTATGGGGTAAGGAGTACCCCAGGGGTCCCCTAAGCTATCCCATTTTGATACAGTTAGAGAAACTGAGGCCCAGAGGAGAGCAAACTCTTACTAATAGGGCTCTAGATCCTTCCCAGGGAAATATCAATAAACATGGGTGTCATTTATTACACGAGATTGTTATGAAAATGGATCAGTATATATGAGATACTTGAAACTGTGTCCAGTGCTCAGTAAGTAGTGCTATCTGTGGTCACTGCCAAATAAAAATGAATATGTAGATGGGGTGGTCTATATGAGGAGCTGCATCCAAGGACCTTGTCCCTTTAGTCACCAGCTGTTCATGGGAGAATGCCTTTGGAGCCAGCCAGGAACATTTTGGAGGGAATCAACCAAGCCATCTTCAGGGCTAGTGTGTTTGTCATCTTTATACAATGTAGGGCATTCCAGCAGATGGGTACCCACTGGGTCAGGATAACACACACACAGCCTCTTGTGCCCAAGTGCTGTTTTCAAGCAAAAATAGGTGTGTACACTGATCATGTGTATGAGCCATGTTCATAGACACATGTATAGCTTCCCTCCAGCATACAAGTTAGCATTGCATCTGTTCAGGTTCACCCATGGCATGTGCATGTTTACGGGCACACACACACACACACACACATACACACACACACACACACACACACACACGTGCATGTATGCATTTGCATGCATGCAACACTCTACCTTTATGCTGTCAGCTCAGTAGCATGCTATCTCCTGGACAAACTGTTATCTTTTGGGTCTTCAGACATTTACCATATTGTTCCTGAGATTGTATGGCATTCTAAAGATCTGAGAACAGGGGCTCTGGGCCTGGAAATGGAAAGGCTCAATGACTTTAAAGATCCCCACCATTTCTGAGCACTTTTTGAAGATGCCTAGCAAGTCACAATGGGGCCTGTCATGCCCAGACGTAGACTACTACTGTGCAGCAGGAGCCCACTGGGCCTGTTCATCCTCATCATGTCCATCACACCCTGATGCACTTATGTTCTGTCGGAGTCCTTTCGGAGACTGCTGGACTTGCTCAGAGCGCAGCTGCTCACATAGACACCTCATCTACATATACCCATTTTTATTTGGCCTTGAGCACAGATAGCACTACTTGCTGAGCATTGGTTACTGTTCCAAGTATCTCATACACACTGATCCATTCTCAATAACAATCTTGAGTAATAAATGACATCCACCTTTATCTTACAGACAGGGAAACCAAGGCACAGACTGACAAAGCAACTGGATCCAAGCTACATAGCCAGGAAGTTAAAAAAGCAGAATTTACTTACCTGTCTGTGATCTGGCTCCACGAGATAGGGCATCTGGTTTATGTAAGTACCTGGACCTTGAACCCCAGGAGGAGGGTAACAGGTGGCAAGGTGTATAAGCCTACTGTGTGCTAGACCCTTTGCTGGGAGGGCTCACTGGCCTTCATGCCACTAGATTCTAGCCCACATGTTCTCCCTTTCCCTCCCCTTCCCCTTTTTCTTCCAGTCCAGATGGGGCTTTACTGCTTAACACCCTGGGTAGGGACAGCCTCCTCTAGAGACCCCAGTGGGTGGGGCTGCGGCTGGGGCTGGGGCTGTGGTTAGGAACTGGGCACCAAGGGGCTGGCCCTTCCCTACTCCAGTGCACAAAGGGGACATGTTTCCCAAACCCATTTATTCCTGCCTCTTCTCTTCTTCCTCACATGGTTTGAACCTTCTGGCTTCTATATTCTACCGCTCAACTGGTTGCATACTCCCCCCCCCCCCATCACTTTCTAGTAGCCTGCAGATTGTGACCACAACTACTGTCTCTTCTGGGAAGCCTCCACAGGTACCATGGCTGCTGGTGGCATGCTCTCTGCTTGGGTCCAGTGGCCCCATGTCTGCTTCTTTGTGCATGTCCCCAGTCTGTCTGGGGCCAGGTAATTCCATGGATGCTCACCAAGCACTGCCTGTTGAGGGACCCCGATCCTTTCCCACAGGAATCAGACTCTGTCCACCAGATGTTTAACTTATGAATCTTGTTCTCAGCACCTTGCATAGAAATGGAGCATGGTTGGATTCATCTAGGTTCTAGAATATGGCCTTTATTATACTTTAAAATTATGAATTAAAAGTAGATAAATGAATGATAATTTTGCTATTCTGATTCAGTTTAGCTTGGGAAGAAAAGGGGTTCCCGGGGGCAGGACACACATAAGCTGGGTTGGCTAGTGGCTACAGAGCAGATATTTTGTCTCTGGCCTGGGTCTGGCTGCCCACCCGCACTCCTGCACACTGTCCACATGGGGGAGAGGCTAGTAAACAAGGGCCTTCCTGTCTTTTTCTGCTCTCCCTTATTTCTAAAAATAAACTGGAATCTTCTCCTCATCTGCCCCCAATTTTCTCCTGCTTGACCCTGATGACCCATGCCCTCAGATGAGGCCACATGTGTGCCCACTGTAGGACAGATGGCCCAGCCCTGAGGTGCAGATGGTGGGAGCCCTGAGACCGCTATGGCCTCTGCTCCTGCAGCTATGCCCTGCAGAGAACAAAGCCCTCAGCAACCCCCAGACTGCAGTGGGGTGGGGGCCTGGCTTACAACAGGCCTCTCTCTGCTTTGCTGTCAGGAGCTGCCCCTACAGTGATAGCCACTGCCCACTATTGGTATACATAGCACAGTCAAATCTGCTGTCTTCTTGAGTCTGCTTTCAAGCTCTCAAGGTCGGTATTGAACAGACAAGGAAAACCGAGCTCAGTTTACTTCTTCAGGATTGTGCAGCTAGCAAAGAGCAGAGCCAGAGTTGCAAACCAGGTATCCCTACTTTAAAATCATGCCTTTTAGCACTGTCTTCCCTGGTTCCTGACATCAGAACCAGGGCATGGCCTTACAGCTTAGCACCCAAAGGGCTTCAGAGTGTTCTTTTAGCTGGTGTTTACTGAGTGGTTACCCTGCCTGAAACCCCATCCAAGCTCAATCCTGGATAGGAAGGAATTTCAGGCCCACGTACCTGGATGGAGCTGGAGATACGGGATGCTATCGTGTCACTTGCCATAGCTATTCTGCAGTGAGAGGGCACCAGGACTGAGCTCTCAGGTTCCAAAGTCTTTCTTCTGCATAACTTCCCAGCCCAGTTGATGGTGTGCTTTGCTTCTGGTTAATTACTTAGCTGGGCAGGTTGTCTCTGTGTCTGCTCAATGCCTGGTACAGGGCACAGGGACCTAGAAGATGAATGGATTTAGCTTCATGAGTGTATGAATGGCAGTGCTGGTACAAGGAGGCAAAGCATTGTGATAACAGGTCTACCTAGTACTTATAGCTCATGGGGGTCCAGGTAAAAACCTGGCTAGCTCTGTGCCTTGCTATGGGCAGCCCAGTGGCTTCCCTCCTGCTGCAGTGACCTATTTGTTTCTTCTGGACTACTGTTCAAGGGCATGGCAGTGTGATGGAGCCCATCTCTTCTTCCCCTGCTAAGCCCCTGGCTCTTTTACCCCAAGTACCACCAAACTGCCCTAGGGTCCTTCCCAAACACGGGACTTTTTTTTTTTTTTTTTTACATCAGCCATATTATCATGCCTTCTGGCATGTATCATGTTCCTTACCATACCCCACTTTCTCCTGGTTGCCTCTTACCATGAACATAGCACTCAGAGATGTCATGTTCCTAGGAAGGTGGCAGCTGGGCACAAGGGGTTCCTACAATGGGTACATGTTGGCCAAAGGAGAAGAATCACTTACTGTTAACAGGTCTTGGCCTCCATTTCTGAGAATGGGCTCAAGTATAGGAAGATACAGGTCTTGTTAGAAGAAGGGACAGTTGCCTGGAGGGCTAAGGGGAAAGTGTAGCTCAGCTCTTGCGATCAGAGAATCTTCCTGGGGGTTTCAACCCCAGACCTGGCCCTCAGATGATGCTTTTATTTAATTACTAACTCATATGGTGTGTGTAATGTGTGTGGTACTGCTTGAAGCCTTTTCCACATATTAAGGTGTTTGATCTTTGCAACAACCCCGCCCTTATCCCCATTTTATATATTTGGAAGTAGAAGTATGAAGAGGTTAGTTGACTCTCTTAAACCTACACAGCTAAGAACAATCCAAAGCTGAATTATTACCCAGGATTTTGTCTCTAGTAGCTTATGCTCTAATCTCCTTGCTATTACTAGAAAGAGAAGAAAGATGGTGTGGAGTGCAGAGGATAAACATCACTCTACCTAACACAGCATGAGGCAGTAGATCCCTGCCTCCACCATGCTCATACTGGATCTATATGAGCTCCCTGTGGAGGACAACCAGTACCACCTTTTTGTGGATTCCACATTCTAGTAGGATACCTGCTCTATCCAGACAGTGGGGGTGCCACTTGGGTGTCAGTGTCTGGGTCAGAGCTTCCTCCTCTTATAATGCTCTCTGAAAGCAGATAGAGATGTTATTCTCACTCACAGATGAAGGAACTGAAAGGAGAGGGAGATATTATGGTCTGTATCTGAGATGCCTCCTAATGTTCATGTGTTGAAGGCTTTGTCCTGATTGATAGATCTGATCATTGGAAGGTAATTAGATTTTGACGTCTCTGACCTTATCAATTGATTAGTTCATGGAAGAGTTAATTTGATGGCATTATTGGAGGGTGACAGAAATGAGGATGTTGTAGGAAGCAGGTCTGCCCTGGAAAGATATACTTTGCTCCTTGCCCCATCCTGCCATGCTCTCTTCCTACCCACTGTGAGGCGAGCAGACTCCTGCAATTCATTTGTCCACCACCAGGATGGCTGGCCTCGTCTCAGGCCCAAAGCTGTGGATCGTAGCTACCTCAGACTGAAACCTCTGACGCTAGGAGCCTAAACCAATCTTTTTTTCTTCAAACTTTTTCACATATTTGTTGCAACGATGAAAATTCTGATTAATGTAGAAGGTAAAAGAGTGGGGATAGTCTCGAGGATGCAGCTTGGATGCCACGCTCTGGAACTAGAGCTTGTCCCTAGCTATCAACGCCTGAGGGGCCAGTGCCTGTGCACCACACATGAAAAAGCCTTTATAAAATACATAGTGCCATGATGCCTGACACCTGCTCCGAGCATGGGTGCCCTCAGTGCACAAGAGAGAGCATGGGGGTAGTGGACCCAGCCAGGGTAGAAATGGTCTGGATTGGCTGTTCCGTCATCTTCATGCTGCCCTTGTGCAGATGGCTGTAGACAAGGGTCCAGGACCGAGCCAGACTGGTTTCTCACCCGCCACCCCCACTCTATTTTCCTAACCTCTACAATAACACAAGGTCCTGGGTACCACATCCTTGAGACTCTTCCGACCAAGGACTCAGACCCTTTTCTCTTGGAGATTCTGAGTAGTGAGTGGGGCATCACAGAGATGACTTCTCCTTATTTCAACTTGTAGTGACATTTTGGGTCTTTCAAAGCATATTTCCAGTTTGTGACCAACATTCATTTTTACTGATAGAGAAAAAGAGATAAGTGAACCAGGCCCGTGGTCAGGGGCCAGACAGAAGCCAGGACATACAAGTATGGTTTGTCCCATCCCTGTCGCCAATCCTTCTTGCTTCTTTTCCCTTTCTTTCCTGCATCAGAGGAGGAACAGTAGAGGAGTCTGGACGAAGCAGAGTCAATGGAGTGGGAGGATGAACGGCTCCGAATTCACAGTTCATTTACTAAGTGACCTTAAGCAAGTCCTGTTCCCTCTCTCGGGTTCAAGTGTTTAATTATGAATTATTTTTATGTCTTTAATTAATTAGGGAAGAAAGCTACCATCCCATCCTTTTATTTGACTGGAGGTTTATAGAAATTGACCCAATATTTTTTCTTCCTTCCTTCCTTATTTCCTTCCTTCCTTATTTCCTTCCTTCCTTCCTTCCTTCCTTCCTTCCTTCCTTCCTTCCTTCCTTCCTTCCTTCCTTCCTTCCTTTCCTTCCCTTTATTTGTCTCTTCCATCTATCCACACATCAATCATACAATAACACATCCACTCAAGTTGGTACACCTCTATCTGCTCCCCCACCTATCTCTCCCTTCCCCATTCCTCTTGCCCGGCTACCTACTCATCCATCCACCAACGGATGAGTCGCATCTACCCATCCTTGGGTCTATTCATTTGAAGTTGGCTTAACTTCTGTCTTTTCCAGGTTTCATGGTGGAAGTCTTTTCTTATTTGTAAGCAGTTATACTCCACGCTCACTCACATTCAAACTGCCTCTTCTCACAATCCGTCCTCAACTAAACTGGGAGGGCTTCAGGGGGAAGGAGAAGGCTGATACAGCTAGGGATCCTCAGTAGGCTGCAGCACTCACCGTGCTTACCGAGTATCTTCGCAGCTCATAGATCCCTGAGCCATTCCAGTGTAGGTCCTGATTCAAGCTCCGAATCCCTCTTCTCTGCAGACTCTAAGCCTCATTCTTATGTCCTCACTTTAGAGGTCCACAGAGGTTGAGTCCTACCTGGGATCACATAGCAAGCCCATGAGAAACTTGGAATAGAGTTTGAGTCTTCTCTGGTAGTGAGTAGTCCCCATAGCCTCCCTTATCTGGGACACTGCCCAGAGACCTACCAAGTGGGTCACCAGAAGAGGGAGCAACTCTGAGTCACCCACACCCCCTCCATTCTTCAGTCCCTGAACCTGCACAGCCAGCCGAGCCAGCCACAGCAAGGCCCTCTGGCTATCCTGGCAACATTCTGGGTTGGGTGGGGACTGGAGGTTTGCTATTTTCAAGCTTAGGCTGCTCCAGAGCTGTCAGGCCTCTGCTGGTTCGCTAGACTCACCCAGGCTGTTCTGGTTCTAGCCAGCTGGGGTGGTCCCTCAGTGCCATTCCCAGTGACAGAGGTCAGGCCTCCCCTAGTGCCTGCAGTGTGTCACTGGTAGCTCCCGAGGGCTCTCCCAACTGGCTTGTGCACTTGATGGGCGGGCTGTAAACAAGCCATCAGCAGAGGTGGTCTTGGCCCTCCCGTCCCTTCTCCTTCCCAGACTTGATAGCTCTCAGCCACATTGGAAGAATTAAGGGGCGGCTGGTAGAGGGAGGTGGCTGGCTCCCATGGCAGGCACGGGGAACCATGCATAAGTCCTACCATATTGGCTGTGTGTGTGTGTGTGTGTGTGTGTGTGTGAACACTTGTGCACATGCAAGTGGGAGAAGTGGGTCCTATTTCTGTGATGCTGTCCTAGGGGATCTGAGGTGAGGACTTGCCTAGAAAGCCTTCTTCTCTGCTGGCTTCAGAGACTTTCTAGAGCAGGGAGAGGCCTCCAATGTTGTCCTCACTTGTTATAGATGCTGTTCACTGGGCCTGGGTCAGTGAAGCTAGGATCTCAGTGGCCTGGAGAAGCCTTTTTTTTTCTCTATGTCTCTGTTTCCTGTGAGGGCTTCTGTAGTGGCTTAGAGTCATCCTGTCTCTGTTTAAGAGGCTCCTCATGTCTCCTCTGTCTTGATCACTTGGGATTCCCAGGCTCTTTCTACATAAGAGGAGACAGAATCTGAGAGGGTGAGAGAATTTGCAATGGAAACCAGGCTTTGGGTCTGGCTTCTCTGGCTCCTTTGGGGAATTCAGTTCTCCCCATGCTTCCAGAACCTTCTGAACACACAGCAAGCTGTGGGGAGGTACATTCTGACTGCAGTTCCTGCAGGGAGCCACGGGTCAGGGAACAGCCAGAATGAGGGGGTCTCCTGTGCTTTCAGGGGTGACCATGTGCTTAGGTTGCAAGAACATTCAGAGCCTCCGAGAATCAGCATGTTCTGTTGTGAGCTGGGTAGAGGTGGGGTGGGGTAGGTTACTTCAGACAAAAGCAATCCAAGGGATGGTGCTGAGGGGGCAGAGTATCCCTCCTATTAATTCACGGTTCCAGAAATAACCTGCTGTCTTCCTCACCTTTCTGTTGCATTTAAAAAGATTTAATTCCTTTGTTAGTCATTAGGAAGTGACCAGGGTACCAGCTACTGCTGTGTCCTTGAGGAAACCTTTTACACAAACTGTCAGCGAACCCACAGTTTCCTTGTAGATGAGACCCTGTTCTTACTTACCCACCATTTGGGAGTAAACAGATATCAACTCTACAGGGTGGGGCAGATGGCTCAAAGTGTCAGAGTAGAGACTTTGTTTGTCTGGGCAGGATTGTTTCTCCCCTGGCTCTTGACCACCTGGGCAGAGTGGAAACTACTACTGCCCTTCCATTCAGCTCACACAGCAATGAGATCGCTTGACTGGGGATGAAGACTTGTGCCTGGGTGTCAGTGTACCCAGGCTTTCCCTGGCCTGCAGATTGCTTCTCTTTCTAGAGATGGCTTCCTTTTTTTCCCTTTGGCCCCTGGGGGTTCTGGAGGTCTGGAAGCATTGTAAGATGTGGGAATTCTGGTTCCTGGGAACCACACTGGAGTCTGGACCGCCAGGAAGGGCAAGACTGATAGGCAGACAACCTTTGGTAGCACTCTGAGCATCCGGCATTCACCTCAGCCAGCTCTGGGGCTGGAACCAGTAACACGTGGATTTGATTGCTTGAGAAATCAGTGTGGGGGGCCTGGAGAGGAGAGCAGGGGCGGAACAACTGATCCATCTAAAAATAACAGAGCCCCGAATCCCAAGGGGCACACACTGTCCCATTCCAGATTTGGAAGTCGCCTGTAGTGCTTTTTGTAGTAGACGACCTCTGTGGGTGGCTTTTTGGTGACTTGGGGCAGCCTGGTGACAACAGCAGTGAGGGGCTAGGGGAAGTCTGGGTTCGGGTCCTGGGTGACCTCTCTTTATCTGGGTGACTCAGGCAGGAGAAGCCATCCCTGCTTCTTCAGGACACACTGGGCTCTGAGGACCTGCAAACAAGTGCTTCATATACATTTGTTGGTTCCTGGCCAAAGGGGAGGCTCAGGGATCCCAGGCAAGAATAAGTTCTGTTTGATTAGATTACAGCTTCTAGTGCCTTCTCGTGTGCTCCCCTGCCCCCAGCTCAGTCTCCTGGGGTTACCTGTTGCTCCCTCATTAAACATGCTTCCTTTACCGAGCTACACTCAGCATGGTTCCGCCATTGCTACACTGGCAGGTAATACTACACTGGCTTTATATCTTTGGAGGCGCTCAAAGCAAAGCTTGACAGACCTGTCAGGGAAGTCATCTATGGCTTAGACGAGCTGGTGAGTATCTGGCCACAGGTCTGGCCCTTTGCCTTTAGCTATGCCCCACATTCTCTCTCACTCGAGGAGGGTCCTGATGGGCGCTAAGGCGGATCTCTGCATGGCCGTGCTCTTCCAGGTACTCTTAGATGCTCTGATTCAGCCAGTCCCCAGGCTCACGTGCAAAGTAAAGATGTTAATGGTTGGCATTCTAGCTTTACAAAGTGTGTCAATAAAGTCCCGGCTTGCGGGCATGTAGAGTTCTGCTGGCACGGCTATCCTGGAGAGGGACTGCTTGGGGCCACAGGTGAGATCCCGGAGTCTGTGTCCAGGCCTGTGCTCCGAGCATATGCAAAAAAGGGTCTGCTATGGAAGTCATGTGCTCAGTGGTGAGAGTCTCTGCTTCTAGGCTGTGTGGCTTGAGGTAAATTAAGCTGCTCTTCTGTGCTTTAGTACTCTACATCTTCCTTGTGGAGTTGCTGAGGAGTCTGGATGAAACTCCATGGATACAGAGACCAATGCTGTGGACAGTTCAGAGTAGCTAGGGGATGTTAGAGACAAGGGAATGGAAGAGTTGCACAACTAATCAGGCTTCTGTTTGCCCAGTCTCCCTGTCAGGGTCTTGTGGGCACTCAGTACCAGAGAGACTCCTCCACAGGTCCTTCTTGGGCAAAGTTCTACCCCTCCAGACCTTTCAAGCTTTGAGCTTCCCAATGCAGAGGCATATTTTTGGCTGGCCTTGAATTCGCCGAGATCTACCTGCTTCTGCCTCCAGAATGCTGGGATTGAAGGTACGTGTCACCACCTATCTTAGGTGGGTCAGGCTTGAAGCATTTGTTCTCTTTTCTGTTAAACTGTGCTGGTGCTGACCTCATAGATGTGTTGTAAAATGTCTACCAGGTAGCCTCTATCAAGACAATGATGATAGCAATGATGCATAAAGTCTAGGTGTTCATCCTGTAAGCCCACCGTTCCAACTCAAGGCAGCACAAGTTAAGGAGGGAAGAAGTCCTCTCGCAGGAGCACACAAAGGGAATCTGGTGCCAGGAGAGGTCAGGGGAAGTTTCATAGAGAACCAAGTATTCAAGCTCAGAGTTGGAAGAGTGGGCCTTGGTCAGGCAGAGAAGCTGGGTCCAGCATATACTGTGTGGCCCACTAGGGGTGACAACGGAGACTCTGAAGCACACTAGAGCGGTCAAAGCACAGAGCACTGAGATCCCAGCTTCCACAGCAGCCAGGATCCCAGCTCCCCTTTGGAGAGCAATGGTCAGGACTCTATAGCAGGATTTAGTGACACTAATGAAGAGAGGTGACAGTCTCCTGGTACTACTGGTGTCCTATATAAGCTGTAATCTCCGAGAAGTGCTGCCTGCAATTGGTCAGCAAAGACCCTTTTAGGTGTGGGGGTACACAAGCCCCCCTTCCCCCCATACACAAGTCCCCCTTCCCCCCACCATGCAGAGCCTCTGGATGCTTGTAGGTGAGAAAGCTCTCCAGTCAAGAACAGTTCCCCACACCCTGCCTGGTCCTAAAGTTCGGCAGTTGCCCGGTTAGGCTGGATCTCAAGCACTCTGCTTGAGACTAGGTATTCGCAACTATCACAAGGCCAGTTTCCCTCCTGTCCCCACAAATAGAGAAGGACTCCCAGTGGAGTGAGGGACAGGGTCACATAGGGAAAAAAGTGGTCCCAGTCTGCCTATACCAGCTAGCCTTCTCCTTTCCACCTGCCCACCCTGGTCCCTCTGCCCTCCTGACGGGCAGAGGCTTCTCAGTACCGTTCTGGTAGTTAGGCTGGTGATTAAGCCCCGCTTCCCCAAGATTCTGGGCCCTACCTTGCCTCCTAGGGGCAAGCAGTGACCTTCTAAGGACTCCAACAAGCCATTGCTGTCTGCTTGAGGAAAGGCATCTGTGGCCCATTGGCCCCCCTCCTCCGCCAGAGCGGGAAACACAATACACCGATAATGATCTAATATTTATACAACGCCTTTCTACCAGATGCATCCCAACAAAGTTTACAAGCTGTCCCCGCGGACGGCGCAATGTATTCCAGACCCTTTCTCTGCCTCTGCCCTGCCCCCTCCCTGGTGTGTATGTGTGTGTGTGTGTGTGTGTGTGTGTGTGTTGGGAGTGGGATGGGGGAGATGATGCCCGCAGAGCTCATAAATCCACCTGAGGGACAGGCCTGTCCAACTGCATACCAGGACCTAGCTGTGGCACTCCTCGCTGGGCACTGCCCTGTATGGAGGTCACATGCTCTTCTGAGTGGAAAAGAAAGCCTGGCCGTGGAGAGTAAGGCTGTACCCAGGACTGAGCCTGAACTTTGGCCAAAACTCACAGCACCCAGCGAGCCTCTCCCCAGCCCTCCACATCCTCAGACCCGTGGGAGGGACACAGGGAGGGCCGGCTGGCTGGGCACAAATGTTCCTCCTAGTCACTTCCTCAGAGGCGGCTCCATGAATGAGGATTTGTGTTCGTTCCCTCCCTGTAAATTGCCCTTGGTCACCAGGGCCATGTTGTGTGTCAGAGTCCCTGACCACCAGCCTTGGACAAAACCTGCTTTGTGAAGTCCGGGTGGAAGACAAACAAATGATTATTACCTTTGAGTGTCCCCTCCCCCAGCCTTTTCTCTTGGCCTGGAGTTAAGACCCTTTTCTCTGTCAACAATCTTGACTTTGTTCCGTGAGAAGGAAACAGCTCGCAGAGGGGTTGCCGAGATGCCTCTTGCAAGAAAACCGTTTGGGAGGCGGGTGGAACAAGACAGGGGTTACAGGAAATGGCAGGCATTTTTTGTTGAATTAAACCATTAGGAGTGACCCCCAAACCAGAGCCAGGCCGAGGGAACAACTGGATACATTTAGGTCAGGACAAGCAGCCAAGAGAGGAGCTGAAACCAATTACCATAAATGAATGTTTCTCTTTTATTCACGACCACCGTGCCTGTTCCCAGGATGCTCTTGGGCCTCTTATAAAAACAGATGAACTCTCTGGTTTTGTTCGGAGAGTTATTAGCTAATGCAACTGTTGGGCAATTTATCAAACATTAACACATGCTGAGATTAATGGCCAGGAGATATCCTTGTCACTGCTGGTCTCTGAGGCTGCTGGACGTTGGGGCTGCTCTGGGTAGGCCCTGCTCCTCTGTGGGAACCTTTAAGTAGGTTGTTAGGACCCAGCCTGAGGTAGGGTCCTTGCAGCTGTGACTTCTCACTGCCATTTGGGTAAGGTGACCCCTGGTCAGTCTGGAGCCCAGGTTCTGTTATATATCGCCGGTCCCCCAACTTGCTTAGGAGTCTCTGTTATTTACCACAAGTTGTGGCTTATGCTGTGTCTGGACCTGTGATGGCCAACCCAGCCTGCCCTCCTGACCTAGCTTCACTCCCCCTTTGACTCTCCATGTAGACTTCCTTTCCTGAGGGACTGGCAGGCCAGGGCTCCCTCTCTGTGCCTCATGGCCCTGAGATTGCACCACATCTGGACCTCACTTGGGTTGGAAACCAAGTGGTGGGTTTGCAGTTTTGGTTGCCTAAACTGATTGCCCTAGAGATAGTAGTGTGTGATCCATTGCCTAGCCAGAGCCTAGAGCAGTATGTGTGTGTGTGTATACACATGTGTGTGTGTCTGTGTGCATGTATGTGTAAATGTGTGTACGTGTGTATATGTATATGTGTGTGTATACATGTGTGTTTGTGTGTATGTGTATGCAGTGTGTATATGTGTGCATGTGTGTGTATATGTGTGTACATGTGTATATGTGTATGTGTGTATACATGTGTGTATGTGTGTATGTGTGTTCATGTGTGTGTATATATATGTGTATATATATATATATGTATACATACATATATATATATATAAGCATACGCAGGATTTTAAATGAGAGTTATCTAAACAGTGGACAGCAGACCTATATACAGGTACACAGGGTGGCTCTCTTTGACCTCTCTAGGCTCAGGCTGTCTGTCTGTCCACTAACGAAAAGGAATTATGTTTCTTCCATCAGGTTTCTCACTGCTGTGCATTCTCAGGGATTGGCATCTGGCTGAGAGCCGCATAGGAGAAAAGACGACTTCTGAGCGTGTGGCCTGGTGCAGCTACTTGTTTCTTCAGGCCTCATTCTCCTCATCTGTGAAATGGGTAGGGGATATGTAGTCAAGGCTTAAGACTACAGACTGCTGAGGGCTGCATGGTTTGGGGGTATTTTTAATCCCCCCAAAAGAGGGGGAAGGAAGGAAGCTGAGTTCAAGCTGCTTTACTGATGGAATGAATTCAGCTTCCTCAAGACTTTTGGTTAACATCCCTTTGGTGTGGGGGTGCAGAAGATCTGGTTTTCAGTCAGCAGGAGGAAGGCCTCCCGCTGCTCAGCTGGGGCCTATTTACACCATCTCTTGGAATTTACCATCTGAAAAATGGGACGATAATGCTTCACGCCCTGGGGGTGTTAGTGTCTGAAAAGTGCTAAGTTCAGCTGTTGGCCCAGAGCTGGGACTCATTAAATGGTAGCTGCTATTATTACTATTGATTATATTAACAGCAGCCACAAGCAGGCGCAGAGCATGGCATGATGGCCTCTGCCTGTTGTCTTCATTGTTTCTTGATGAGGAATTTCATGGGAGTCAGTGATCCAGAATTAAGATTCCTTTTCTCTGCTAGTGCCCATGCTGTGTTCGTCTCCTTGTCACAACCCCTCTGCCAGGCTCGGCAGCCTGCCTTTACCAGTCCAGCTACACTGTCCAGGCTGCTGGTGGCTGACGTCTGCCAGGAAAGCAGACCATCTTCCCAGATTGTCTGTTTGCAGATGCATGGGGGTGTGGGGCTGTCAGAGAAGGCATAAAGCAGGCTCTGGTGCAGGCTCCGGCTCCTCTCCACGTGTTAGGCCAGTCACTGCCAAGTAGCAGATGCACAGTGGGTCTGCAGCAGGAAGCAGCCTCTCCCTGGGGCACTCAGGAGTACCCCTCCGTGTGTGTGTGTGTGTGTGTGTATGTGTGTGTGTGTGTGTGTGTGTGTGATGGTCAGGGAGTAGTGAGGACCAGGCAAGGTAGTAGGGTCTTCCTAGCTACAGGAAAGGCCCAAGATTTGTCTAGACTCTAGGACTTTAGTTCCTTAGACTCAGTTTACTCCTTTGTGAAATGTGGACAAATATGGGTTCAAAGCTCTTTATCTGGTGTGTTTAAGAACCGATTATTTGGATTTCTGGAGAGAAATGTCATACAGAGTATATTTTATAAAGCTCTGTAGCTGGTAGGAATGTTGCCTCTGAGCAGATGCTGATTTCTGCAGTGGGATATGTGAATGCAAACCTCACACAGAACTGAAGATAGGGCTTTGCGTCATCAACAAAAGAAAATCTTGCTCCAAATTTCTGCAAAAACACTCGATTTTGAATCTTCTTTGGTTTTGGAGTTGAAGGTATAAGGCTATGGACCGGAACAGTCTGCTTCCAGAGTCTAAGCTCCTCCTTGTAGCATGTAATTTTTTTTTCCACGAGAGGAAAAACTACATTTTGCTATCCAGTCACCTGTTAGGAGACAATGGGGTTCTTTCCACTGTTAGCTGCTAGAAATGTTGCTGCTGTGAACAGTTGTAAACAAGTTTTTTTGGTGTGTGCATGTATGTGTGGACATATGGTTCCTATTCTGTTGAATATATTCCTAGGGGTGGAATTGCTGTGTCAAGTGGTAACTTTGTGGTTAGCTTTATAAGGAAATGCTAGCCATCTCTCAGTCCCCCACAAACTGGCTGTATTATTCTACACTTTCAAAATTAGCTTATGAAGCTTTGATTTTTCTATAGCATTCTGATTATCTGACCATAGCCGTCCTCCTGAGGGTGAAGTGTCATCTTATCAGGATTTTGATTTGCATGTCTCTGATGATTACTTTTTAAGTGTGCATTGGTCATTTCTACCTTATTTGTAAAAACAGGAAACGTCTTCAGATCCTTTATTAATTTTAATAACTGACTTGATTGCTCAGTCTTTATTGCAAGTGTTCTTTGTTTTAGACAGAAGCCTCTCCTTACAGATGACTGACAAATGTTTCCTCTCGGTCTAGGCAGTGACCTTTCACTGTCTTTTAAGGTTTATTTCTATTGTGTGTCTGTGTGCAGGCTTGTGCCTTGAGCGCAGTGCCTTCAGAGGCCAGAGAGGGTGTTGGATCCCCAAGAGCTGGAATCATAGACAGTTGTGAGCTAGACATAGATACTGGGAACTAGACTCTGGGTCTTTTGAGAGAGCAGTACACTCTCTTACTGAGCCATTTCTTCAACTCCAACCTTTTACTTTTTGGATAGCTCCCTTGGAAGCACACGCACTCAATATTTTGATACAATTCAACTTATTATATTACTTTCCCTATTGCCTGTGTTTTGGGGCCTGTATCTGAGAACCCATGGTTCTCAGGGTGTTGGAGCTTCATCTGTATTATTTTCTTCCAGAAGTTTTATAGTTGTTGTCCTCACCTTAGATCTTACATCCATTTCTGTTTATGATGTGACCTAAGGATCACATCCAAATATTTTGCACACGGCTGGGGATGCAGGTGCAGTCTGAGGAACTCTGCACTAGGCTGCACACCCTAGGAAGGCAGAGCTCCTATGCACCGTACTCTTGGCACCAAGCACGGAAGCAGGGGGATGGCTCGGTGGGTGACTGGAACAGTGAGGAATCTTATACTCCTAAGACTACAATGAGGGTGAATGCACCTCATTTGGAGGTTGGTGTCAGGCCAGAGAGCAGACAGGTACTAATGTAGACCCATCTCTTTTCTTGGCAGAGTGGGACTTATCCTTGGGCATATCTTTGATTTTGAGCAGTTTAGTTACTAAACAGGGGCCTCTTTTTTTTTTTTTTTTTTTTTTGCACAGACATGTAACTTGACTCCAGGCAACGTCACCATCTCCTTCAGGCCACAGCTCTGACCACGAGGCCCCACCAAGTTTTTTAGTTTCCTCCCTGCAGCCTTTTCTGGTGCCAGATGAGCAGACTTCATCTCTTACAGGTGGGGTTTCCATCCATTCACACCCCGTCTGCCTCCCTGAATCCACCTAGATGTCCCTGTCCACTCGGGCAGCGACAGAGCCTGGTAGTTCACCAACTGTCATCTCAGCAGCTAGTTTGAGCCCTTAAATTAAGGAAGAAATATAAATATTAGCTATTTTTTCTTGGCCCCAACACATTGCTTGTTCAGATTGGGTTTATGCCACTTATTAACAATATAAGAGAATTAATGCATCATTTTATTATAATATATTGATTTACTAATGATGTGTTTAGAACATATTATTTATAACTGCTGTCCGTTTCCTGCATGCCAGAGAAGTGCACCATTCCTTGTACACAGCTCCTTTAATTTTCTGTAAGGCAGCTGCGATTGTTCCCACTATAGAGAAGGATGTACCGTAGAGTGTAGCTAACTTGAGGCTAGAGCCTGGATCCGAACCTGTGCCACTTGGCTTCAGGGGTTCTGGTTTTGATTCTGCAGTCTCCTGCCCTGCCTGCCTTATGCTAATCTTGATTAACTGGCACCAAGCATCACACTTTTAACATCCAGGCTACTCTGTTCCTGGCCTTTGACTCCACCATCCCATGTGACTGACTGAAGGAACAGTCCTTATTCTGGGCTCCTCTCAGTGTTTCCACAGCTTGAGAACATTCTAACCCCATCAAGAAGGAACAGAGCTTGAATCCTCCATTTCTCATTCCAACGCCTGCTGGACCAAGCTTGAATCCTCCAGGACAGACTGAGCAAAAGCCCATCCAAATGTGTGTGTCTTGGTCCAGCTAGACGCTTGCCCTGGAGGCCAGAGACGATGTTCCCTCCTCCATAGCATCTTCTTGTCCTTGCTGTGCAGTTGTTCCTGGGCACAGTGTGGAGGCCAGCCAGAGTCACTGGGGGCCTCTCTGCACAAATGTCATACACCCCTCAGTGGCATTCCTATGATACCAGCCCAGTATCCATGGCTATAGGAGTGGGCCAAGCTCCACAGAGCCCTTGGAGGGAGGACGCACCAAGAGCAGAAAATCCAAGGAAGTGCTAAGGTCCCAAGGCACACCTGCAAGGCGTGGTAGGCTCTAGGTTTCAGAGTAGCTAATGTCTTTTCCAATGCAGTTTGACCACCGGAATGCAATTCATTATAAAAGCCCATCTAGATATCGCCTCTTGTTGTCTTGCTTATTTGTGTTGGTTCTTTTGTTCATCCAGAGGGTCTCTCATCTATCACCGATTCAGTCATTTCTGCTCATTGCTGACCACTCCCTTCTCCACCCATTTCCCCAGATGTCTGCCCAGAGCACCGCCTTGAAATTTTTTTGTCAAATGCCACAGTGTTTTGAGGTCCCCCATTCCATCCATCCCCACAGGAGAAGCCCTGGCTCCATTCAACTTGCTCTAACACCTCTTCCTAGTGTGCTCCCTAACTTACTGATCTGTTTTAGTCATCTTTAGGCTCTGCTGGGTGTGGCACAGGGCTTGTGGTGATGCCTAGAACGGAAGGACAGAAATGTACATGGAATTAATGAGCCTCACTCACATGCACCAAATCTGGCTTTGAGAGTCTGTTGGAGACAGTTGCTTTGGGAAGAACTCAGGGTCCACACCAAGTGCTTGGGACCTGTGGTGAGCACAGGTACGGGACAGGATGGTGGCTTATGTTAATAGACCTATTGACGTGTGGTAGCTAGAACATTCTCAAGGTAGTAGGATGCCTGGTACAAAGCAAGCAGGAAGGCACAAACTGTTTGTAGAGTTATTGCTGAGGCCTGCTGGCTGGACCTGGTGAAGAATAACTGTGAAGTTGAGGGGAGGAAGTCAGGGAAGACTGAGGTTAGACCCTGGGCAGTCTGGATGGAAAGTGATGTCATCTGCCAAGGGGTACCCTGGGAGCTTCAAAAGGAGAGGGAGAGATGATAGCTTCAAGACCTCTCTTTTAAACCCCATTTTCAATTACAACTAGACCCACAGTTTTTGGATTGCTGTTTTTCTTTTGATTCTCTTTGTCTGCCCAGTGCCAGAGAGAAGGCTTTTGGCTACCCCATCCATCTCTGCCATCTTACCAATGGGTGTCTGTGAAATGTGGCTTCTCAGGCAGACACACCAGGGTGTCACACAGAGGGAGACCCGCCCATATGCTTTTACCAGTCATGGCTGGTATGGGCTGTGGCGAACCTGTGATGTGAGCCGAAATGGTAGAGTCTGACACTTGGACCTGGGCAATTCCAAATGACTGCCTGTCTATAGGAACACTGCAGATAAGCCTGCTTTGGAATTTTGAAGGAGCATCAGCCACAGTTCCACAGCTATGGAGCTTATGTGAAACCACAGCCCATGGAGGAGGGAGGAGTTGGGGAGAGAGCCCTTTGGGAGGACTTCCATAGGAGGAGCTTGGAAGGGCTGTTTCCTGTGAACGATGTCTACTCTGAGGGAGGAGGTGTGGGCTAGCAGGAGGGCCTGAGGAAGGGCTCCAGAGTGAACGGAAGGGCTGCTCCTAGCCACACAGCTCCACTGATGGCTTAGCTTTGACTATGAGTTGCTTGTCCCAGCAGAGGGCTGAATGGTCCGTGCTAAGAGGCTCCAGGGAAGTGACTTGTTATGAATGTGTAGCTGGAATAGACTACTTTGGGGGTACAATCAGGATGGCCAAGGGATTTCAGATATTAGGCCGATGATTCCTCTTTCCACATCCTCAGATACCCTCTTCGTCTAGGGAGCCAAACCCATAGCCTTGAATGGAAATGAAAGTTTCAAGAATAGGTTATAACTGGTGCTCAGTATTTAAGAGTAAATACTGCTCTTGCAGAGGACTAGTCCAGTTCTTTTGAGTTCTCATAGGTTTCCAGAACTCACATCAATGACTGGCAACCACCTATAACTTCAGCTCTGGGGGGATTTGACTCCTGTACAGGCACCTGCACGTGTGTGCACACACATAGGTACCCACATATAATTAAAGTGAATCTTTTAGAAAAAAAATCTGATATAGTTACAAGTGTGCCAGCTAACAGATGGATAAGCAAACTGAAACGGAAACTCAGAGTTCGCCATTCTCAGTGGATAGCTGTCTGCATCCAGGGGATGAGCAGCAAGGGCTGTCGGCAGTGCCAGAAAGAGGTGTGGATGAGAATGGCTGCCCACCATCTCTCCAGCGTCTAATCCACACCAGGACATATCCCCGACAGAAGCTGGCACCACAACAGGCAGTCAGCACAGTCCAGACTTGGAATTGTGTTTGGGTCCTGGATGCCCAAGAACTGATGAGACAGTGTCAGAAACACAGGGCTGGCGGTGGAGACCTAGGAGCAGAAGGCCTGAAAGGGGGAAGGGAAACAGAGACGACTGGCTGGGCAGGAGGCTGAGGCAGGGGGATCTCTGTGAGTTTGAGGCCAGCCTGGTCTACATGGTGAGTTCTAGGGTAGTGAGAGCTACAGAGCTCACAGTCTTAAAAAACAAACAAACCTAAGGACAACAAAAATGACACTATTAAACTGTAGTGTCTAGTGATCTGTACTTGTGCTAAGTGTATAAAGAAAAGGAGAAAAAGCCGATTCTAAACGGACTTGGAGTTGTTTTGGGAAGGGACATGTTTGTGGCTGGGGTGACGCTCCAGTGGGGTTCTGGGATGGTTCCGTAGAGTTTTCTTAACCTGAAAATCACTGCAAAGGTGCATTGCTGTTCTTTTACAAGAGAACAAGTTTTGGTTGTGGTGGGACTTTTTTTTTTGAGAGGGGCACCTCCTCTCAGAGGTCTTTCCACTCTGTTAGGTGTTCTTGATGAGAGGTAGTCTCTTTCTTCTAGCCTTCCAGATGTGGAAATGTCAAATAGAATGTCAACAACAGTAGAGAAAACTATTACTTATTTAAAAAAAAATAACACCAGCAAGCATGCTGCAGCAGTAAGCTGAGCTGAGCGCCACAGACTACACAGAGGGGAAGGCTGGCAGCCTCAGACAAGAAGGTGTGTGTGGGGGGGCTGGAGATCCATTACTGCCTGAGGCCACCTCATCCTTCCTCTTCCTGTGGTTCCCCCATGGCTTGGCTGTGGAAGGCTGGGAAGGAATACATGGCCCTGGGGCTTCTCAGCCACCAGGGAGAGGGGTAATCAGTTTCCTGTGTGATAAGGCACCGGGATATATTTAGATAAAAGGAAAATCTTGTTTAGCTCCCTTGTGAGGCTGTGTGAGAGGCACTGGAGTCTTCTCAGTTCTCCACAGCTCAGTGTAGTGAGTGGGGAAAATGGTCTTCACTTCGTGCTGGAGGCAGCCACTAGGCGGACATCACGATGTGGGTTGAAGACCCTGGAAAGGACGAGCCTGACCCCTGACCTTCGAGACTCAGATGAGGATTTCCAAAAATGGGTCTGCAAGGGAGCAGTGGAGACCGTTGGCTGTAGGTTTTGGAAGCTCAAGATTGTCTTGAACCTTGTGGTGGGACTTCAGGAAGCCTTTTGGTGCTCTGCTGTGCTGCCTCGAAATTGAAGGGACAGACAAGGTGGGCTGAGGTGTCTCTTAGCCTTCACAGAAAGGAATTTCTGTTGCTTTGTCCCTTGTGTACTTTCTACTTCCAAAGCCTGCGGCCTGCCTGCCTTGACCCCTCTACTCTCTCTTAGGGAGAGGCAGAGCTGCCCTAGTGTCTAACCCGGCCTTCTGTAATCTTGAGAAAGAAAGTATACCACTAGCCTTCAGCCTTGCCCCATAGCTGGTGGTTCGCACACATGGAAGCATTAGATGCACCTCCCTGTGGCGTATCCAGCATATGCAGTCTAGTCAGTGGGCAGCACAGAGGGCACATAGCTTGGAGAGCCCTTCTTACCCGACAGGGAGGATGTCTTGGATTGCTGCAGGAATCAAATATCCATTTTTCTCCTGTAGAAGAAAACGAGTGGAAAGAAGCCTTTATAGGACTTCTGTGCTGAGTACAGGGCCCAGAGGGAAAAAGGAACCAGAGTTAGTGGCTTAGTCTCCACCGATTCCCAACTTCAAAGGACACCGGACACCGTGTACAACCGCTCCGCAGACTCTTCATGTGTCACCTCACTCCCTAAGGCCCATGGAAGGATGCCTCCATATTGGTGGAGATGCACAAGCCAGGCTCAGGGGACTCCCTCAGCCTCCTCACCATTCCTCCCGGCCTGCAGCCACCTCCCTGTGATGTTCATTCTAACCCATCCAGCTACTCACTCTCAGGTCTCTCTTAGGCAGAACTTCTTCCTGGGCCTGACCTTCTCCTCCTGAGACAAACCCCACTCACCTACTGCCTGTCTCTTAGGTCCTAGGGGAGTTTTCTTTGTGTTTTGTAACTGTTTCTGGCACCAGCTCTCTTGGGCTCTTTTCTTCCCCTGAGGGGCTGTGGCTGCACATTGGTAGAGGCTGTTGTGAACAAGGCTGACCGGTGGAGACTGTGTCAGGAAATGATGCTAAATGAGTCTGTGGATGGCGCTTAACCCTAGCTCCCCTAGGCACGTCTGCCACACAGTTCCTCGGTCTCAACAGCAATGAGAATGTCAAAGAGATAGGGCTACACTGCGTGTTAGGCGTGCTCTGCTACCCACACTTCAGGAAGCTAAAACAGAGAGAGGAAAGAAAGAACGTCACCCATCTAAAGCCCTGAGATACAAGGAGGGCTTCTCTCCTCGGCCTATGGGCCAGGGAAGAGATTACTCAGCGAACACATGCTACCAAGTCAGTTCCATCAAAGGCACAGACACCTCCTTTACAGTTCCAAAGGAACCAGCCTCCTTCCAGTCTGTCGGAAGTCACATGTGGCTGGCCAGACCCGATTTGCCAGCAGAGAAGTTGAGCTCTGCTCCCTGCATCCCTGGGGAAGACTCCCTAAAAGACTGTGAAGACGAAGGCCACCATCATCATACTGCTTTGGTGTTCTGAAATCTTCCTGTATAGGGCTTAGAGATTCGAGCAAAGGCATCTGGGTCCCTTGGAGATTTGTGAGAGCAGAAGGCTATGGTATGACTAGGAGCCATGCTTAGAATTGTGTGAGGGAGAGTGTGTGAAACCTTAGGCTCACAAGGGTGAAAATGCATGGCAAGCATTGTGGGAGTGCAAGGTGTGTGTGTGTGTGTGTGTGTATGTGTGTGCGCGCGCACACGCGCGTGTGCATGTGTGCATGTGTGTGTGTGTGTGTGTGTGTGTGTGTGTGTGAGAGAGAGAGAGAGAGGGGGGGGGAATGAGAGGGAGAGGGAGAGGGAGAGGGAGAGGGAAGGAGAGGAAGAGAGGCTGGGGGGGATTGTCTAGGAGCTTGGTAGAGGTAGGAGTTTTGGAAGAAGAGATCTGCTTTCTAGTAAGCAGGGCCTGTCTAGAGTCTTTCCCCTTTGTAGAGCTGATGACATAAAGTCAGGGAGGTTGAGGCCTGCAGCGAGGAGCCAGCTTTGAACTCTAGAAGGCCTCCTTCAGGTCAGAGCACAGGGTTGCAAAAGCCCTCCTCTCCCCTTTACTGAAGACCCTCTGAAAAGTAGGGCTGTGATACCTCCTGGACCGCCCCACCAGCCTTCCACCTGGAGTGCTTGCTGCCTCTCCTCTGAGCTGCACACTTGTAGAGAGGACCCCAGGGCTGGGGCCAAGGACATCCAGCAAAATCTTGCCAAATGAGAGCCTTCAGACCTGGCAGCAGCTTAAATTCTAGTTGGACTCTAGTTTGGTGCTTGAAGAGAAACTGAATTAAACCTGGGCAAGAAATAGGGCCCAGAGACCCCTCTGTGATAACTGTTCTGTGACTTTGAGCAAACACTTGGTTCCTTCTGGGAAATGGGTAGATTAGCTTTCAATCAACCCCACTCCATGGGAGGGTGAAGAGGCACCGCCTCCCTCTGCCCCCCCAGTCCTTTGAGTGTCTTCTAGTGCTTTGCATCCAAGCTGAATGCAGCCTGAGACGTTCAGGGAGCACCTGCTAGGGCAGGCCCTTACCATCCTGCTTCTATGTCTTCCACCCAGCAGTCAGGTTGCAGGTTTCTGCCTGAGTGAGTGCGACCCAGGCTGTGGCAAAAGGAGCTTCGGTCACTAGCCTGGGGCTGACCTCTGATCCAGGGAAGATTTCCACAGCGCAGCTTCCCGAGAGAGTGCAGGATTAAGAGAAACTGCTCTGGTGGGCCGAGCCAGGGGCCAGGGGGGAAGCCAGGCAGGCGGAAACTCAAAACCTCTGCAGCTGTTTCCAGTTTGCTGCTGGTGCTGGACCGAGCACTGCTCCGGTTGGTTCCCAGAGCTGAGGAAGCCCGCAATGCCCTGGAGTGCCCTGCTTTGGCCTGGCCTAGGAGTTCTCTGCCAGTCTGCCCTCACCTCCACATGTCTCTCACCTCTATTCTTCTTTTCTTGCTCTGATTTATTTCTAAAATTCTCATGGAATCAAGGATATTGTGGAGATCCATGGTTCTACAACAATGGGACCCTGGGCTCTCCACGCTCCCTAGAACTTTTCTGCATTGGATCCTGAGCCTGCCCTGAGAGGGCTGCTCTGCTCTCCATCATATGTAGATGAGAGCTTTGTCAAAGGCTCTGGGGATGTATGTCACTTCCCACCCTGGCTCTGTCCTCCGTTCCCACCCTCCTGGGCATCTCTTCTACCCACTTCTATTCCATGCAAAGTGACACTCCCAGGATAGGCAAGGACCCAGTGCTGGCATCATGCTCCAGATGCAGGCAAAAAGCCTTTGCTCGCTGTGGTCTCCATGCCACACTGACCCCTGTGATAACTCAGCGGGGGCGGGGGTGGTGCAGGGGGAGGAAAGGGCAGTGCAGGATCCAGAGCTTATGCTTCAGAGTCAGATAGGCCTGGTGCCTGCCATTCCTGCTTCTCTGCCTCTTAACAGTGTCTTTTTGAGTGGACACCCTTGGCTTCAGCTCTAAGTGAGGTAGGCCTCAGTCAGCCACAGCCACAGCCACAGCCACAGCCACAGCCACAGCCACAGCCACAGCCACAGCCACAGCCACAGCCACAGCCACAGCCACAGGGCTTCATATAAAGTAAGCTTTGAGCTATAGTTTCTGCCTGTTCCCTTTCCTATATATGAGACTGTGGGACCCTAGCACTCTTTAGCTCTCTTAGGTTCACCCCCTAGAATAAACTCCAATTCCTACCTCAGCAATAGAGGTCCTTTATGATCCCCCCCTAAATGTATCTGCCCAGTTCCTGTCTGATAAGTACCTGCTAGAAGCTGAAACACATTTCCCATTGCCAGGCAGGTCACCCCCACCATGGAGAGTAACTTCTCACTTCTCACCTATATATGCCTTTATAAAGTATAAAGTGTGCAAGGCCTTGTCCAACGCTCTCCTAGTCTGACAGCCAGAAGAAGTCTATACCCTGTGTTTCAGGGGTGACATATCACTACCAGGCAGCAGAGTGTCCGTCCGTGGGCTAGATGGTAGATGGGAAGTGAGTTTCCTCTCCCGCCGCTGGGTGGGGTCTGCCAGGGAGCTGAGCTGGTGAGCTCTTTTGTTGAGGTGACAGAGGGAGAGCCACTTTTCTTTCCCAGGTCGCCTCCCTCCTGCCCTCCTTACTGTTTCACCTCCAACTCAACCGAATGGCACTTAAGGCACAAAGGGCCGCCAAAGAGCAGGTTGCTTCCACGTGCTCACGTTTATGCCAAAGAGCACTCCTGGATGAGGAGAGAGGAGTCAGGAGCCTGTGCTTGAGCTTGATTTTGGTCTATCCTAGCTTTAAAGCCCTCTTGTGCAAACACCCAAGCTTTTGAGCCTTGGCTGCTTTTGGAAGACGCAGACAAGATAGAAAGGAGGGAGTGGAGTCTGGGCATCCACCTGTTCAGATGCTTAGAGCACTTGTCAGGGCGACTGGCTTTCTAGATCTGACTCTGCACTGCTCTGGTGGCGACCCGTGCTGTCTGTCCATACACCATGCAGCACCAGATGGCACTGCTGGAGGAGAAATGGGTTGGCACTGGCATTGCTGTCATGTGTCACATGACACATTTGGTGCTCTCAGCAGGCTCGTCTCCAGGGTGCATGCACTCTCCTAGCAGCAGCACTCGCAATCTGTGTTAGAGTCAAGTTGATCTTAACCTAACAGGCATGTACAAGGCTCCAAGATCACAGGAACTTCTGCAGCCTGCCTGGAAAAAAGGGCCAGAAGAGCCAGGCACCCCCCCCCCCACACACACACCCGTAAGGGAGGACTGGCTAAGGACCAGGCTAAGGACCAAGACCATGCTTCCTGGGGTCCTTTCTGGGCTCTGTAGTTGGTGTCCAGCATTTCGGAAAGTCACTTGAATGCTATCCTAAAATGACTCAGTGTTGGTACCACCGAGGACTAGCCATGCAGCCTCTGGGCAGTGCTTCCCATGCTTCAGTTATTTGGTTCTGGAAGCACACTACTAAGCAATCTTGACTTTTTCTCCATGAATGCAGATCTTAAGTGACTTGGCCAAGATTGCAGAGTGAGGTGATGGCATCCGTCTCATCCCATCATCAGTTCTTTGTGGGTCTAGGGCCAGGACCATGGTGCCCGTTTCAGGATGTTTCTCTCTCCCTGGACAGTGATCATGCTGGTGGAGAACCTTAGGTGGCAAAACCAAGTGTCACAAAGACAGAAGAGGCTGGTAGTCATTATTTTTGTTGGTAGTGTCTGTGGTGTGTGTGTGTGTGTGTGTGTGTGTGTGTGTGTGTGCATGTGCTGTCCCCATCAAGCTTCTGATATGTCACATACAGTTGTTTGAGATGAGGACCCCGAGAGCCACCTCATACAGCCTCCTTATCACACAGGATCCTATATTCACATATGGCAGAGTTGCCTTCACCTGCCCAAGTCCCGGTGACCTGGGGAAGCTGTTTCTCTCTCTCCCTTTGCCTCCTTAGAGACATCTTTATTCTGTGAATCTATGAAATTATTCACTTATAATAGTAATTATAGTTACTATCATTGGCTTAGTTAGCATTTGAAAAAGGAATTGCACTCTATTTTTCTTATTAAAACACAAAAACACAATGCCATATCCTTCATCCTAGGAATGCAGGGACGGTTCAATATAGGAAAATACATCAATGTAATCCACCATTAAACAAACTGAAAGAAAGAAAACTGATCATCTCATTAGATGTAGAAAAAGCCTTTGACAACATTTAACACTCCTACATGTTAAAAGACTTGAAGAGACCAGGGATACCAGGCACATACCTAAACATAATAAAGGCGATATACAGCAAGCCAATAGCCAACAGCAAATTAAATGGAGAGAAACTTACAGCAATTCCATTAAAATTAGGGAGAAGACAAGGCTGCCAATTCTCTCCATATCTATTCAATGTAATATTTGAAACTCTAGCTAGACAACTAAGGGAGATCAAGGGATACAAATTGGAAAAGAAGAAATCAAAGTATTGTGATTTGCAGATGGTATGATAATACACATAAATGGCCCCCAAAATTCTACCAGAGAACTCCTATGGCTGATATACACCTTCAAAAAAGTTGCTGGATACAAACTCAAAAATATCAGTAGCCTTCCTTTATAAAAATGATAACTGGGCTGAGAAAAAAGTTAGGAAAACTACAGCCTTTACAATAATACCCACAAATAATATGAAATATCTTGTAGCTCTAACCAAGCAAGTTAAAGACCTGTATGACAAGATCTTCAAGTCTCTGAAGAAATTGAGGAAGACCTCAGAAAATGGACAGATCCTCTATACTCAAGGATTCGTAGGATTACATAGTGAAAATGGCCACTTTACCAAAAGCAATCAACAGATCCGATGCAATCCCCATCAAAATTCCAACACAATTCTTTACAGAGCTTGAAAGAGCAATTCTCAACTTCATATGAAAAAACAAAAATTTCAGGATTGCTAAAACAATCCTGTACAATAAAAGAACTTTTGGAGATGCCACCATCCCTGATTTCAAGTTGTACTACAGAGTAATCATAATAAAACTGCATGGTTTGGGCATAAAAACAGACAGGTTGATCAATGAAATAGAAAAGAAGACACAAGGATAAACCTACATACCTATAAACACTTGATTTTTGACAGAGAAGCCAAAACCATACAATGGAAAAAAGAAAGCATCCTCGACAAACGGTGTTGTCTGCATGTAGAAGAATGAAAATAGTTCTATATTTATCACCCTGCACAAAACTCAAGTGGATCAAAGACCTCAGTATAAAACTAGGTACACAAAATGTAATAGAAGAGAAAGTAGGTAACTGCCTGGAACACGTTGGCATAGGAGGCAAATTCCTGAATAGAACACCAGTAGCTCAGGCATTAAGATCAACAACTGATAAATGGGACCTGAAACTGAAAAGCTTCTGTAAGGCAAAGACACAGTCAATAGGATAAATCAGCAACCCACAGATTGGGAAAAATCTTCACCAATCCCACATCCAATAGAGGGCTGATATCCAAAATACATAAAGAACTCAAGAATCTAACCTCCAAAAACCTGAGTAACCCATTGTTTTTTAAACAGAGCTAAACATGGAATTCTCAACTGAGGAACCTTGAATGGCTGAGAAGCACCTAAACAATGTGCAACATCCTTAGTCACCAGGGAAATGCAAATCAAAATGACTCTGAGATTCTACTTTACACCAATCAAAACTCAGGCAACAGCAGATGCTGGCAAGGATGTAGAGAAAGAGGAACACTTCTCCATTGTTGGTGGGATTGCAAGCTGGTACAAACACTATGGAAATCAATCTGGTGGTTCCTCAAAAAATTGGAAATAGTTCTACTTGAAGACTCATGCAATGGGAAAAAGCCAAGCCCTGACACTACTAATGATAGTCCACTATGCTTGCAGACAGGAACCTAGTATAACTGTCTTCTGAGAGGCTTCATCCTGCAGCAGATGAAAACAGAGGTAGAGGTAGAGGTCAAGCCCCACAGACAGCATCAGGAGGAGCTTGAGAAGTCACATGGAAGAGTAGGGGATAGGACTGAGATGGAAGGGTCAAGAGTAACACAAGAAGACCTAGAGTCAACTAATCTAGGCCCATGAGGGATTGTAGAAGCTAAACTTCTAACCAAAGAATATGCATGGGCTTGACCTAGGCCCCCTACCCATTTGTAGCTGGTGTGCAGCTTTGTCTTTATGCTGGTCCCCTAACATTTTGAGTGGGGGCTGTCTCTGACTCTGTTGCTTGCCACTGGATCCCCTTCCCCTAGTTGGACTGACTGGTGGGGCCTCAGCGGAAGAGGATTAGTTTAGTCCTGCAGCAACTTGATGCCCCATCGTGGATGGGTACGCAAGGGGGCGCTGCCCCTTTTCTAAGGAGAAGGGGGAAGGAGAGGGATTTGAGAGAGTGGGGTTTGTGGGGGCTGCTACCAGATGTAAAGTGAATAAATAAAGCAATTAATGAAAAAGATATTCATATCAAGACTTAAGGTATAAGGCTTCTGGCCCCAGAGGCAAAAAGTAGGAAACATGTGTATGTGTCTGCTTTGAAAATAGTAGACAAATCCTGCCTCCTCACACCCCTCCAGGGCTTCAAGGCAGTTCCAGGGTTCAGATCGAGGTTTGTGCAGTCAGGACCCTTGGCTTTGCCCTCTGAGCTTCATCACTCAGGCAAATGTATGCAATGGTGTGTGTTGATTGCATCAGTGAGAATTTGCTTGAGTGTGGGATTGTGTGTGTATGGCATGTGATGTGCTTATCGGTGAGATAAGAATTTGCTTATGTGTGGGTGTGTCTGGTCTTTGTGTTTGTGAGGTATGGGGTGGGCTCTAGAAGTCTGTGTGGGTTAGGTGACTTTAGAACTGTTGGAGCTGTGTGTTTTATTGGACCCTGGGGTTTGCTGTCTGTAGAGAGCTGTGACATGTTTTAGGACTGGGTATCAAAGCTAACTGACTGGGCCTGATTAAGACATAAAGCAAACATAAGAAGTATGTGATCTTACAAATGGCTCCAGACCGAGGCTTGTGATAATAAAAAGGCAGTGTTGGAAAACAGACCATCAAACAAGATTATTTCAGATCCACCTTTTCCTGTAATAAACCAACCCCAAAAAATAGCACAAGTGATGTGAAAGTTCCAGGTTTTGCAGGAAAAATAACCCAAGGGACCCAGAGCATGAGGCCTGTCCTGGAGACAGCAGAGGTGTTCCAGGTTGTGGATGACACATCTTTCACCTTGCCTTCATGGGATGGATGTTACCCTGTTGTTGGCGTGTCAGTCAGCATCAGTGACAGTGATAACAACATAGGAATGGTTATGACGATCAGTCCTGAACACTGCATTCCTCCAGATACTCCAGTTCTCACCCAAGATAGAGAATTGTACCCTAGGAGAACAGTTAATAGATCAAGAGGAAGAAGAATTTAAAAGAAAACATTTCCTTAAAGGGATAAATAGAGAGGCTAAAGCATGAGGCAAGTTCAAGTCACTGAAGAGGAAATAACAAGAACACTGGACACAGAGTTTATACCAAAAGCTTTCTCTACAGGGATGTCTCAGGAACATACTTAAGGAAAACATGTTTAACCAATAAAGAAAGAATGTGATGCCAAAAAGTGTGTGAAGGAGTGAAGAAAAGCAAGCAAGGACATACATGGAAACAATGGTGATGAAGCAGTCATCTTTGGTAATAAGAGAGAAGACTCTAGGGGGGGTGGGCACAAGCCACAGTAGAGTTAAAATACTGAAGGGCAATAGATAAAATGGGAAAAGAGTAATTTGAGTTGAAGTATGCTAAAGCCTTTGAATGGAAAGTACAATTGAATGCTAGATTTTACTAAGTATACATTAATAACTAGTAAAAATAACTAGTAAAAAAAAAAGAAGAAATGCTCTTTCTAAGCTGTCACTCAGTAAGGATGAGGCTATGTTCAGCTAGAGCACCAAGATTGTGAGACCCAATGGCGAGAAGCTGGATGAGTTTGAGTCTGGCATCTCTTAGGCCCTGGTCAAGCTGGAAATTAACTCAGATATCAAGGTGCAGTTGCAGGAACTCAACATCACTTCAGTCAAGGAAATTGAAGTTGGTGGTGGTCAGAAAGCTATGGAAATTTTTGTTCCGATTCCTCAACTTAAATCTTTCCAGAAATTCCAAGACCATCTAGTTTGTGAACTGGAGAAAAAGCTCAGTGGGAAGCATGTAGTCTTCATTGCTCAGAGGAGGATTCTGCCCAAGGCAACCCCTAAAAGTCATACGGAAAATAGGCAAAAATGCCCCAGAAGCCGCACCTGACAGCAGTGCATGACACCATCCTCAAGGACTTCGTCTTCCCAAGTGAAATTGTGGGTAAGAGGATCTGTGTGAAACTAGATGGCAGCCGGCTCATAAAGGTTCTGCTCTCATAAAGCAGAACAACGTGGAACACAAAGTCGAAACATTTTCTGATATATACAAGAAGCTCAGAGGCAAGGAGGTTGATTTTGAATTCCCAGAGTTTCAGTTGTCAAGAAAATGACTGAATAAAGTGTTATTCATAGGAAAAGAGGAAGAAGAAGAAGGTGAGGGAGGAAGAGGAGGAGGAGAAGAAGAAAAAGAAGAAGAAATAAAACAAAGGAACACAGAAAAAATGAGCTAAGGAGAAGTCTTGATAAATTGAGAGGTCAGAAAAGGGAAATTTAAAAAGGGCACACAGAGGAAAATCAAGGCAACAAAACAGAAAATAAGATGATAGAAGCTTAAATATACTAGGAACTCCAGTAAATGTAAATGATATAAAACTTCTAACTAAACAGAAGTTTGTTTATAGAGACTCAAGAAGGCTAAAAATACAGGGTTTGAAAACAATGTTTGGAAGATAAGATTGAGAGTGACCCCCAAATTGTCAAGCTCAGACATGTTTAGTAAAAGTGCTTTCAAACAAATTGTACTTATTCTAGTAATATAATGTTGGTGCTATATATTGAAAGATACTCACTGCATCCTAATATTAATGAGTCAAAAGAATGAAACTTCAAATGATCTCACTCAGAAAAAACAATTGGTCAAGTGGCATTATGTGACATGGTAATTGCTTTTGTTTACATGGTTATAAATCTGGTCACCCCACTGTGACACCACGTGGAAATGGTGGAACTTTTAGGAAGTGAAGTTTAGTGGGAGTCATATGGGTCACTGGGAGCATGCCCTTGACAGGGATATTGGGAGTCTAGCCTTACTTTTCTCTTTGTCATCCACTTGCCGTGAGGTGAGTGAACTGCTCCACCATGCTCTCCTGCCTCTGTGTACTGCCATATTTCAGGCCCAAAGCAACAATTCAGCTGATTGTGGACAATAACAGCTAAATTTGTGAGCCCAAATAAATCTCTTTTTGTTTGTTTGTCTTAAGTTGACCATTTGTTGATACTTTATGATAATAACAGAAAACAGTTCCACCAATAACATAAGAAGTATTCCTTAATCAGAGAAAGGGTCTCTACCACATACTTAACAGCAAGTGCAGAATGTGATTGGGAATTGCTTTAGCTTCTCTCTTTGAAATCAAGATTTATTCAAGGATGTCTGCTGTCACTGATTTAATCCAACAATCCAGTTTAGAAAGGCCACATAAAAATAATGACTGAAACTCTGATTGATCATCACAGGATATCTATGTGTACTCTGGGAGCATCTACAGATATGCTGTCAAAATGAATAAAAGTCCAGAAGATTTCTGGGTTATAAAATAAGATAGATTTAAAATCACATTAAACAAATACATTGGAAGTAAATGGTATTTCTACAGATCATAGTAGTACTGAAAATAAATTAGTATTTATAATATAAACAGAAAACATTTCTTGGGAATAAATGCAACAGAATTAGAGACCTTTTAAAAATAAAACAATGGTGTTTGTGTGTGTGTGTGTGTGTGTGTGGGAGAGAGAGAGAGAGAGAGAGAGAGAGAGAGAGAGAGAGAGAGAGAGAGAACTCAGAAGATCCAAATAAATGAAGAGGTGGGGAAAGTCAATGTAACAACCAAAAAAAAAAAAACATTTGGGTTTTCTTCAAATTAACGATACATTTATTAGAATTAAAACTGAATCTCAGTGCACTTGTGTGTGTGTGTGTGTGTGTGTGTGTGTGTGTGTGTTTGTTTGTGTGTGTGTGCATTCTAAAATTTAGATGAAATAATTAAGATTCAATAATGGCTAAGAAACCTTTGAAGAAAATAAACAAAAAAAGATTTGTCCTGGTAAAACATAAGATTTACTTTAAAATCTAGTAATTATGGTATTGTATATATTTGAAGTAGTTATGGGTGCTTAAATCAGTATATTTTTCCTCCCCTTAAAATCATCAAAACTCAGCAACAATAACAATAAAACTTGAAAAAAAGAAATAACTATGAGAATGGAAGGGAAAAAGACATATTTGAGAAAACTAGAGCATAGGTTTATTTAATACTGCTAATGTATAGGAATAGTCCAAAGAGGTTGAGATGGGAAGAAAGAGAATAGAAGGTAATTATGACGAAGAACCTGAGAGTCAACTTTCTTTGATGAAGCAACCTAGCAAATATTCTTTTTAAAGGCAAAAGGGTGTGAAAAGTCTGTACAGAAATGTAAAAACTCCGGCTCCTATTTCCAAAACTGGCACAGTAACTAGAGTTCAATGGGCTAAAGAAAGGAGGCTCTTGGACTAGATCTGTGATTGAGAAAAGTTGAGGACACAGAGCTACAAAAAATTCCTAAGGACAAACTTATTTGCAAAGGGTTTGTTTTTATGGCAGCAGAGAAGAGACTTTGCTTAGAAACAGTAAAGTCTGAACTTCATAATTTCCCAGCCAGATAATCCTTCTATTAGTTTGAATTTCAGTTCACTAGAGCCCAACTCATTAATTGCTAGAAAGAATCTGTAGTGTTTTCATTCAGGCTCAAAGAGCTCCAAAGATGTGAAAAACACAGCAACACAAAGCTAGGCTTGTATGCAAAGAGAAGATAGAAGAAAGAATATGTTCACATGTTTACCACTACTCAAAAATTCCCCCTCAGAGAAAAGCTTCCTTCCACATAGCAGATGAAAATTGGGAACATATATTTAATCACAAATTATAGTTTTTCTGAAGCCATTGCCTCTTTAATGTACTGAAGAAAATACAGAGGTCCCAAGAATTGCAAGAATTGATAATACAAGAATTTTGTAGATCCAAAAAGTAGTTAGAAATAGAAAGTACCCAGAGGTAAAGACATTACAAAATACAGTGGAGAGAATGGACATTGTAGGGAACTAGTAAATGACCTAAAGAATAAAACAAGACATGCTCAAAAAATGAAATAGAGAAATTAGAGCAATATTTGAGAGAAAATAATTAATATAGAAAGTAGACAATGAAGATCTGTGTACCTCTGGAGTCCCCAAATTAGCCAACTAAACAACAGTACACAGTAATATTGAAGGACTAAATTCACCAAGACTTTAGGAAATAATAGCCTTGATTCTACATATTAATTTAAAGAGTAAGAAAAGAATCTTTTGTTAGCTCAAGTAATTTAAGGTCATGTATAAGAGGAAAAAAACCATAGACTTAGATTTATGCAAATAGACTTTCAACACCATTGTAGTTTTATAAGTTCCTCACAGAAATATCTAGAACTGAGAATTTTTATACCCAGCCAAACTATTCATAGCCCTTCAGTTACATAGACAAGAACTGATAAACATATGTGGTTCCTGGGCTATAAAATCAATGGTTAATTAATTTTCCAATGGAGGCAAAAGCACCATAAGTCTAAAATCAGCATGATTAAATTCAAGAACAAAAAATAAATTATCTAAATTACAGAATTGATATAACTTATATAAACTGTGAGGGTTGGAACATTTGCCATTTGTATCAAGTTAACTGAAAATAAAACACATATTTTAAAGCTGTCAATTAAAGTAATTGAAGTGTATGTCCATGTTGGTTCATTTTGGTTGTCAATTTGGTAGGGTCTGAGACATACTTCTGTTGGGTCTATAAGAGTATTTCATGGAAGGGTTAGCTGAAAGAGGATATTCTCTTCCAGATTTGGCAGTACTTTCCTGTGGAGATCCAGATGCAAAGAGGTCTGAGGAAAAAGCAGAGGAGCTTTTGCCTGACTGCTTTTACTCTCTGCTAGCGAATGCATCTACTACTATACTGCCGCTGAAGTCATCCTTCACTGATATCAGAACATGGCTTCTTTAGCTTCCCAATGTGGACTGGATACCAGTGGCTTCCCTGAAATATTTCAGGCCTTCAGTACCAGATTGGGACCACAGAAGCCTCCAGCCTTGAAGGCTGAGCAAGCCACTTGGTTTCCAATCTCTCCAGGGCACAGATAACCATTTTTGGACTAGTCAGCTCATCTGGTTTAAGACAACCTAATAAATCCTAATAAATCCTCTTTGTTCATTTGTTCTATCAGTTCTGCTCCTCTGGAGAACCCCGACTAATCATGACTAATCATGTGCTGGCTGGTTTTTGTCAACTTTACAGAAACCTAGGTATATCAGGGAAGAGGGAATCATAACTGAGAAAATGACTCCATAAAATCAGCCTGCAGTCAAGTCAATGGCATATTGTTTTGATGAATGACTGATGTGGGAGGTCCCAGCTCACTATGCTAGATGGCACCACCCCTGGACAGGCTGTCCTGAGTTATATAAGCAAGCAGGCTAAGCAAGACATGAGTAGCAACCCAGTAAGCAGGGTTCCTGCATAGCCTCTGCATCAGTGTCTGCTTCTAGGTTCCTGCCCTGACTTCCCTCAGGGATGGACTGTAATCTGTAAGGTAAAGTAACCCTTTCTTTCCCAATGCTTTTGATCACAGTGTTTCATAACAGCAATAGAAACCCTAATTAAGACAAATATAATAACTTTTATTTTCCTGTCTTCTCCATCTTGGATGTTGCTTTTTAACAGCTGATAGTTGTAAGCAAAAAAGGTAATATGCCAGAGATAGAGGGTAGAAGAAAGGAGGGGGACGGGAAAGAGTCATGGCTTTATTGATGTTTGTTAGAGGGGACTAATGATGTCAATAATAAAAGTCGCATAAAGTTAATGATAAATATAACATCAAAACAAAACCACAATTTCCACATCAAACAGCTTCATAAAATTAACAAGACAAAGAAGAAGGCTAAAGAACAGAAAATAACTGCAATAATAAAGGACAGGCAGCAACCAAGGTCAAGTATATCATTTATAGCAACAAACGTGAGAAGGCCAACACCAATATGTTAAAGGAAACGAAACGGGACAAAATGCAGCCTAGCAGAGACAAGACTACAGAAAAGCCACTCACATAGGTTGAAATTTAAGTTCTGGCAGGGGTCCATTAGTCCCAGCACAGGCACAAAGGGAGCAGAGGCCATTACCCGACAAGGAGGGCTTCTGTTCAGAGGCCTCAGGTGAGCCAGAGGCAGGCACATGTAATGAGAGCTGTAGTTGCAATGGACATATTTATGAGTTATCTCAAGCTGTCTATCGCATCGCCATAAACATAGCAGCTTTGGACAAGGAACCTTTGTTCTGGATTAGGATTCTTGCAGGAGGCAGCCTAGCTTTGGGGGATGCTGCTTGCTTGGAGATTTTAAGGAAGCTACTGGCCCAGGGCTACAGGAATCTGAGATTTTACTGAGACTGGCACATTTTCTTCTGTGCTGGATGGTCGGATGGGAGGGAAAGTGAGTGTTGGCTGGGAGGAGATCATGGTGAAAGCTGTGGTGTCTTGTCACCTAATCTTGGAAGTGGCATATCCAACATTGCTGCTCTGTTCTAGGGGGTCAGGCAGGTAGGTGTGGAAGGAGTCGCACAGGATTGTGAATAGAAGGCAACTGGGGTCACTGCCTATATCAGTTATGGGCATTTATGTACAAAACAACACAATATTGCCTTCCACAAACCTGAAATCTTTAGATACAGGAAAAATGAGCTGCAAATAAACTCTCACTCACGGAACAACAATGGAAGCATTGCTAATAAAATTAGTGTACTAGAAGACAAGGTAAGAAAGAATCCAGGATAGGAATGCCTAAGTATAGCTTTGAAATCTATGTTCAAAAAAGGACAATCCACCTTAAAAAGAAAAAAAAAACCCAGCTATCTGTAAAAAGAGTGTTCGTGGAAATTAATACTAGGGCCAGCAAGATGGCTCAGGGGACAAAATCACTTGCCATGCAAACTTCAGGATGTGAATCTGATTACCACAGCTCACAGCGCAAGAAGAAAACCACCTCCTGAAGACCATCCTCTGATATCCACAGGCACACCAGAGCATGCATGCATTCTCTCTCTCTCTCTCTCTCTCTCTCTTTCTCTCTCTTTCTCTCTCTAAATTAAAACATTAATTTAAAACTATCAAGAAAATCTGGCTATATCACAAAATGTGAAAATAGTAAGGATTATGTTCCCTGATTACAAATTTAGAAAAATAGCACTTAGATCAGAAAACAAAGAAGGCTTCTGCCTGGAAATTAAAACAAACATCAGCAGCAGTGATAATGGCTTTTGATGGAAGACAAACTCTTAAGTTGAAATGAAGAGCATCTTGATAATGAATCAACTGAACATGGCTCATCAGAGCGGGTCCCCAGGGCCAGGCTGCTGCCAATGGCTGTGTGAGGAGATAGGGACCACGCTTTCTAAGACTTAGATGGTGTCTGTAATCAAGTGTGCTTGGGTGTCCCTCTGTTTTGTGCTCATTCGGTGTAGAATTTCATCGAAGAACTGTTAGTTGCTGGGCTGCCCTTACACTGCTAAAATGTGCAAGTAGGCAAAGAAAAACATCAGAAGAATGCAAACTAGGAGGGAAGATGCGAAGTTCACAGGTGAGTGTGTTCCTAGAAAAACTGAAGAACATGGGCTGGGAAGAGGCCTGTCTGCAACAGGAGGACCTAAGTCTTAATACTAAGAACGAATGTAAAAAGTAAGGCATGTGTCTGTACCACCGCATCGCAATCTGGGCTCACTGCCCAGGCACCCTAGCTGAACTGATGGACTTCAGGTTCAGTGAAAGACAATGTTTCAATAAGCAAACAAATAGTAAATGGGAGGGGGGCTTGAGAGATGGCCTGACTGTTCAGAGCACTTGCTGCTCTTGCAGAAGACCTCAGTTCATTTCCCAACATCTATGTCTGGTGGCTCACAACCTCCTGTAACTCTACAGGACCTGACATTCTCTTTTGGCCTTTTGGGCAACTGTATATATGTACACATTTGTAGACACACACACAAACACACACACACACACACACAATTATAAAATAAAATAAGAAAGAAAGTTTGAGAGTAATAAAGGAAGACACCCAATGACCCTGTGTCCTCTTCTGGTTCATATCTAGGTGTGCACACACACATGCAACCCCCTCCCCACATACACACATATTAATATACACACTTCAGCATACACACATATCAACACATACACATCACACACGCAGTTCACACCATGCGCGCGCGCGCGCACACACACACACACACACAGGTTTTAAAAGATTTATTTGCTTATTTTATGTTTATGAGTGCTCTATCTGCATGTAAGTCACCTTGTGGTTGCTGGGATTTGAATTCAGGACCTGGAAGAGCAGCCAGTGCTCTTAACCACTGAGAGACATCCCTCCAGCTACACATATACATATTTAAAACATAAAACCTTAAGAATTTATAGCAAAATAATTGCCAAGCATAATCTCATTTTAGTGAGATGATTAAAATTAAATAAATAAATAATTTTCTTGTGTATAAATATTACCGCTTTGAAAGATATAATGAAAACAGCATTTTGTTTACAGGAGCAACGGCCATCTACAGCAATGGAGCATCTGAGAGCAAAGTGACTCATCGGAGTAAGGCCTAAGAAAGAAAACGCTGAAACCCTCCTCACAGACACAAAGGAAAACCTGGAGAAATGGAAAGACCATGTTTTTGGCCAGGAAGACTCAACATCATAAAGCTGTCAATTCTCCCTAAGTACATTTCTAAATTTAATGTGATCCCAATAAAATACCAACAGTTTTTTTTATAAAGCCAGACAAGCTGAATTCTAAAGTTCATGTGAAAAAAAATAAAGAAATAAAAACATTCAGAAAAACTCTGAAAAGAAGAGGACTATCAGTGGATTCTCTCAAGCAGATACTAAAACATATTAAAAGTCTCAATAATTGAAACCATGAGGAACTGATACACGAGAGCGACATTATAATAGACAGCCCAGAAATGGGAGTAAATACGCACATGGGAGGTTAGAGCACAAAAGAGTGGCCACTAAAATCAGTGAGAGAAATGATTAACTGTTCAATAAATGTGGTTGAGGTCACTGGTTGGCCATGCGGTAAAAAGATAAAGTTAGCATCAAACTTATTATTGTCTACCAGGACAAATTCCAAATGGATCGAAGGCTGAAAAGGAAAAACTGTGTCACAAACATGCCAAAAGAAAACATAAGAAATGCCTTTTATAAACTCAGAGTAGGGATGTTCTTTCAAAATGTGACTTAAGAAGAGCATCAGAGGAGAAAAATAGAGAAATTAAGCTATATTAAGGAAGGCTTTATACCAAAGCAGAGAACTGAGACATACGTAATTGGGAGATTACTTATGTAACCTTATTGGGAGATCTCACACTCAAAGTTTGTCAAATAGTTGATCTTCCTGACATATGAAGTGGGTTTAGAATCAGCAAGATAAAGGAGCAAGAACCTAGTGGAAAAATAAGCAAAGGAGAGGCGCAAGCCCCAGAAAAGGATCCACTTGCTTGTTATCATAGAAGGCTATGCAGAGATCCACACTTCATGCAACAACAATTAAAAAACAATCCAAGAATCTGAGGATTATCATCTCTACAAGCTGGGGGAACCATGCCAGCAGGGTGTTGTCATGGCTAAAGTTGCCTGTCAACCTGTTAGGATCTTGAATTACCTTGGAGACAAACTTCTGGACACACAGAAGAGAAAGTTTCTGGGCTGAGTTCTGTGAGGTGGGAAGAATCAATTGGAATGGGAATGGCCTCCAAGGGTCAAACCTTTGAATGCTTAGTCCCCAGCTAGTGGAACTGCTTAGGAAGGATTAGGAGGGTGTAGCCTTTTAGAGGGGGTGTGGTCTTTTAGAGGAGGTCTGGCTTGTTAGAGAAGGTGTGGGCTTGTTGGAGATGTGTCACTGTGGGTAGGCTTTAAGCTTAGAAAAGCTCAGGCCAGACCCAGTCTTACTCTCTGTTTGCTTGCAACTCACAGATCAGATATGAGCTCTCAGCTACTGTTCCAGTGCTATGCTTGCCTGTCTGACACTGTGCCCCCAGCCATGATGTTCATGGATTAATCCTCTCAACTGGAAGCAAGCCTCCTATTACATACCTTCCTTTATAAGTTGCCTTAATCATGGTATCCTCCATAGCAATAAAATAGTAACTAAGACAGTTTCTACCTTTTTATTTGGCTGTATATGAATGAATTGCATCACTTGTTCAGTAATTACTTTATTTATTTAAATTGAAAAAAATTTATACAGTGTTTTCTGATCACACTTTTCCCTACCCACAATTTCTCCCAGATCCGCACCTCCCAGGCACCCATCCTATGCCATGCTCTCTCTTCCTCTCTCTTTAAAATCAAGTACTTTATTTAAAAAGATATTATCATTATAGTGCATATGTGGATTGTGCACTCTGTGTCTGTGTGTGTGTGTGTGTGTGTGTGTGTGTGTGTGTGTGATATGTTGCTGGGATAGTACACATGTCAGAGTGCATGTGTGAAAGTCAAAGGACAACTTTCAGGAGCTAATTCTCTCCTTCCACTATGTGGGTTCTGGGGGTCAAATTCAAATGCTGGCCTTGCAAGGTAAGCTGAGTCATGCCAACACTTCCAGTGATACATACTTTAACACATAATTCTTTAGAACTTTAAATGTGACAGGTGACATGACAAACCAATGTAAAACAATGAACAGTGCAGTCAGTTCAACTGGGATACCATAATCTGAATGGAAAGTAAAATGTACTAACTCACTCGGCACACACTTAAGCATCCTTTACAACCAATTAGAAAATGTGTATAATTGCCTCTTTTAGATTTTTACAGCAGCAACAGAAATGAAATTATCAAGCTATTAAGTTATAAAAGTGAAGCCTGGGGGTAGTATTTGCGAGGAGGCTGTGGATTTGACCCCCCCCCCCAGTATTGCTCCTACCCCAAAGCATAAGAACTTTATGAAGAAAGATTTAAAACTTCTACAGAAAGGCCTAAAGACTTAACCAAAGAATAGAAACTGCATTTGACACACAGGTGTTAAATTAATTCCCAAATTAGTTTATAAGATCAAAATGTTATGGAGTCATATGCTCCTCTCCTCCAAGCTTTGATTGGGACAACCGGAGCTTGCTTAGCTTTAGGAGCTAAAGGGTCTCATGTACTAAGCTATCTTGTCACCTGCCTTCCAAGGATCTCCGTCTCTTCAGTGATATCCCAGCTCCCCCTGTAGACCGCACCTGACTAGGATCTCTCCTCTTGCTGTTCCTAATGAGAACCCTTTCTTCTTCCTCTCCCAAGATGATTGTCCTGCTGAGAACGCACCCCATTCATTTAACTCTGTGTTGCTCTTTCTCCTGCTCCTGCTTGAACCACGTCCTTCAAGAATCTCACCACACTGGGTTACTTGTGCTTACATCCACAAGGCTCTTTCTCTTACACACCCCTGCCCTGCCACCCTTTATCCATGTCTGTGTCTCTTACTCTTCCCTAAACTATGACTACCTTGGGAAAAGTGGATCTAATATATCAGGCTGTTTCTAGGGCCCTTCCCAGGGACAGGCATGATGTTGGCATCCTATCACTGAAGAATGACTGGCATGACGTCAGAGTCCTGGTGCTGGGTTTGCCTCATGTGACAGAACACAAAACTGGCTTTCTTCCATGTTTCTCATGTGTGAAATGAGGCTGAATAGGAGAGCCTGCTACGTGGCATCATCTTGAAGACTCAGAGTCAATACACCAAATGCTTAACTTGGCACAGAGTTTATGTTAAGTGGTACAGGAAATACTACTTACTACTGCAGCTAAATCATTTATTCATGTATCCCATGTATTACACATTTTTCCCCTTGTAAATATTTTTATCTAGTGCCTTTTCTGTGCCAGGTTTTGGGCTGGGTATTGGAGCCACAGATGTAAACTAGACAAAATCTGTCCTTAATGTGGGTATATACCAGGAAGCAGGTGTCCAAGAAGAATAATGTTTAGGGGGTCTTGGCTCAGAGCTGGTAGACAGGGACCCCTGAGTGAGGACACACCCTTCTTCTCTCAGAACACATTGGGAACAAAGCTAGCTAGGGGTGGAGACCTGTGCAATAGGGGCTGGGCTGCGAGGCTCTTCTTAGTCTTCATTGACAGCTGAGTCTTGAAATTCAGGAACTTTGGTTTTTCATTGACTAATGCTGCATTTCATTGAGCAGAAGCTTCCTGCTAAATCAAAACAGATGAGGTTTTAAAAATAATTCTAATTGATTCCATCCCTAGAGTGCAAATCGGTAGCCCCCAGGCCCAGTTAAGATGGGAGAGTTGCATGCAGGTGGATCCATGTACTCCTGAGAGTGAGCATGTGCTAGTGCATGTGTGTGTGTGTGTGTGTGTGTGTGTGTGTGTGTGTGCATGCAGGTAGTCACCCTGTTCACTGACCAGACTCTGACACTGCACTACTTGTTCCAGTACTCAAGACTTTCCCGATGGGACACATTAATCTTCACGATGCCCCAAGGTTAAGCCCTCATTGGAATTATTTCAGAATAAAGCTGGGTCTGAGGAGCAAAAAGCTTAGCATCTGAGAAAGCCATAAGTGACAGAGTTGGGCTCCCTTGCCGTCTGTCCTCACTGCGGAGCCTCTGTTACCAACAGGGCAAAGTGAGGGATGGGGAGAACAGGCCACAGGGCAGAGTCACAGGGCCCCTTTGACCATCAGGCAAGGGACCTAAGAAGCAGCAACAAATAAGAACAAGGACAGATGCCACCCAGTGAACAAGCCACAAGCTCGGAGCCACCAATGACTGATACTAAATCCTCACACTATTTAAATGAGATAAATGTTCTTTCCAGGTTTGAATGAGGAAATTGAGGTCTTCCAGGTGTATCACTAATAAAATAAGTAAATATTTCTGACTCCTAACCCCTTGTTTCTTTAGAGATATTTGTACATCATACACATACAATGCAGACAAGGAAGTACCAGGGTGGTGTTGCCTCAGAAGACTGGATTTAGTTCTTGAGATATGAACTGACAGCAGATCCATGCATCTGTTCATCCATCCATCCAGCTGTCTGTCTGTCCATTATATACTCATTTGTTTCCCCAACTCCTGCCCCAGGAACAATATTATTTCAAAGTGCTGAGATGCTTGGACAGAACATCAGAGTAGACAAAAATATCATCTCTGTGATCCCCACCAGAGGTAGGCATTGTACCCTGGACAGCAGGAGGGTAACTATCTTGGCAATGGAGTTAGGGAAAGTGAGTCTTTTCCAAGCTAAAAGTACTGGTCATATTGTAGTCTCCAGAGGAATGTTCCAAGCAGAGGGGACAGCTACCGAAAAGGTCCTGGGGCTGGGACAACCTTAATGTGTTTGAAATCTGGAAGGAAGCTGAGGGTGGCTATGTGTGGGAGAGGACACAGGTAAGAGATGAGCTCCTTAGAATTGGTGCCTGGGCTAGCAAGACCTTCAAGACCGGTGAAGGGATTTGAGTCTCTTTCATTGCATTGGAGTCAGTGGAAGGTGTTAGACAGTGTGGACTGGTCGGATCTATATTGTAAGGCTTGCTCTAGCCACAGAGTGAAGAACAATGTAGGTGGACTTGGGACAAATTGCAGAACACACTCTGCTGGAGAGATGATGGCGTCCCAGAGAAGGATGGTGTGGTCTGAGTTAAAATATCAGCAGGGGTTGGGAGCAGTGGACAGGTTTATGGTGGGTTTTTTGTTTTGTTTTGTTTTTTAGAAAAAGTGCTTTTTAATGCACAAGAAGAGAGGTCTGAGAAACAGGGAGGATGAAAGATAAACCACCTACTGGGATTCAGAAGACAAAAAAAGACAAAAAAAGACAAAAAAAGGTGTGTGTGTGTGTGTGTGTGTGTGTGCGCGCGCGCGCGCTAAATCTAGAGTTGGGGAGGGACATAGAAGACACCAACAAGATGTTTGTGGTTTTGGACTTCAGAGTCAATGACATGGAGAGAACGTGGAGAGCCAAAGACGAGCTGAGGACATTTAAAGGGGTGTAGGGTACAAGATGAAGATAAGAAAATACTCAATATGTGTCTGAGTCACTTACAGGCCTTTTCAAAATTCTGAAGTCCAAAGTCCATGCCTGGGTAGATTTTTTTTTATGGCAACCGTAGGGAAAGTTGAGGACACTAGGGACACTGGCATTGATCTTAGCCCTTTTCTCTCTACTATTTTAACTTTAGTGACTGCTAGCCTCCACACAATGGAACGGCAAACTTTTCCTAGGGAAATGCAACACACACATCTGTCTACACATCCCAGATAGGTAGTCGACAACAGACCAAAGTATGGATACCACCAAAGTCCAAGTTGGTGAACCAATGAGATGTTTTTTGTTTGTTTTTGTTTTGTTTTTCTATGGAGTGAGTTCCAGGACAGTCAGGGTTTCTCTGTGTAGTCGTGGCTGTCCTGAAACTCACTCCATAGATCAAGCTGGCCTCAACCTCAGAGATTAAAAATGTGCATCACCACGACTCAGACTCAGTGAAACAATGAGTTTTATTGGGGTTAGTTAGAGTTGTAAAAATGACTTTAAAACAGCTTAATTACCAAGGCCCACCCCAGTACAGGTGACAGCTCACAAAATCTGGGAAATGTGGGCACACTGCATAGCTTTGAGAGAGCTCAATAGGTCAGAGAGGATCCTTTCCAAGTGACTCAGTTCTAAACCTCCAGGCAGCTCGGCTGTTTCTGCTTCCACCAGGCAGCTGGTCTGGTCTCAGAGTCTACTTTGCAGGTTGGGTCTCCTCTTCTGAGAGGGACTCTCAGCTCATGTTGCTTACTCTAGCAGATAGGGGGTCGAGTGAGTTTGGTTGGTTTCAGGGACTTCCTGAAGCTACTTTTAGTTGTTTACCTTCCTTAAAGAGCTTTCCTGTTGGCTAGAATGTTTTAATACTTGGAGGAAACTGTTACAGAGCAAATATACTCATCGCAGAGTGAGCTTGTGTGATGCTTAATCTTGATTATCAACTTAATAGGTTCTACAACCATATAAGAAACAAACCTCCGGGTGGGTGCACCCATGAAAGACTATGTAGATTAGGTTAGCCTCTGGGCATGCCTGTAAGTGACTCTCTAGATTAGGTTAATTGAGGTGAAAACCACCCTGGAGTCTGGGTCACCAGCTGTATAAAAACAGAGAACAGCTGAGTATAAGCATTCATTGAGTTCTGCTTCCTGACTTCAAATGAGATGTGACCAGTGACCAAACACTCCTGTCACCATGGCTACCCTGCAATGATGGATTGTAACTGCAAACTGTGAGCAAAAATGATTCCTTCCTTCCTTAATCTGTTTTATTAGCATATTTTTTATCAACGCAACAGAAAAAGTAACTATAGGCCAGTAGCTGATTTTGGACCCAGTGTGTGTGCTTTTGAGATGTCTGGGGGGAGGAACAAGACAGTTCAGATCATTTGATGATCTGGTCCAAAGTCTCTTTCTCCCACAATTTTGAAAGACCATACTCATTGGAGATACCAACATCTATAAGTCACATCCTTGAGAGACTCTGGTACCAGGGTCTCCCAGCAGTGTATGTCCTTCTACTGGCTGCCCAGATGGAGGACAGGGTGTTCATCTGATTACTCAGGATGGAAAGGAGGTGGTCCAGAGTAGAAAGGCAATGCTTTCTGTGATTGGGGAGGGTAGATTGGAGACTGGTCCATGTGGATAGAAACCGACCTCCACCCTCATATACATGCACTTCTGGGCCCCAAGCCCTCTCATCCTTGTTGCAGAGTGAGTATCTCCACCAGGGGCTCCAAGTTAACACAGTCCCAGCTAAGTCTGACTGTTTCTCCCTGACCACTCACAACAAGAACAGTGATGTATGTCACTTCAGCCTTTTCCAAGAGAGGAAGTACAAGGAGGGCAGCAAGGATGCCAGCTCCACTGTTTCCCAGGATGCTATAAAGCACACATTATTTGAACCATAAGAGAGTCTGAAAGATGGCTATGTAGGCCCTGAAGTGGCCTATGGAACAGTAAGCTGTCAGGTCCCCGTAGAGCACCTGAAACTGCTCAGTTAGCTTCCAACCCCACTGGGTCTGGTCCTTCCAAATGACTCCAGGGTTTCTAAGAAGTCTAGGAGGTCTGCTTGCCTAGCTGTCCCGGATTCCAGCCCCAAGTTAGAAATCCGGGAGGCTGAAACCATTGGCCGTTTACATGGGGAAATTGTAAAGGGGAAAGATAAACGTTGGAAAATTAGCCACTGACCCGTGGGCTGAGCAGTGGGGCAGGGAAATCCGAGCCGAGCTCATGGAAAATCTATAACCAGAGCGGGCTGAGCCTCACCGTCCCAGAAAAGCAGATGGGGGCAGCCATAAAATGTGACCCCTCCGCGTCAGCCAGGCCAAGCCGAGCACTATTTTTAGATGGCAGTATTATTTTAAAGCATTCCTTCTCTTTTATACGTTGCCCTTTGCCCTTTGTGCAGATGGGCCATTGGCCTAGCTTCCCTGGCTCCTACCTTCCTGCTGCCGAGAGGGGTTATCTCTCTCTCCTTGTCAACCAGTATGCCTACTTGGCTCAAGGAGAGAGCACTTTTTGTTAGGACAAACTAGAACTCTTGAGAATTTGACTCCACCTTCACTTTTTACCATGAGGAGGAGCAAGCTGTGGAGGGGAAGGGGAGAGTCACCTGCAAACAGCCACCCACAGTCCGAGGCCAGCATGCCGGGGAGGCTAGAGGTGCCCCGGTAGAGCCCGGAAAGCCTGAGAGGAGCCAGTGGGAGCCAGTGCGTTCCAGTCCAGAGAGCGGCCTGCGTGCAGTCACCACCAAGAGCAAAAACTGCACTGTGGGGAGTGGGCGGAGGGTGCTGTAAGGGCTTTAGGAAGTGCAATGTAATTAGTTTTTGTTTTTGTTTTTCGAGACAGGGTTTCTCTGTGTAGCCCTGGCTGCCCTGGAACTCACTCTGTAGACCAGGCTGGCCTCGAACTCAGAACTCTGCCTGCTGTAATTAGTTCTTATTCTGCCTGAGGGGTCTAACATAGACCTAGGGCTGCAGTAAGTGACCAAGGATCACATCCAGTTTTCTTCTGTGTTCCCGTCCATCCAGCGCCTATTTAGGTGGTAATTCATTATTACCCCTATGCTGCCTCTTGTTCCAAGCATCGTGTCCTCTAAGATAGGTCAAGACCGTAAAGATCAGCCAGTGCAACTTTCCTTCATTGCTGAGAGACAGAGAGCCACAGAAGTGCTGAGGGGGACTCTGCCCTGCTGGCACTTACCTTCTAAAGCCTGGAGCTCCAGCAGGGAGAGTCCTGGTGGCCTGTGTCCTATGTCTTGGCATTCAGCCTCCTGAAGGACTGTTTGCATTCTATTTCCTCACACTGATTTTAAAGGCACAATGCTTGTAAAACAGCCAAAATTTAGGTCACTTATGGGCTGGGGTGTGTGTGTTTGGAAATGGGTTCTAAGATTGTATGGTAAGGAGTAGCAAGAATAATTCTTTTTCCATTTTTTTCTTGAGTTTTTCTTCTGAGAGCAATGACGCGTCTGTGCCTGGCAAACTCAAGAAGTGAAGGCACGAGAGCCTACTGTGGAAAGGTGAGGGGCAAGCTGACACGAATCCAGGACAGGAAGGAGAGAGAACAGCACAGGTGGGCTGAGCAAGGGGAACATTGTGACATGGGAGGAGGGATTTGAGCAGCCATGGGGACACCTGGTGTAGGGTCCTGCAGCCACCCGTAAGGACTGTGAGCACCCCCGAACATCCACTTGAGCTACCAGGCTTCTGTTAGTCCATAGAGGTGAACTAACAGGATCTTATAAAGGTCTGAAAAAGATGGTCATGTTTTGGCCATCACTGCAGTTCTACAAGGACAATGGTATTCATCTCGTGGCTTGCCGTGACACAAGAACTGACATAAAGGACGAGATGGCAGAAGACTGATTTTAGCACAGGGTCTCATTGTTTGGGGCAGAGAGTTGTTGCTTTCATTGATCTGGGCTCTGGCAAAGCAGGTGGCATGGATGCTTTGAGAACAGAAACATACAGGCACTTCTCTGCATGGTAGACAGGGAGCAGACAGACAGAGACAGACCCAGGACAGAATACCCATAAGGATGCATCCCAAGTCACCTGCTTCTTCCCGTGAGCCCCACCTCCTGAAGTCAAGTGGTACCATTGGGATCCGATTCTCTAATACTTGATGTTCAAATGTAATAATAAGCAAGTTTGTTCTTGCACCTGGGATCAGTTCCAGCAAGAGAGCCTGACCTCAGCTACCATGGGTCCCAGTGGCCTCTTGGTTCTGAGACCAGTCCTGTGGATTCTGCCCAGGGCAAGTTAGGCTCCTGTCTTCTCTGAGTAGAACCATTTGACAGAGTCCCTGTGCTGGATGGAGGGCCCTATGAGGAAAGAGATGATTTTGGCCTCTGTGTATTGATTGACAGCCACATGGTTACTAAGTGAAGCAGAAAGTTCTGGAAGGCAAAGGTTAGGACTTCAGGGAGGCAGTTGCCACCACAGAGTGAGCAGTGAGTGGGTGCTCACATCTCTCCATGTCTCCTTCACACCAGATACTTGTCTAGGAGCTTGTTAAGCACAGCATGGCATCTGTCCTAGGAAGGGCACGCTGCTGTCAGGCCAGGCTTAGGGGGGAACCAGAAGCACAGACAGGGTAAATAAGTAGCCAAGGAACACACAGCTAGGAAGCAGGCCGCTGAGTTGAGGCCAGGCAGTTTGACTTCAGGTCCCATGTTCTTAAACACTGACTGTGGGCAGATTCCCTGCAAGAATTTTCTGGAATGAAGTGGCATGTGAATGGAGACTATCCTAAGCTTCCTGGAGGTGCCCTATTGGCCCGTGGGAGGAGAGGCAGCAGTGTTGGGTGCTGAGCATGAAGCTTGTGTAAGTCCCTTCTAGTTCTGGGAAATCTCAAACTGCCTGGTGAGGTGAGTCAGGCTCTCTACCGCCTCCTCAGGCCTCCTTCCCACAGCCCACCTGTCTGAGACCTTTGGGCTCGCCTTAGAAGAGCTCTTGACTCTCCCCACCTCACCTGCCTCCCTCCTCTCCATCTCCCACTTCCTGGATTAAGAGCCTTCTAGTAGGTCTTCCCCTTCTGGTCACCCCCACCATCCATCTCCGCACAGCTGTTAGAGGGATTTCTTAAGATATAAATCAAACCACATCCCTCCTTAGCTCCAAACCTCTTCACTGCCCTTGAATAAAATCCAGATTTCTGATCAAGGCCTCTCTATTGACCCCTATGCTATCCTCTGTGCCACTGTGCCCCCTTGCTCCCCATGTCTCAGCTAGACAGGCTCCTCTGTGGCTCCTGGAGCAGGCCAGATGGCTTTTCTTTGCCTGTGTCCTCTCCTCATCCTACCCAGGAGCAATGCCATCTCCTCAGAGGTCTTCTTTGGCCACTCACTTGTTCCTCTTGATGGTTTCTGTTATATCCCTATTAGGACTCAGAATTATTTTAGTTATTTACAAAACCCTTCTCTCTAGAATGCCAAGCCTGCTAAGAGAAGGATGGTCCCAGAGAAAACTGGGCTCGTGTTGCATACCCAGCATGTAGCACTAGAGTTGGGGGAAGGTGAGCAGTGAATACTGGTGGAGTGGATGGAAAAGTAGGTCGTCTTGGATAGCCAGGAGGGAACCCATGAAGGCCTCTCCTCGCTGAATGCCTCCCTACTCATATCACTCCTGGCCTGTCTCACCTCTCAGTAGCTTTCTCTGCAGATGCCTCAGAGGGAACACATCCACTAGCGCTCCTGGTAATAATAATCACATTGTTCTTAGGTATGGGAATCCATTCCTTAGCAGTCTGATTAGCAGGAGCAACCTTTAAGAAGGCAATTGGTGGTTCCTATTTTAATAGTGGGAAAATAAAGAAAGGCCATGTATTGTGTTCAAGGTCTCAGGGTAAGGAGAGAAGGAGACAGGATCCTGGGAACTTGCAGCTGGGCCCTCGCCTTTCATCACAGCCTTGCCCACAGCATGGAAGGAGCTCACAAGAACGCCTCCTCCATGCACCGTCGTGTTGGCGATTTTGGTCTCATCTGGCAGTACTTCCCAAGCTCACCTCATTTTAAAGAGCACCTGGAGCATTTGATAAAAGGACAGGCTCCCCAGCACCTGGCCAAGAATCTCCTTGTTTCATAAGCTTGCCAAGAAAAATTAGTTTTCTTAGTGGGTGTCTTAAGGATGGGCCCTGTGCCCAGCAGTAGATGGCCAACAAAAAACCAACTCAATGCTATTTTTGTCTCATATTGTTTTGTTTGAGAGTTTTCCTTTGTTTTTTTTTTTTTTTGTCTTATTGGTCTTTTTCTTGTTTGTATGTTATAGTTTCCAATTTTGTGTTTTCAAGAGTTTTGTTTTTTGTATCTGTGTGTTTCTTCTGTTTTCTTTTTTATTCTATCCCCATTTTTTTCTAAAAGGAAAGGGAGAGAGAGATGGGGGAAGGGAGGGAGGGAGAGAAGGAGAGAGAGAAGGAGAGGCAGATCTAGAATGGGGTGTGGATTTTAGAGAGAGGGTGTGGATTAGGATGGGGAGGAAGTAGAATTGGGTGAGGGGAAACTGATCCTAATATAGTATATGATAAAATTATATAAACATATTAAAAACAAAGATGAAGAAGAATCTCTGCTGAGCTGGGTGGGAATCTGGACTTTTAACATTGCTGCAGATGAGTCTAATGATCAGAAAGCTCAGCGTCTTCTGGTCTACAAGATAAAAGCTCCGTTCAGTCAGGCCCACGAGATCTTTGAGAGAACAGTCCCAACTCAGTGGTCTGGCCTCATCTGTCGATGGCACCCTTGGAGCCAACCCTGTTTCCCTCAGCCTGACCTGTCCACATGGTGCCCAGCCCCTTGTCTCTTTCTGCTGGCCCCATCATCACAATACCATGTCTCCCCACCTCCATCCTCTCCTTCCCTTGCTGCTGCTGCACCCTAGAGCTGTATCTTTATCTGATAAACATTCCCAGAGAGAAGAATAGGCTTCCTCAAAGTCACAGAGTGCCGTGCCAGAGCCACAAGTATGCAGACCTAAGTGGGGACACTCTTACTTAGCGCAGAGAACTTTCAGAATTCCCTTTTAAGGGAGTATATCTAGAAAAGTCTATTTGTGAAAGTGCGAGCTGACAGAGGGAATCTTTTAGAGGCTTTTTCAAGTGGCCTCGAGTCTTACTGTTGGCTGCTGAGTGATGGTAATCACACCTCTTGTTGCTCATAGAAAAGAGATGGGACAGAGGAGGCCAGGAAGCACGGCCATTGTCCACGGCCATCTGGTGGTGTACAGAAAAGATGCCTTACTGAGGGCCTGCCTGTGAATGAATGGATGTTCAGTCCTCACTGTAACCCCAGAGGTAGGAGCTCTTCCAACCCTCGTGCTGAGGCAGAACCTTGCTTGTGCCCGGTGCAGAGAACCCTGGAGCAGCGTGGTCTTCTTGAAGGTAGAATGGAGAGAGCTTCCTGTGAAGGTTGAGAAGTTGGGATTCAAGGACGCAAGGTGAAGTGGCTGTTTCTGCAGCCCTGTCAGTCTAGAAAGAGGAGTGAATGTTTGTCAGCGGCAACAGGGACGGGATGGGGTGGGGGTGGGGCAACAATCCACTCAGGTTGTGTTTTGTCTATGGCACCTGAGCGGCACCATCAGAGAGAGTTTGGGGTAGTTTTGAAGTTGGCAGTGGAAGCCAGGGAGTGTTACTGCCAAGTCTCTGGAACAGTGGCTGTCTGAGGGCATGCTCAGGGACAACATTCCCCAGATTAGGCTGAAGGAGTTCCCTCTGGCTGAGACGGGTGAGAGAAGGCAGGTACCTGACATGGCAGCACGTGAGACTGTGTGAACATATGACTTGGTGTGCACATGTGCTGTGAATGTGAACAGTGTGAAGTGAGTGTGTGTGGGGGGGGGCACATGCGTTTCCAAGGGCTGTACTATGTGCCCAACTGCATCTCATAAGGGAAGGGCTCAAGCGTGGGTGGTGTGCTCGCTGCGGTGTGCTCGGCTGCGGTGTGGGGCTGCCCTGTGCACATGCGCTGCCCCCAGCTGGTGTTAAACACTCTTTGGATTGCTCACTAGGTAAACATTCAATAATGTAATTTGGAAATTCTGTCCCCAGGGTCCCGCTGTGTGGCCAGGCAGCTGGCGGGTGGTGGTGGGATTAAGATATTAGTGTATTAATGCCATATCAAAGCCCAGCACCCTCGTCCATGGGCGTGTCTGCTGACAGCCCAGAGCACCCAGAGCTTTGGGGCCCTGCAGCCCCCACCACATCTCTCCGAATCACAAGAAGCCTTGTGTGTAGGGCTTGTTCTGAGAGCTGCAAGGTCTCCAGACATGAGCTCATGCCTATAGGTCCCTTCAGGAAAAGGTGGGTGGCCTGCCCTACTACCAGGCCTCATCCCTACCATAGGGGCCAGGCTGTGGGGAGTAGAAAGCAGGTTTACAGGTCTGAGCTGGTCCTTTGACCTGGTCAAAGTCATCTGTTTGGTTTGTTGAATGACAAATGATTGACTCTCTTGTCATGGAATTTCTTAAATTCTTCAATCATGTTGGTCAAAATTTGTTTGCTTTGTTATTCCTAGAGCCTAGCAGTGTATGGTATACAGTAAGTGCTCCATCATTGTGCTTCGGATGGGGAGACTGATAGCAGAGACAGGGAGTCAGGAGCCAACAAACCAAGGACAGAATGTTGCCCCAATTCTGCTTGGTGACTTCTGCTGGGAACAAAACCTCACAAGCAGTTGGCAGTTCTTTTGAAATTTTCCAGGCTTCAGAGTGAACTGTATGGGCCTGAAAATAGTGCCTGTGCCTGGAAGGTTTAGAATAGGTATGGATCCTTGGAGGGAGGTGGCCTCCAGGACTGACCAGGAGTGGCCATGAGGTGGATGGCTGGGAAGAAGGAGAACACATGGTCCTGGTGTACGAAGGGACATGTATGAAGAAAAGGAGGGTCCCTCAGAAAATCAGTACTGAAGTAGGAGCGGGGACTAGGCCACGCAGGGAGAGCCTGCACCTTTGCGAGTGCAGTGAGGGTCTTTCTGGTATGGGAGAATGTGGGTGGGAGGCTGCCTCCTGCTCATCTGCTCTGAGCCCAACTCAGAGTGGAGAAGCCTAACAGGCTGTTCAGCACTGTCCAGCGCTGCCAGGACTCACGGCTAGCCAGGGCTGATATGGAGTGAGCCCCTCCCATGATGGCAGTCTGCTGTGGTTTGAATGAACACTCTCCCCAGTTTTGGGGACTGATTAGTAACATTGTTTGGGGAACTTTAGGCTGTGCAGCTTTACTGTAGGAAGTTCATCTCTGGAGGCAGATCGTAGAGTCTCACTGGCCTTCTGGCTCATCCCCGCTGTTCCATACTTGCCTTTGAAGAGGAGAGCTCACAGGGCTGTTTTGAGAGGAACACAGGAGGAAGTCCTACTGAGGGGAATGTGAACAGCAGAGGTTTCTGGGGGAATCAATATCAGCAGCTGGGCTAGAGGCCATTCCTATGATATTCTGGCAAAGAATCTAGATGCTTTCTGCCCATGTCCTGAGAGCTGGCTTGAGGCCAAATTAAAGAACAACAGACTTATTTCTTTGGTGGGAGACATTTCAAGACTACGTAATGTTAAGTCTGTAGTATGATAATGCATATGTAAGTTTATAATGCAAAAGGGCAGGTGGGGCAAAAAGAAATATAAAACATACAGTTTGGATATAAAAAGAGCACCAGGAAACTTAACATTGTAGCCAGGCATGTGCTGGAAGACAGGCTGTAATTGTTGGGAAGATTAGTCCCACTATAGAGAGGTATATCCATTACTGAAAATACAACGTATGTCATCAAACATGGAGAAATCAGGCTGATGCCTAGGTAGAGGCTTCACTCTCTACTGACTAGCATTTATGATGCTGGAAGGTACATTGCATGCTACTGGAGAATAAAAAGCAGTCATCAATATCACATTGCTACAAACCCTGTGACCTACCACAGGGAACTACCTGCAAGATTGTGCAAAGGTGACACAAATGTTATGGGAGTAACTAACCACCTTCTGCTTGCATTTACAGCCCATTCTGTGAGGTGGAAGACATACATGACTGCTGAAGTAGCCAAGAACCTGAGACTACATGGGAAAAGAAGGAGGAGGGGGGGAGGAGGAGGAGGAACCAAGAAAGAAAGAAAGAAAGAAAGAAAGAAAGAAAGAAAGAAAGAAAGAAAGAAAGAAAGAAAGAAAGAAAGAAAGAAACTGAAGGAGAGGCCTGCTCTGCACAAAGAAAGGGAAGGGAGGTGCATCCAGAGAAAGACCACACTCAGCTAAGTTTCTAACTTGTAAAATGAGCCTGTGGTATTTTATGCTCTTAGAAAGCAGCTGAATAAAAGCCTTGCTGCTAATGTGATTTGAGGTGGCCGAGAGTCGGTCCAAAGCTGCCATCCAAACTTGAGAGTGTTGTCAGTGTGTTGCTGGCTTTAGAGTCAAGAAGGATGCTATAGCACAGAGGTCATGGATGCTTCATTCAAGATTCCGGAGAGCCATTGAAGACAACATATGTGGCAGAGACGTCCTTGTGTGAAGGCCTTGAGAGGCCAAGAGGCTGTGAGAGGAAACTGGGCAAAGCTGTGGAAGTGAATCCTGGGTTACAGTGGAGAGTTCAAGATGTTAGAGGTGCCAGAGTCTTGAGACATCTGCGGAGGAGAGCTTCATGTTGCCTCTGAAGATATGAGTTCACAGACGCCTTCTCCCGCCACTGTTCCCGCCGCCATGCCTTCCTGCCAGGACAGACACTTATCCCCTTGCAACCACAAACCCAAATAAACTCTTCATTTTCTAAGTTGTCTCTGGTCATGAGGTTTTGTCATAGCATCAGAAAAGTATAGTCTTAGTCTTTTAGTAGTCGTATGCATAGTCTTACTATTTGCCAAGTACGGAGGCAAAAGCTCTGCACATTTTCTTCTTAGTGCGCACAGGGCCCTTGTGGAAGGTGTTGAAGGACCTCAGCATTGGGGGTGACATTAGACATGGTCAATCTCTTTTCTTGAAGTGGCTTGTTACCTGTGGGTCTGCCCATCAGGAGTCAAGGAGCTCAGAACTTACACTGACATGTGTGGGACATCATGACCTTACTCCTGGGTCCAAGGCTTTTCTCTTGCTGTGACAGAAGCAAGTAAACTCCCCATATCCACCTGCCTTTTTATTGAGTGTTGTCAATAGCATGCAAGGGACAGAATGGAAAGGACTTCTACTCTGCTCCTGGGGATTCTTCACATTTGGAACTCTGTCTTTCAGAAGTACAGCTCTTGGAAGTTACTCAGCTTGAGACTTGCCCATAGCACAGATAAGTTAGTAGGAGAGTGAACTTGAGGAATCCTTGTCAACCCTTTCCTGTCCACCAAGCCTGCACCATAAGCTCAGGTTAACTCAAAACAGCAGCACTTAGCTCACCCTTCAACAACTACACTGTAGCCAACACGGGTCAACCCCAGCAGCGAGCAAGAGGACCCGAAGTCTGTGCAGTCTGACACAGCCGCTCTGAGTCTCTGAGCATAAGCTGAAAGAAAGGGAATCAGGAGCACCCCTCAGGGCTAGCAGACCTGCCTGCTGCAAGAGTCCCAGCCAGGAAGCACCAAACTGGCATGGACTGGGGACTCCGGAAACACTGACTGACTACCTTGCTGTCACTTGGGCTGGGGCTGCCTCTGTGGTCCTGGTCTTTGTGCTGTGTTAGGCAGATGCTGTGAGTTTGCATCCCAGAGGGAAGAGGACCTTGGAGCTCTGCTGGGGATCCGGAGCAACAGCAGAGGCTCCTGAGGGGACTCCAGGGTATCTTAGCAGGAAGCTGGGAGGTTCTGTTGCAATTGCTTTTCACACAGATCGTCTGAGGCAGGGGTAACTTTGGAGTTTTCTCATAGTGTAACAGGGTCTGGAAATCAGGAGACTTTAAAAATGAAGGGTACAGGTGCCTAAGGGTGAGCTGGGACCCAGTTTGCTACCTATTATCCCTATGTGGCCTGGGGCAGTGCACTTTCTTGTCCCCTGTATCCAGACCTGTCAAATTAAGCTTTCTGTGTTACCATGAATGACTAAGGAGGTAACTTAAACTCGGCCTACTCAGTTCTAGTACAAGCAGTGGTAACCTACTCATTTCCAGTGATGAGTGGGAATTGGGTCAGAACATAGTTTGTACTAGCCATTAGGTATTAGACAAAGACCCCTCTTCACCTTGAGCAACAGCTTCTTCCAGGGATGGCATCCAGAATTGATATCTTTGTTCTGCTAAGACAGTAGAGGACACCTATCCAACATCAATAAATGCATTTACTAACTGCCTCCTACCCTCAGTGTCCCATCAAGGGAGAAAGCACGTCTCTCTCTATTCTGACCTTCATAGATGCCCAGCACATCGTGGGCCCTTTGTCCCTGATGGTCTAGAATCTCTAGTCATCCTGGCTATGAGCCTCAGGGCCAAGTGAAGGCAAAAGGGCAAGTAAAGGCTGAAGGCAGTGTCTCCATCTACCCACAGTGAAGGCCAGATTGGCTCTGAACCACAGCCTCTGCAGGGCCCAGGGAGCCCCTCACCCTTCTTGCTGCTATGGGAACCCACAAGCCCAGCTTGTGATAAATATGCATGAGCAGGCCATGGTCATGGCCCCTCCTCAAGTCCATTTGGGGCACCTCAGTGAGCTAATTGAGGGTGGCCATTGTCCCTGTGCTCCGAGCGCCTGGGCCCCTATTTCCACATTCAAGTGCCTGGCCTCCGTTTAAAGTGGTCAAGTGGCGGGTGCTATTTTACTCAACAAAAGCCCCTTGAGAAGATGGACAGAGAACTCTACAGGCCAGCCCATTGCCTCTGCCTGTTCCTATCCCAGGCCAGGGGGAGGGGACCACATAGACCACCTGATCACAATTGAGGCCCAGGCAGCCAGAAAGCACAATGGATGCTCAAGAGGTCCATGCAGCGGCTGAGATGAATAGCAGAGACGCTTTCCCTTCAGGCCCCCATTACAACCTGGTATAATTTCCCCCTGAATAGGGGTGGCACAGGGTGGGCTCTCCACGATGAGAAGGGGAAAGGAATAAAGCCAGAGGCTCTTTGAAACCCACCCATAAGGCCTTGCTCCCCCCCACCCCCATACACTCTGCATGATGACGGAATGAGAGGCCTTCATGAAGGGTAGGAGACCCTTGAGGATCACAAGGTAGAGACAGAGTATTAGTAGGACATGGGGAATCTCATTCCCATCCACAGCTCCCAGAAGGCAGACCATGGGGGCATTTAGCTAACAAAGGAGAAGGAAGTAATGACCCTTCTCCTTTCCTCCCCTCCATGGTAAGGCTCCCTTCAAACATAAAGACTGATACTGCACCTGTACCATAGAGACTAAAGACAGGAAGGGGCCATGGCCCTCATTTTCTGTCCCCATCAGAGCATATACTTGCACTTTACCAACTTAACCACCTTACAGGACAAGGAACATCCCCTGTGTGATGCTGAGAGACAGTTCAGAGAGCAGGACCCATTCAGTCAAGAGTAAGCATCAAAACAGCAGGGGCATATGAGAGCTGGGCACTTTGGGGCCTTATCTGTTGTTATCTATCTGAAGGCCACCCACCCACCACCCTACCTCTCCTAGTGGGGTGAGAGGAGGGGTATCAGAGAGAGCCAAAAGGGTTTACAGGAGGCAGGAGGTGATGCGCATTGTGGGCATGGTGTTTCCATCTTTGGGTGTAAGAAAACAGGGAAGTTTGTCTGATGATAGAGCAGTGGAGGGCTGGGGTGAGAGGCCATCTGATGGCTGGATGGTCCGGTGTCTTCTGTCTCTGATGTTTCCCCATCTCAGTGTTCCTTCCTTCATCCAACCACTGAGCCAAGCCTTCCACTGAGCACTTGACACAGACACACTATTTGGTGTTCTGTTCTTGAGGGTTTTACAGTCTAGGGGTGAGCATGTAGCTGTGTAATAGGAAAAGGATATGAACAGGGTTATGGAGAGAGCTCAGTCTACAAAGAGCTTTCCCTGCAAGCTTGAGAACCTGAGTTCATAGTCACGTAAAAAGCTGGTTGAGGTAGTATGTGCTGATGGACCTAGTGATGGTGAAATGGGAAGTGGGGATAGGCAGAGCTGGCCTAGCAGGCCCAGCAATGTTGCATGACAATGACAGACCTGTTCTAAGAAAAGGGTCAGATGAATGCTACCCAAGATCATCCTTTGACCTCCATGTATGTGCTGGGCATGAACACATCTCACCTTTACACACACCTGCACATGTACAGACATGTGTAATATGCATACAAACACACAGTAAGCACTGTGTAAGTAGTATTGTTTGGTTGCCTCCAAGGGCAGGGAACTTCCTGTCACCTTACTTCCCACTCATTGACATGGGCACATGCTGGGTCCAAACATACCTTTGCTAAGAATATGTGGCACCTTCTCTTCTGAGCCAAAACCCAGCCCGTTTTCTGACTATCTGAGTCAAGTCTGGAGGGAGCCTCTCAGTGGTTGTCTATCACCATCACCAGGTTCTTCCCTCCATTGTCTTTCTCCTCTGAGTTTACTGACATTGTGTTTGATTCCTTTCAGCTTAGACACATGATGGGCTCATTTGGGGATCTACTTTTTGGTGACATTGAGATACTGGTTCGTATTAAGATGTGAGTACTTAGTAGACTCAGGAAGGCCTTTGGGGTCTACTAAATAGAAGTTTCTACTGATTACTAGACATTGAGAAGAAATGAGGAAGCTGAGGTCCTAAGCAGTGAAGGTCCTAACCAAGCATACAAGCTTGCTATCACAACCACAGCCTGAGTGCTACCCAGGGAGTCCCAGGAACAGAACTCCTCTTGGGAAAATTTCTAGGGTTCTTCTATTCTTTCTCTAAGGGATCAACTTTGATATCTCTCGCAAGACTTCTGTGTGACTGGATTTAAGTTGATGATGGATGTGGTCCAGGAACAGGCCAGGGCAGCTTGCTTCATACTGAGCCTCTGCCTTCTGGTTGGCGCCTACCTGCTGGGCAACAGCTGCAGGTTTGCCATGCTGAACTCTAAAAGCCTCCCACCTGCACAGTCCTCATCCTGGGACACTGCTGAGGGCTCCCAGAGAGCCCTCTGGCCTCCAGTGACTTGAGTATATCATGGATCTTTTGATTATACCCCACCGATTTTCTCCCCACAACACACTGCCTGGCTCTTGCCTCCACTGTACCACTGGGCACCTGCATGACTGGAGCCCAATCACTAACCACCTCACTACTCACCTTTTCACATTTCCAAAAGAAAGGCTCTAATTTCAGGGTCATCTGCCATTATATTCTGCATGTTTTGGACTTGGGGGCAGGGTTCAGAAATACGGAGTTGGACAATGAAAGACCGTGATTAAAAATCTTCAAGATCCAGCAGTTCCTCAGAAAATTGGAAATAGTTCTACCTGAAGACCCAGCTATACCACTCCTGGACATATAACCAAAAGATGCTCCATCATACCAAAAGGACACATGCCCCACTATATTCATAGTAGCCCTATTTGTAATAGCCAAAAATTGGAAATAACCCAGATGTCTCTTAACTGAAGAATGGATACAGAAAATGTGGTTCATTTACACAATGGAATACTACTCAACTATTAAAAATCAAGGACATTATGAATTTTACAGGCAAATGGATGAAACTAGAAAATATCCTGAGTGAGGTAACCCAGACCCAAAAGGACATGCATGGTATGCCCTCACTGATGAGTGGTTATTAGTCAAAAAGTAGAGAATAACCACGATACAATCCTCAGACCAGGAGGAAGGCCCAAGTGAAGATGCTTCAATCCTAATTAGAAAGGGCAACAACATGATCATGGAGGCAGAGGGAGGGAGGGATATGGATGGGAGAGGGGGAAAGGGGGGCAGGATCAGGTGTGGGGTAGAAAGGAGAGAAGGCCAGAAGGTCAGGAGAATGAATGGAAATATGCAGCTGCATGGGGTGGGGGTGGGGGGAACCTCTGGAAAGTCACAGAGACTTGGGATGTGAGAAGCTCCAAGGACTCAATGGAGGTGGCCTTAACCGAAATGCCTAATCGTAGGGAGATGGAACCTGAGGAGACCACTTCCAGTGAAGGAAAGAGGTCACAAACCTACCTTCAAAAATTTTGACCCAGAATTGTTCCTGTCTAAAAGAAATGCAGAGACAAAAATGGAGCAGAGACTGAAGGAATGGCCATCCAGTGACCAGCCCAACTTGGGATCCCATGAAGAGGAACCAAACCCTGACACTATGACTAATGCCATGCCACCATGCTGCAGACAGGAGCCTAACATGGCTGTCCTCTAAGAGTCTCTACCAGCAGCTGACTGAGACAGCTGGAAGGGTTAGGGAAAGGACTAAAGGAGCTGAAATGGATGGCAACCCCATAGGAAGACAACAATGTCAACTAACCCATACCCCTGGGAGCTCCCAGAGACTAAGCCACCAACCAAACAGCATACACAGGTCTGAGGCCCATTCCTTGTCTGTCCTCAGTGGGAGAGGATGCACCTAATCCTGAAGAGACTTGATGCCCCAGGGAAGGCAGAGATCTGGGAGGTAGAGGGGGAGCACCCTCTCAGAGGCAAAGGGGAGGAGGTAGGGGTGAGGAACTCTTGGAAGGGGGACCAGGAAGGAGGCAAAATTTGGGATATAAATTAAAAAAATAAGCCCCTGAGACAGAGATCGAAGAGTTTTCTCATAAAAATCTGCAGAGAATCTGCAGAGAAAGAGCAGGAACTCAGTGATCTGGAGAACGAGGTGGCAGGTGGGGGGTAGAGTAAGGACTTTCTACCTCACAGACTTTCCATGGACTGGAAGAGCCTGTGTGGCATGTGACACCTCAGGGCCGGTACGAGGAGGACGACAGCAAGCAGGTGCCAGCTCTGCTTAACAATGGCTTCAGCACGTAGTGCCACCGACCATGGAGGGGACACTACAGTTAGTGAGGCCCCTGATAACAGAAATGTGCTTGCAGACATTGGCCTTCTGTGATTTAGGGGTTGGGGGGGGAGGCTGAGCTGGAGGTCTCAAGTTCTTTGCTCAGAGCCTAGAATCCATTCTTTCATTCAATGGCAGCATTGAGTTTGCCCTGGAACCAATTACCTGGAACTGTCTGGCAAGTGACTGCCAGGAGAAAGGCTGCCCAGTGTGGCAGCCCAGGAAAAGAGTCTCAAGGGCGCCATGGCCACAACTGCCTTGGCAAAACCCAGTTCTTCCATTACAGCTGTTGCTAGGATGGAGGAACTCTGGGGGATGTTCAACAAAAACTAGGCCACTGGGATTTATGGCAGGGTGGAGGGCAAGTTCTGGGCTTGGCAGGATCCCTGTCACCCACAGCTGGAGCCTGGCTGAGGGAGCAGGTATGTGTGCTCAACCCTTTCCCAACCGTCAGCCAGACAGTCTACCCGTAGTTTATTGAGCAATTGCTATACCCTGGGTACTGTGGTCTCTGGCAACTGGAGCTGCTTCGGCGATCAAAGCTGAACCTGGCTCCAGAGTTGAGAAGACAGGTCCTAACCAATGGGGAAAGCTCATGTAACATGCTTACAATGCCTACCCTCATCAGAAGAGGAGAGATATGTTGCAGAAATGGATGCTGTCTCCATCTCAGGGGCTTATTCTACTAATAAAGGAGGAATGTTCTACGTAGAGAGAAGAGCATTTGCAGAATGGGAAGGGTGGGAAGTCATACATTTCAAAACTGTTTGTGGCTGGAATCCAGGATGTGCAGGATGGGAACAAGATCTGAGGTTGGAGGCTCATTCAGTTCAGGATGTGGAAAACCTTGCTACCCTTATCCTCGACTCTAGAGCAGAAGGTAGCAGGGCCGTACCCATGTGTGGGTGTGCTTTCAAGATGGCTCATGCCACAGAGTGGGCTGCTGTTAAAACCCAGGTGAGAATATGGATCTTGAGATATTTAAATGGAAGAAGTGGTGATAGAAGACCTGGTGACCGATGGATTGGATGGGATTGAGGAGAAAGGAAATGATGGTCACCACTGTGGTTCTGACAACTGTCCACAGAATCCTGCTGAGTGCCTGGACCCTGGGGCTCTCAGCTTGAGCCTCTGATATCACTTTATTCTGAACAGACTCTGTTTTGTCTGGCCCTCAAGGCTTTAGAGGGGATGCCCAGGAAGTTACCTGGTGTCTTCAGACCTTGGCAGAGATTGAGATGAAGCTGGAAGGATGGAATTGGACACTTGATGCCTATATCCCTATATCCACTCAAGGACTCAGGAGCTGCCGTGGCACAGAAAGGAGGGGTGGATCTCAGTTGGAGGTCACAACATCAGCTAAGCGATTAAGAACCTTGCTTGTTTCTGGGGGGTGTGTGTGTGTGTGTGTGGGGGGGAGCTAGAGAGACCTGTGTGTGCCCTTGGAAAGCACCTACCTTTCAAAAGTAAAATGTACCAAAGGTCTTCTTCCTTTTAGCCACCAAAGTAAAGAGAAGGAGCCAGAGGTGGGGGAAGGGCTGGGAAAGACAGGCACAGCACTGGTTCTTGCTTTGCACAGAAACTCAGCTGTTAACTGTGAAATCCACTTGCACCCACGCCCAGTGGGGAGCTCTGGACTGCTAGGATTAACAGTAGGCAGTCCTTCTCCGTGTGTCCTTCAAAGGTCCCTTTCCCCTCACCTTCCACTCCTCCAGCCTACATTTACCTTTTGCTGTGCACTCAATCTGGCCTAGTGGCTTCATTCTTAGGGTCTCTGGGCCTTTTTTTTTTTTTTTTTTTTTTTTTTTTTTTGCTACTCCTGATGACCCTGCCACGGGGATCTTAACGTGTCTGTCATTCACATATCTGTCTGTCCGTTCACCCAAGCCCTTATCAGTCTCTCACACTGGCATTTGCTCAGATACTTGAGATGGCAGGAGGCAGAATACACAGGAACCTGCTTTGGTACATCACATAGTCTGAGGAAAAGCAGAAAATAACCAGGCAATGGCTCTGCATTCAGAGCCAGCTTCTCAGGACAGCGGATACCCTAGCCACGGGTGAAAGACATTGTGTGCATGAAGTAGGAGGTGGAGATTTCAGGAGGAAGGGGCAGCCTCTGAAAGAGATCAGAGGTGGCGCCTCAAGACAAACATCCTCCCCTAGTCCAGAGTGCCACTTGTGCTGAGCCCTAGTGCTCAGTTGGCTCTGTACCACTAGTCCTGCCCAGAGATGCAGGAGGAACTAACCCATGTGTTGAACTGCCAAGGCAACGCTTTATGTGACAGTATTTCCATAGAACACAGCACCTGAAAACACCTGACAACGTGAAACCCCAGTGAGCAGAGGCTCTGTAGTGGCCACATGGTGTGAGCAAGAAGCGAGGCTTTATGAGATGTCAGTTCCTACAGTCAGATCTAACCTATGTGGGCCACGACACGATGGGAATATTTATCCTACAGATGTCCTCCGAGGCTTCCAAGGGTTTGAAGCAAGAGGAGAATAGGAAAGAGCTTTCAGGAGGAGGGCTTCAGCTGCTGGGTGAAGGGTGAGTGGAGGCTAACAGGGGTCTAGAAGTCAGTGCAGAACAAGCTGCAGTGATGAGGCCCAAGACAGGGCAGCCTGGACTACGGCATGATACAGTAATGGGACACTGAGAGTGCCCTGAGAACTCTAGAAGGAAGCGCTGGCAGAAGAGAGCTTCAGGGTGTGAGGACTGAGTGTGGGAGGGAGGGAGTAGGAGTAAGAAAGAAGGCCATCCAGTGTGAGCACAGTTGGGGCTGTCCCCCTAGTGGATGGCACTCTTTTGTGTGTGTGTGTGTGTGTGTGTGTTTCTTTTCTCTCTCTCTCTCTTTTTTTCTATTCAAGATATTTTTTATTTACACATCAAATGATTTCCCCTTTTCTAGCCCCCCCACTTCCCGAAAGTCCTGTAAGCCCCCTTCTCTCCCCCTGTCCTCCCACCCACCCCTTCCCACTTCCCCGTTCTGGTTTTGCCGAATACTGCTTCACTGAGTCTTTCCAGAACAGGGGGCCATTCCTCCTTTCTTCTTGTACCTCATTTGATGTGTAGATTATGTTTGGGGTATTACAGTTTTCTAGGTTAATATCCACTTATTAGTGAGTGCATACCCTGATTCACCTTTTGAGTCTGGGTTACCTCACTTAGTATGATGTTCTCTAGCTCCATCCATTTGCCTAAGAATTTCATGAATTCATTGTTTCTAATGGCTGAATAGTACTCCATTGTGTAGATATACCACATTTTTTGCATCCACTCTTCTGTTGAGGGATACCTGGGTTCTTTCCAGCATCTGGCAATTATAAATAGGGCTGCTATGAACATAGTAGAGCATGTATCCTTATTACATGGTGGGGAATCCTCTGGGTATATGCCCAGGAGTGGTATAGCAGGATCTTCTTGAAGTGTTTGCCCAGTTTTCGGAGGAACCGCCAGACTGCTTTCCAGAGTAGTTGTACCAATTTGCAACCCCACCAGCAGTGGAGGAGTGTTCCTCTTTCTCCACACCCTCTCCAACACCTGCTGTCTCCTGAATTTTTAATCTTAGCCATTCTGACTGGTGTAAGGTGAAATATCAGGGTTGTTTTGATTTGCATTTCATTGGGTTCATTTCTGGATCTTCAATCCTGTTCCATTGATCCTCATGCCTGTCACTGTACCAATACCATGCAGTTTTTAACACTATTGCTCTGTAGTATTGCTTGAGGTCAGGGATACTGATTCCCCCAGACTTTCTTTTGTTGCTGAGAATAGTTTTAGCTATCTTGGGTTTTTTGTTATTCCAGATGAATTTGATAATTGCTCTTTCTAACTCTGTGAAGAATTGAGTTGGGATTTTGATGGGTATTGCATTGAATCTGTATATTGCTTTTGGCAAAATGGCCATTTTAACTATTGATTCTACCGATCCATGAGCATGGGAGGTTTTCCCATTTTTTGAGGTCTTCTTCCATCTCCTTCTTCAGAGTCTTGAAGTTCTTGTCATACAGATCTTTCACATGTTTGGTAAGAGTCACCCCAAGATACTTTATACTGTTTGTGGCTATTGTGAAGGGGGTCATTTCCCTAATTTCTTTCTCAGCCTGCTTATCCTTTGAGTATAGGAAGGCCACTGATTTGCTTGAGTTGATTTTATAACCTGCCACTTTGCTGAACATGGTCATTTCATTGGATGCTGAAAAAGCATTTGACAAAATTCAGCATCCTTTCATGCTTAAAGTCTTGGAAAGAACAGGAATTCAAGGCCCATACCTAAACATAGTAAAAACAATATACAGCAAACCGGTAGCCAGCAACAAACTAAGTGGAGAGAAACTTGAAGCAATCCCACTAAAATTAGGGACTAGACAGTGCTGCCTCCTTTCTCCTTATCTTTTCAATATTGTACTTGAGGTACTAGCTCGGGCAATTCGACAACATAAGGAGGTCAAAGGGATACAAATTGGAAAGGAAGAAGTCAAACTATCATTATTTGCAGATGACATGATAGTCTACCTAAGTGACCCAAAAAACCCCACTAGAGAACTCCTACAGTGGATGGCACTCTTGTCCCGCAAGATGAGGAACTTGTAGAACAACCAATCCCCGTGAATTCAGAACCTGATTGGGATGTTTGGGGTCTCAGATTCTGAGAGGTGTTAAGGTCAGGGTGTGTGGCAGCTCCTGGGTTACATGGCTCCCATTCAAGAGAGAGATGGGCTGGGGTTAGAGTCAGGATCAGAAGCAGAGAGGCCTGCAACAGTCCCTACAGCAATAGAACAGAAGGCATGGGGACACACGTACAAGGCTTGTGATCCCTCCCAGCTCCCCGGAGAAGGGACTCCACCCAGAGGTGTTCAGTGTTCTGGAGAAAGGGTCTCCTTGCTATTCTGAGGCCCCACATAGTCCTTGGGTGTGCTGGTGTCCTCTTAATACCTCAGGGCCCACAGTACTCTATTTCGTTCATCAGTAGATCAGGGGCAGAGATGGATCAGCTCCTAGGATGCCCCCTGCCAGGGAGTGAGCCCCATAAAGTACTTCTGCCAGGATTCTGTCTCAGGGGAGATCAGATTCCAGGCTTCACAGACAGGATCTCAGAACTGCAGCTGTGTTATTCTAAGGACCTGTGATTGGCTCACACCAGCCTCTTCCATCTTAAAACCCTCTCTATGTTTGCCACATCTATGTAGATTGCAGCGGGCTAGGCCTGGATCCTAATCCGTCACTGCTGTCCCCTCTTTCTCCATCTGGCACTCAGGCTGTATTAACGAGTTAAGGACGGATTATCGTAAGGCCAGGTTTCACGTATCTATGAAACACACTGGCTTCACCTTGGCCCTCGTAGGCCCTGTCCTGAGAGCGTGTGGCCCATGTGTCTTTCTTCCAAGTGTGGCAGAGGCCTTTCTTAACACTTCAACTTTCAAGGTAATAGGATCTTAAGCCTCAAGCATCGGCCATGCCCAGCCCAAGAGTTCAGGAGGCTCTAGGGCCAGAAGAAGTCCCTGAAGATAACAAAGTTGCTGCAATGCAGGTTGGGGAATGTCTGGAGTCTATGCCCGATCTGTTACTTGGGAGAAGGGAGCCGCAGCTTCCAAAGAAGATGGCAGCGGGCTAGGTCTGACTCTGACAGGTCCCTCGCCTGTCACTGCTGTCCCCTCTCTCTCTATCTGGCACTCAGGCTGTATTAATGATTTAAGGAACAATTATCATAAGCCCAGGTTTCTTTTTACAAACCTCAGTATTCCATCCTGCAATGAGTTCCAGATGGCAGGAGCTCTCGGTGAGGGGACTGGCTCCTCAGAGATGGCCTTTCTCCTTCAGAGTGACAGCAGGCCACGGACGAGCCAGCCATCTCTCCAGCACTCCCGCCTTTACAAGCTACTCGACCCTGTTCCAGTTTGTTTAAAGCCTTTTTCTTTTTCTGTGCAGATGTTCCTTGGGGTGAGCAATCTTTACAGTTTTGAGAAGATTATATCAGTTTTCCATGCTATTGAGTTTCTGTGTTTCTTGGGCTCCCCCCATTTTAATAGTAGCAGAAAGGCCAGTTTCTTCATCGGACATCACTGATGGAATGTAGAGGGAGGCGGGGAGAACTAAGTCCCGGGCTCAGGGCACCGCAGAAGGAAAACAGACACCCAGTGCTCTCCTCCAGGGGCGACTCTTCTGGTCAGGGAGCTGTGAAAAGTGCTAGGGCCATTCGTTTTTTCGATGATTATCAAAGGTGTTAAAACAGAGACGGCGGCACATGTTTGGCTCCAGGGCGGGAGAGGCTGCCACACAGTTCTTCAGGCTCCAGCTGTCTTGAATCAAAACTATCACTTTGATACTGGAAAATTATTATGAAAATGTTAGTTTTGGGCCTTGCAGCACAAAGCAAAGACTGCCTGGAAGGCTCGGGGCGCTTCATTCACCATTTGTGTCAGCTCCAAAAATAACCTCTCCCAACTGTTGGAATTCACCTTTATCCTGGCTTAGAGGTGGCTCCATCCTGCCCTGCAGTCCACCATAAGGGGATAGAAGGGAGCGGGGGAGGCCACCTCATCTTCAAGCTCAGCAGAGGCTGGGGAGGAAAGTCTTCCCTGAGGAGAGGGTTTAGCTCTGGGTTTTTGGAAGAGAAAAACCCAGTGGATTTATCCAGGAAAGCATATGGGAGAGGGCGACATTGGCATTTTCTGCAGGCCTGTCCTGGAGCAGGGGGCCTGTGCTGCACTTGAGGTTTGGAATGGTCCTGTCACACCTGGGCCATGGTTCAAACCACATCCACCTATTGCACTGGCTATTGGCTAGGAGGAAGAGTAGAAAGGGCTCTGGAAGTGTAGGCATCTGGGGACAAGGAAGGAATGTCCTTCGATCAGTCTTCTGTATGGCCATGGGAGTATTGGGGTGTTGGGGCCACTGCAGCCCTGGCAGGGGGCAGTTGAGGAGGAATTTGCTCTGCTAGACACTGGAGGATTTTTAAACAGGCACTACTTAAACTCTAAATTAATTTTTCATGCTCCTAGTCTCTTCCTGGGCTCTCTTCCCAGAAAGGAAGAGGAGAGATCTAGATATTTACTGGCCTCTGGGTTAAGGAGACAGGAGAGACTCAGAGCTTCAGCCACCAGCTCACATACCCTGAAGAAGCAAGGGAAGGTCTGGGTTGTATGAACCCCTAGTAGAAACAAGTCCCTGGGGACCAGGATGCTTGTTGGTGACTGGAAGCTCTGGAGAACAGGGCAGCAGCAGGGCAGTTAGACTTTGGGAGGTAGGAGTCCACCTAGAAGCAAGGCTGGGGGCAGCTTGGGGCAGCAGGACTGAAGAGGAGGACAATCCAGGAAGTATGATTATGAAAGGAGATGGGGCCAGGCTGTACCAGCAGAGATCTCATCAGAGGATCAAGAAGTGCTTTGGACCATAGACGTCCTGTCTAGGACCTCTCCAGGTTGTAGGGAGGTCTGGAGATCCACCATAACTTGATGATGATTGGATATGGATGAAACACAACCTTGACTCCCAACAGATAAGTTTTAGAGAAAAGTAAGCGGATATTCTTTGAGAGTGAGGTCTTGGGGTGGAGAGAGGCTGGGATGATCAAGAGGAAATTGTCGTCATTGGCATTTGCATAGTTGTCAGCCTGTTCCCAGTTGTGTCCTTGGCTTCATTCTACTTCCAGTCCCTGTAATGATTGGATGAGTTTGTTCCCTGAGTCCCACACCTCCATCCTCTGGCAAGGTGCTTGATTCTAAAGTTTTTCTTCTGCTCTTCTCCGTCCTCACAAGCTGGTCAGTCCTTCAGGGCTGGGTTCATTCATTCTTGGTAATGATCTGGTCTGATTTTGGGTCAAGATGTGGAGCTGAGTCCTACTAACTTACACGGTCAAGTTTAATCAGCCCCCTGGTCTGGTTTTTCTTAACTGGGGCAGGGAATCAAATATACCTATTCTCTGCCTCTGTTGTCAAGATTGGAAGGACTGAAGTGGTGGACAGTGAGTGGAAGCTGGCTACATTAGTATGGTTGGAGACACCCCTGAGCCAGAGAAGGGCCTGCTTATCTCCTGGACCTGAGATTTCATTGGCTATGTGCTGATCTCTTCACACACAGGATCTCAGATATTTGTATTTTTGTTTTGTTTTGTTTTTCTGGGCAGAAGTGAGGCAGATTCTGTAACTTGAATTTTTTTCAAATCCTATTTTTTAATGATGGTCCTTATATGCTTTAACCTCCCCTTTAGCCCACCACCCACCAGAGGTAGTGGGAAAAAAAAGAATACAGGAGAAGTGGCCCTCTTTAGAAAGGTTCTTTGGAGCAAGTCCCATCTGTGTTGTCTGGAAATCGGCAGTTCACTTCACAGGTCAGTAGTCAGAGGCAGCTGGATCCACTCGCAAACACTTCACAGATATACCAGCAGTCCAGTTTGGTAGAGTCACCTTAGCAACAGCGGTGACACGACTGTCTCAGCTGACATCACTCTGCCAATCAGCCTGAATCCATGGAAGCGGCAAGAAAGCACACACAGCACCAGAAGTGTTTTGGTGTGTTTTTCTCCATGGAGTCCCAACAAATGCAGCTCAACTACACAGTGTAGAGTGAACCAATACATGCGTGCTGTTCACATAAAATCCTCCATCACATGTCCTTTCACATGCTTGCTTTAGCAGAACATACTTTCACCTGTTCACCCATGTTCTCAACTCCCCTCTGGGGTGATGTTTCTGAACTCCACCTGAAGAGCCACAGTGACCTCTGTTGAGCAGCCCTTTAGGCCTCCCAGTTGCTTTCCCCATGAGACTCTGCCTGGCTTCCGTCTCATCTCTGTCTCCAGCTCACCTCATGTGATTCCATTCTCTCCCCTCTCTGCCTCAATGAGTGGGGAACTCCCCTGACTCAGTGCCCTGCCACATGCTATTCTTATGCACGAAGCGGGGAGCTGTGCTGCCTTCCCAGAGCTCCTGTGTAGGATTTAGGTCTCAGCATGTATTATTTCTTCAGAGAAGGCTCCTGTATCACAGCTCCTTTGTATGTTTCCTGGCACTCTTACATACCTGATATGTCCTTTGAAAGTATTATCCCAATCTGCAAATTGTGTAATTATTTGTGTCCTGGTGACGGGGTAATTTTGCTTTTCTATCATCTCTATAGGCCTTGAACCTATGAGTTGCAATTCCTTCGGGGAAACCGCATATCAGATATCCAGCATATCAGATATTTACATTATGATTCATAACTTTAACAAAATTACAGTTAAAAATTACCAACAAAATCATTTTATGGTTTGGGGTCCCCACAACATGAGGAACTATATTAAAGGGTCAAAACATTAGAAAGGTTGAGAATTACTCCTGTAAACTCTAAAGGGTCAAGGACCAGGGCTATTATTTACTGTCATTCCTAATACCTAGTCCAGGGCCTGGCTTACAGTAAAACCCAGTAAATATCTGTCTTGTTGAATGAATGAACAATATGGTGCATTTGAAGATTGGTATCCGAGTGTTCACATAACTTATAGGAAGCTGAGGTTAATTGCCCAGCTTCTCAGAGTCTAGAAGTTCAGTTTAGGCATTAATGCATCTGGAGGGACTATCCTGAGAAGTGCAGGAAGAAGTGGAGGAGGAAGAGATAACTAGCAGTTGGAACTGGCCCCAAATACTGACCTGCAGTCCTTGATACCTTCTCTCCGGGAAGCCATCGGGGCAGAACTGCCGAGCAGCCCGAAGCCCTCCCACATGCTGGCTGCCTACAGGTGCAGCCCACATGAGCAGGTGAAAATGCAGAGGTGCTGACAGCTCCCAGCCCCGTGCGCCCTGGGGCATCTGGTTTGGATTTGGTTAGGGTTTTTACTAGTTGTTTTAGAGACACTTAAGCCTGCACATTACACCTTGAGCCCACCACATGACTCTTCCAGGGCCCCACTGAGCCACCCAGGGGCAGGGAAAGGGCATCCCGCTGGTCTGCTGTAGAGGGAACGGCCTGTAGGAGGGCCTTGCCTGGGCTGCACCAGGATCATACAGTGAACTCACTCATATCAGTGAGTGAGTGACTCTGGCCTCGAATCACAGACTGTGCCACAGAGGAATGCTGCAGAAAGACCAGAGGTACACTGAGTCTGACCTCTGAGTCTCCAGGGCCTCATTTTATCCCAACATGTCCTCTGAGCATCAACCTCTTCCCAGGTATCACCCTGCCCTCCACTCAGATCTGACCACTCCTTGTGAACACGTCCCATGTTCTCTCCTTTCTGCCTTTGTGGGTGTGCTTGTCTCTTCCAGGAGTGACCATCCAAGAAAAGGCAAAGTACTACTGGATCCTGCCTACTGCTAGCTGGCATTTTCCAGAGGGTAGCACCAAATGGGGAGGGAGAGGTGGATTTTCAGTGCTTGTCATATAAGCAAAATCACCAGCTGAGAGCTGCCCTGCAGGTCTTGGCTTCCTCCAGGGTTCAGAAGATCCCCAGGAAGCAGAAAGTTGGGGTGCTTAAGGGGGCTGCCGCCAGCTCTTGCCCTGGTGTATGCTGTCAAAACGTCTCTGCTTTTGCTCTTCATCTCAATCTCCCCAGAGCACCTGACCATTTGCTACTGCTACCAGTCTTTCCGGCTGCTCTTGTGACACATGCGTGGGTTTTATCTCGTCACTGGCCTTGTAGGAAGCTTTCTTTGCTGTTCTGATGTCTTCCAGCCTACCAAGTGGGCATGAGCTGTGTCAGTCAACAGAGCTTCTGGATGAAGTCCTCCCAGGGTCCCTGGAGTCTAGGTTCTCCAGCTTGATAGCATGGAGAAGCTTATGTCTCCTGATCCCTGTTTGGTTGTTGCATTCCACATCAGCTGAGCCTGAGCTCTCTGCTTATCCATCGAAGCTGCAGACACAGCTGGAAGAGGCTCAGTAATGGAACATCTGAGGTGAAAGGTGGGCTGCCTGTGGTAGCCTCATCTTAGCCTCTCTCCTCTAGACCAGCAGTTCTCAACCCATGGGTTGTGACTCCCATAGAGGCCAAATATCAGATATCATGCATATCATATATTTACATTATGATTTATAACAGTAACAAAATTACAGTTTTGAAGTAGCAACAAAATAATTTTATGGTTGAGGGTCACTATAACATGAGGCACTCACTGTATTAAAGGGTCACAGAAGTGGGAAGGTTGAGATCCACTGTTCTAGGCAGAAGTGGGTGATTGGTTGAGTCTGAAGTAGGTAGGCTTGAGTACTTGATAGGATGTATAGAAAATCAATCTTGGTCAATCTCCTCTGGACAGCCAGCATCCTGCCCTTGGGGCTCTGAAAGGGAGGAGCCCAAGCAATCAGCAGTAGCCTGGAGTCATCATAGACCTTGGGGCAGCTTCTAGTATGTTCTGAGTCCCTTTAGGCTTCTATGAAAGGAAATGAGAAGCTTCAGGGTCTCTAGCCATGGTGTCTGGGAGTCTGAACAAAGGGATTTTCCAGGCTTTTCCCAGGGGTCCAACACAGGTCATTTCTGGGCTCCAGGGGTGAGCTTGATTAGAAGGTGAGATGACTAAGATAAAGCCTGTGTCTGCTTTGGTGTGAGGCTGAGCATCTGAGAATGCATGAGGGGAGGAGAAAACACACCTCTGGGCATCAACACTTCAGAAGGGTGATATGGGTTCAGCTCTCAGAGGGCAACAGGGGCCCTACCCAGAATTTACGGGGGCAGAAGCTCTCAGGAGGAACAGTGAACCTGCAAGTGAAAGTTCCAAGCTAGCCAAGAATAGACAGAAGGCTACAGTGGCCAAGCTCAGGTCACTCTTGAAGTGAAGTTGATCAAATGCTTTTAAAGGGCTCTTTCAGGAGCAGTCAACAGCAGGATGTCTTATGATAATTGAAGGCAATATCTTATATTGCAATATATGGGGAAACCCAAAGAGGAAATGATTCACTGTAAGAGCCAATTGCAGAGGTGAGGCAAGATGTCTGGTTTGGTTGAAGGACATTGTTTTTAATTATTGGAAGTGCAAAGAGTTCAGATCTTGACTGTCTTGGCCTTCAATGGGCTGAGCACAAGGGCTACCTGGATGCTGTGGGGTTCAGGCACATGATTCAGGAGGCTCAACTTGTTGGGTGTGAGATGGTATGAGACAAGGCCACCCCAGAAGTTTCTCTGGCCCCCACTCTTCTGACTGGGTTTGATGGAAAAACTTGATTTTTGATCTTTCACTGACCAGTCGCAATTTAGTAGACTACAATAAACATTGCCAATACCATTTCTCTGTAAACATTTCTAATCAATTTCTTTTTAAACAAATATTAATTTTATAAGAAGGTGGAGAGGTACACATGCTTTGGCCTGAGTCTGGGGGGTCAGAGAACAATTTTAAGAGTTCTGTTCTTTCCTTCCACCTCGTGGTTCCTGGGATCAAATTCAGGTCAGGTTTGACAACGAGCCCCTTCACACCCTAAGTCACCTCCCTCACCCTCTAACCACCAGTTTTCAATCTCTGTGACTTTACAAAGGGGCAGCAATCAGGCCCTAAGCTCACTGTAGTGAGACTGGCCTGGGTCTTCTGAATCAGCTCAGGTAAAAGGTAAGTGGGCGTGGCTCATGACTGCTTCCATTCCCACTAAGCGGCTGCTTGATGCCCGGCACTCTGCATACTCTGTAGTAACTCCCAGCTGCCTGTCAGGGTGCCATGATGACTTTCCTCTCTAGAGTCCTGTAGGTTTCCATGTTCCTTCCCCAAGGCGGTAAGTTCCAGGAGATGAGCATGTTCTATTTTCTGTCACATTTGGCCTTGACGAAGTGAGCCAAGGTGGCAAAACGGACATTTCAGTTGCTGTTGAAGTTGCCTCCATGACCCTGGTCCTCGTCCTGGGCAGGTGGCATCAACTGCACACCTCCCCACTTTGCTTTGGGATGTAAGAGGCCTCTGGCCCCTGACTCTTGTGTAGCTGGCGTAAGATTCAGATCCAGGCTCTGCTACTCTGCTAGGCTGAGAGCTACCTGGTAAGGAGATTGACATGGCCACAGCCAGGGGGTGGGAGCAGACAGTTTATCTTTTGCAGGAAAACTTCAGAAAGCCTTTGCTCGGGGGCCCAGACCTCACAAGGATCTCATTAAAGGCCTATTAGTCAAACTAATTCCTGACATGACATCGGCTTGCATTAGGCAAATATCTCTGACTTTCAAACACTCTCTAGGGAGCCAAGACTCGATTGTGTGACATTTATTGATACATAATTGGAAGAACAGCTGACAAGACATTGGGCTATCAGATGCCAGTGGGGTCAAGAGCTGGGAAATCACCAGGGCAGGTTTTCTATGGCTGGCAGGCACTTGGTTCTTGAAACCCCATAGGGTGCTGTTTCCCTGCGTGACCGTCACTCCAGTTAGCATGCTGATAAAGACAATGATTAAAGATCTAACCAGGCCTTTGCTGATATCCATCTCTCTATGAACCTGTACAAGCTCTGTAATCCTCAGTGAGCCAAGGCCTAGCACACAGAATGTCTAGGAGTGGGGGCAGGGGAGGAAGGATGGAGGAGGAATACAGACTGTCTTTTAGGAGAGCAGAAGCCTGTGCAGTGTGTGGACAGTGACACTCTGACTCCTTGTGGGGTGAGTTTGGTGGTGGGCTGTGAGAACTTGGGGATGCAACCTTTATAATGCTCTCTGCTCAGCGCAGTGATTCACAGCCTGTGTGTTAAACATTATCTGTAATACTGCAGACTTGAATGTTGTTCCAGGTTCACGATGAGCTGCAGTGAGCTGTGTATGTTCTCATTTGTACCTCCCTCTGCTCTTCAGTACAGATCCCAGATAATTATGCACGAATCTGTGGGTAAGAATCAGGTTCACTTTCAGTCAGATGCGTCAGGGCTCAGTCAATATAGGGCTAATATTCAGAATGTAACAAGACCCAGTCTAAGTTAGGACTTAGTTTCAGGGCTCAGTTTGCCATCTGAGATTAGGGCTGAGTCTATAAGAGATATGGGTCCGGCCTGTGATCAGGATTAGGGATCAGTCAATAGCTAGAATAAGGGTATTGCTTGCCTTTGCCTCTGTAAGCACGAACCAATCCTTAACTGTCACTCTTTTCATAGTCTATTACACAGTGACTTCTCCAGTAGTGAGTGCTAACTGTGAGTTTGGATATTCCCACGACTAATGAACCAGAGCTTTCCCAGTGTCTGTATATGGAGAGCTATCCCGCAGCCTGCTTAGATAATGAGCTCTCCATTCCTAGAGTTACACAAGCACAGAGCCCATGGTCTCCACCAAGAGGAGAGAACAGGGAATTCCCACTCCGGTAGTGGATAGGGAGAAGCTGCCACATCACAGGCGGGGCCAGTCCTAAACTTCCGATTGTCCCCACATCTTCAGCTCTCTGAGCTTGGCCCCATCCATCAATAGTGTTGCCTGTCCTTGGCACTTCGACAGGCTTTGGCCACCAGGGTCTGCAGCTTGGTGAAAGCCCTTATTAAAATTAATCTCATTTTTACGACGGCCCCATCTGTCTTCTGTCCGGTGGGAACTCAGGGTCACTGTATTTTTGTTTACTGTCAGGCTGCTTCCTATGACCATAAATTGCTTTCCTTCCCTGCCGAGCTGCAGCCCTAGGGAACAGGCCAGTTTTGCCTTTTGTTTTCTTTTAAGAGCCAGCCCTGTTCTAAATCTCCTTGGGGCCTCTCTGTTGGGCTCTGCATCTGCTCTCCATTGCAGGAGTAGTACATCTTAGTGGCAGCCAACACGCCATCCCTGACTTCTTCTTGCCCTTGCCTAAAGTTTGATTCTTCTGTGGGCCCAAGGGATGGGTGCTGAGCATCCGTCAAGGGGCAGAACCTTGTTCTGAGAACACAGTTCCTCATGAGAGACCGTGAAGACGTGTTCTTCACAGGGTGCGGTTCTCATTCTGTACGCTGCTCTCTCTCCAATAACCTTCTTCCAGGGAACTCCTCCCCGGTGCTCAGCCTCAGGGTGACTGGGAAGATGGCTCAGTGGGTGAAATGCTCACTGTACAAGCAGGAGGACGTGAGCTCAGAGTCCAAGGATGGGAGTATGCAGCTGGGCACAGTGCTGGGCACCTGTTTGTTATCCCACCTGCTGGGAAGGCAGGCGTGGAAGGATTGCTTGCCAGCCATTGGTGAGCTATAGTGAGAGACTCTATATAAGGTGGAGAGCATTTGAGTAAGATCCTGGTGCTAACCTCTGTCCTCCACATGCCACATGGACACACCCATATGTGCATGTGAACCTGCACATGCACATGCACACACATACACGCACACGCGCACATGCACACACATACACACACACACACACACACACACACACACACACACACACACACTCAGCTGTGCCTGCTGTACAAGCCTGTCCCAATCCTTCTCTTAGACTGAATGACTTGCTACCATTTCTCATGGATGGCTTCTGCAGTTTTGTGATCATCCATCTATGTTGCTCCTTGGGAATAGAGACAGTTTCTACATCAGCTTCCCAGGGCTGCCACAGCAGAGTACTACAAACCAGGCAGGGTAATCAGAGAAGGGGATATAGCCACAAGGCTAGAGTCTGAAGGGCTGAGACCAAATGTGGTAGGGTCACACTTGCCCTTAGCTTTTAGGGGGAAGTCCTTCCTGCCTTCTCAGCTCCTGGTAGCCCTGAGCCCTCACTGCAGGGTGGCAGTGTTACCCCCCACCCCATCTCCATGACTGTGTGTCCTGTTTGTGTCTTTTGGAAAGACACCAGGGATATTGGATTAGGACTCAGCCACTTTACTGTGACCACAGCAACATTACTAATTACCCCCGTGGCGACTGTTTTCAAATAAGGCCACATCTTGAGGTACTTAGGGCTGGAATTTCAGCTTATCTTTTGGGGCCACAATTTTCCCTCTAACAATCTTTCATTTCTGGTTCTATTCCCAGGCCCCAGCATAACCCTTGGCTCGGGAGATAATATCAAGTTAACACTTTTTTTAAAAAAATAATTAAACACATAAAACAAAAGGAAGAAAAATACATAAGTCCCCAAAAGAGAGCTCCAGGAACCCACAGTCCCGGGGGACTCTGTGGGGGAGGGCATTTCCTTGGGGCTTTGAGGAACAAGTAAGGCTCAACGACTCCTCCCACAGACAAGCACAGATTTGGAAGGTAGACTCCATCTTATTCTCACAGCTTGGAAAGGTGCTGAACCAGTATACAGAAACGTTCTAGGCAGGGTTTCTCTAGTGGCTTCTCTTGTGTTTAACATCATGGTTTCCCTTTGGCCCTGAAGTCCCTGATGCCTCTCTTGAGAAGGTCTTACTTGTCTCCCCTATACCAATCCTTGTCACTGCTGTGTGGGACACAGCCGCATTCTTCTGAGGGACTGAAAACCCCAGGCTAATCATCACTTTGAAAGACCAATTTTGCAGACTGGCTGTAAAGGCAGAGATTGGGCTTCCCAGGCCACTGTGGAGGACAGGAAACAGCTGTGACCACAGAGAGATGTTCTCTCCAGCTGCCCTATTCAACAATTCCTCTGTTCCCACTGTAGGGTTAATATTATTATTGCAATGCTGGAGAGTCAGCCTGGGCCTTGCACAGGTCAGGCAAGGGCTTTAGTTACACCCTAGGTTCCCTGTAGCAGTTTAAACAGTATGTATCTACAATGCTGCAACAGCATATCTCTGTCAGTTCCACTTTCAGTCTGAACATCTTTGCAGTGATAAACTCCATTGGAGAAGAACATCCATGACAGCACATGTGGAGAGAGACGATCCTCACATGACGGGGTCAAGAGGTAGGTTCCAGAAGTCTGGCACAGACAGAATCGTGGCTTCTTCTCGCTTGCCTAGGTTAGACCTATGCCTCTCTCTCACTTGAGACTCTGTGGGAAGCTTATTTGGATAAGACGACGTAACAGCAGTAACCTACTCCCAGTCATACCTGCCACAGCCACTGAGACCCAGGTAAAAGTGCAATCAGGAGAGAAGGCCGAGGGCCAGATGCAGGGGCTACAGGTAGCTTTGAATGTATTGTCTGCAATGATGATGACTTTGGCTGGGGCGGCATCCAGCATCCAACATCCTGTTGGCATAGCTGTTGCCACCTAGGAAGGTTGCTTCATGCTACAAGGGGTTCATGAGAATTATAGGAAGCAGGGGTTTGAGGCAGGATCTTTAGGGATCATATATGGAAGCAGAGGAGCAAGCCTCGGGGAGAGAGCTAGAGAGTTAGGAAAACAATTACGGAGTACAGGAAATAAAATCACCCCATCATATGCCTAGACTGTGTATTGCCTGCTCATGTTTAAAATTTTGCTTTATATATTACTGTAACTTTTTAACTTAATCTTTCACATTTGCCACAAACAGCTCAGACCTAAGGAAACCAGACAACTCTTTGAGGGAAACTTTTCCCTCACACAGTTCACACAAAGTCAGTGACCAGTTAGTTGCTGGAGACCCTGTGCCTTATAGGCTGACCCCTCTCTCTATCGTGGCCTGACAGCCTCAGTATGGAGCCCTCAGCAACCCTGGGCTGGCATAGGCAAGTCCAGACCCTACAGCCTCTCTCTTCTTTGGAAGAACACTCATTTCTCTGCCTTCAGAGAGCAGCTACAGCAGATGGCCTCTGAGTCTCCTCTGCTCCCTCACGCCTCCTGCTCAGGGCCCAGCCTCTGTCTCTAAACCCTGCCTCAAACATACCCTTTCCTTTAGCCAAACTGTGTGGTTTACATGGGAAAAGAAAGGAAAACTCATTAGCCCTGGATGCAAAACCACAGCTTTCTTTTTAAAAAGAAAGGAAGGAAGGAAGGAAGAAAAAGAAAAGAAAGAAAAGAAAAATGAAAGTATTAAGTCTCAAAGTATGTTTCCTGAATGTCTTCCCGGCCCTCTGCCCACTGCATCTAGCACTGTCCCTGTCCTCACTCTCACCTGGTCTCAGGGCTTGACTTTGCTCCTGTTGTCCCAATCTTCCAGGGAGCACTCACCCACTGCAGCTCTTTATTGTCCCATTTCTTTTATTGTCACCATTTTCTGCCTTGTGTTCTATTTCTTGTTTTATATAGCTCCTTTCCTAAGCTTTAGAAGGACTATGACATTTGTTCATTCATTCATTCACTCATTCATTCATTCACACCAGCAAATGTCCAAAATGGCATGCCTTTCCCTTATGCTATAATAATGCCAAGACAGATTAGAGATGTTCTTGCCTCCATGAAGCTCAACAGTTAAACAGGTGAATTAAAAGCTGGAGGTTCTGAGCCTCTGGGAATGCTTGGCCTCCTGAAGATTTGTTTACCTGTGTGTGTACATGTGTGTGTTTGCATGCATATGTACATATGTGTTCATATACATTCATATGCATATGTACATGTGTGTGTGCACGTGAATATTTATGTGCATGTGTGTTTGGGCACATGGAGGTTGAGGTCAGAAGACAGCCTCAGGTGTGGTTCCTCAGGCACTGTTCACTTTGTTTGCTTGAGATACCATGTCTTACTGGCTGGGAGCTTGCTAGCTAGGCTAGCCTGGTTGGCTGGTGGGCTCCAAGTATCCACCTATCTCTGCTTCCCCAGTGTGTGATTAGGGATAGACCTATGCATCATCATAGTGGGTAAGCACTATACTGACTGAACTATCACCTCAAGCCCCCTACCTTGGGAATTCTAATAAGTGTTTTCGCCATGGAGGACATGCCCACAAAATACTCGCACCTAGACCTGATGCTTCTAGAATACTGGAAGCCATGGGTACCAAGTTGAAGAGTTCTAGATCTAAAAGAACAGAGATAAAAAGGGCATCCATGATATCCCCGGTCCTTGTGCTACCCATTGCACTGAATCGTCACCACCAGCAGCCTCCCACACTGCTCATCACAGGTGACCCAGACCTGAGGCTGGGCATGAGTCATCTGTGGGTGTGTGCACAATGGTTCTCCAGAACTCAGTCTTTGCCTGGTCACTGGGCCTGCTTTCCCTGTCTCACTGGGGGATGGATATAGCAGAGAGTACCAGGCAATTGCCCTCCGCATCAATGGGCTGGTTCAGTTTGCTGAATTACTCCATGTTCTCCAGAGTAATGATTTTGTGTTTCTCCAAGAATTGGTTTTCTATTTTAGACCTGTCACTGGAACATGAAGGCCAGGCTCATGGTTGGAGGTGACTATTTTGGAGTGACAATGTCCTAGGCTTCTCACATTTGAAGCACTGTCCAGTCCTCCTTGACTCCATCTCTGTGTTTCTGAGCAACAGAGGAACCAGGAGGACTGCTTGCTTACCCTTCTGGAAGCAATGGGTGGAAGGGACAGCTCAGGGCGGGGAGGTGTCTGGGGTCTGGGGCTGCTGCTGTGACCCTGCTGCAGTGAGCTATGGGATGCTCCTCCTTGGGTGCTGCCGTGTTGGTTTGTGTTTGTATCAAAGAACAATCTAGAAGTTTCTTCCTGGCCACTCTTCTTATTCCCATCCTCTAACAGAAGATTTGTGCTATCTGAGGGTGGTGGGGAAAGGGATAGGAAAAACTATTAGGTCATGAATGTAAAACCACAGGATTTTTTTAAGTGTTTATTTTTCTGCAAAGTTTGTTTTTCTTCCAATAGGAGCCAAGATGCTCTTCAATGCTGGGCTCTGCTGGCAGCCAGGTCAGTGGAAAAGATGGCTTGATATGGAAGAAGGCTGCCGATGGGAAGTCAGAAGCCTGCGTGGAATGGGGTCTGATTCATGCCTTTCCTGTGTGTCTCTCAACGGTGGTGGGAGGAGTCGAGTCTGAGACGACAGTAGGAGGAGAGGGAGGGCAGCATGTGACCCACTTCACTGGGCCTCTCTTTCCAGTCTCTAACATCCAATAATGGCTACGACCCAAGAGCCTACCCATGCTGGCTGCTGAGGCAGGGGCTTTATTACAGTATTATTTCCTTCCCAGGAAGCTGTGTGACTGGGACTATAATGATGATTTCACGAATGGGGAAACTGAGGCTAGAGACTTCATTCAATAGCCCAACAGTAACTAGGCTCTGAATGTAGGTCCTGCCTTTGCTTTGAAGTTCCACATACATTAGTGTTTCTCAAGTAACCTCTTGGGCAAGTGACTTAACCTTCCCGTGGATGATCTGTGAGAGGAATACAGAGGAGATTTTGAAGGTGCAGTGGGACTGTAACTTAGAGTAAGGCCTGCAAGTTGTTGCTAGGTGATTTTACTAGAGAAGGGATGGCTGTTAATATGGCACCACATGGACTCCTGATTGCCTACGCAGTCTCACAGGACAGGACATTGGTCATTCCCTTCGCCATCTGCCCAGCATGCTCCCTGCATTCGGATATCATGGGGGCCATCATGTTGGATGGCATCTCTGACCTAAAGAATACCAGCCTGTTGGAGAGAAGAGGTAGGTCAGCAGAGGACATGGCTGGTGCTGTGGTGAAGGACATGGTATCCTTCCACAGTGAACACCCCCTGGGCTTCTGCCAGGACAGCTCCTCTTCCTAGAGAGACTCTCTGGTCCTCCTGGCTTGGTTAATCCCTTCATTGTCCAGTGCTGACTCAGCCGTCAGCTGCCTTGGGAGACCTCCCAACACTCCCCAGCCTGCCTGGCTTGAGGCTCCCTCGCTCTTTACATGCCTTCTGCCAGTCAGAATTCTACCTGGCCCCGTGGGTCCCTCCTCCTTTCCCTGCTCAGCAGGAACTGTAGTGCCTCACAGACATTTAGCACATACCGGGCAGCCTTTGTTGGACTTCTGAAACTCGATTTCCGCCCCCTCAAGAGTAGATGTAGTTTTCTCACCAGTCACACTCAGTCACACTAAAGGAACGCTTTCCCTGTACACATAATACAGGACGGAGACAACCAGTTGATGGGTGGAAAGGCTGTAGTTGCCACACAACCTGGATATTGCATGGGCTCCCTGGAGTTGGCCGAGTGAGGGTTAGGCGCCAGGATCTGATCCTCTCCACGACTGCCGGTGTGACTTCCTCAAAATTAGTTTCCACACCAGTGAAAGGCCAAGGAAGGAATCTACTTCCTGGGTTACAAAAACCAAATGAGACACTAAGCACAAAGTACTTAGCAAGCTGTGTCTGGCACGTGGCTGGGGCCCAATAAATGCCAGCTGTCGTCGTTGCCATTACCAGAGCAATGGTGACAGTGGCCAGCAAACGTGTTCTTTTGATTGGGAGCTCTGAGACAGCGTGTTCCTTGCTTGAAGACAGGAACATGTGTCTTTACACACGGCCTCATGTTACATGTCGTGGCTGTGGCTTGAAGGCCTTCTTCTTGAAAGCCTCTTTCCCTGACCGCAGTTGGCTGGGTCAGGCTCTCTCCTTCCTTCACGCTCACAGCAAGCAGCTGAGCGGCCCTTTTAGTGTTGATTAGAGCATGTCTGCCTCGCTCTAATTGTCTCCGTGCAAGGCCTTGTCTGCTTAATGAGTGCCCTGCACTAGATTGTTGAGCTCCAGGTTTGCCTCACAGTGGGGATTTACCAACTACTCTGTTACTCTGCCCTGACCGAAAACATCCAGGGCTGGGCTTGAAGCCGCTGCAGAAACCCTAGGATCCCTACCGAAATATAGGCAAGAGGCAGAAATCCCAGCAACAGCTACAAAATGGCCAAGAAAAAGGAGAACCTGTGCCTAAACAGATTTGTTAAAGATAAAAGAAGAGGAAATGAAGCTGAGGTCCTATTTTTCTCACTGGCAGTGCTATTATAAGATTACAGAAGCACTGGGAGGCAGCGAAGGCCCTGAGACGCTGCTGGTCGGAGGAGACCACCTTCTCCCGTACCCCACTTATTTCTTTGAATTTAAAAATTCTATGTCTAGAAAACTTTCTTAGAAAACACTAAGAGATGCAGCAAGGGTGTTATCCACTGTTGCTCTGAAATATGCAAGGTGGCCCAAGTACACTGTGGTCCATAGTGGAGAGTTAAGGAGCCAATAAAATGGTGTCTTATTTGAAAAGATGTTCAACTTTTACTATCACACGGGAAAAGAAAATTAAGGTAATAGTTCTGAATAAATACACACACACACACACACATACACACCCCTCATCCTAAGGTATTCACAGGCCCTAAAATTCTGCTCATGAACCCCAGCTGAGACTTGCCATTTTCTTCTGAGTTTCTTTTCTATGTGCCTGGCCTGTTTCTCAGCTCCCTTGGGGTTGCTGAAAAGCTACCTTCTCGGTGAAGTCTTTCCTGAGCACTTGGTTCAAGGCTCTAATCCCCCTGCTCTCAGTACCATCCTCCCACACCAATCTTTCTAATACATGGTTTTATTTATTTATTTATTTATTTATTTATTTATTTATTTATTTAATGTATGTATGTCCTCTCCTTTGGCATGGGGATGCTATTGGTCTGGGAACTGAATTTAATTTGCTGTTGTATCAATGGTTAGTACAGTGGCCAAATATACAGGTAACAAATGTGTGGGGTGAATTAGCTTCTGTGCTGGCAAGTTCTCTAATCTGTCCATGTCCTCTCTTCTGTGACTTGAGTCACACCCATACAAGCGACTTCTCACAGGGCTTCTCCAAGGCCCAAGTGCTCCACCGCCTTCCTCCCTCGGGACACAGCTACCATTCCTGTGGCAAAGGCAAATTGATTGAGGTGCAGGGAGGGAGGGCGTTAAATCCACCCTGGGCTAGAGCAAGCCTGATTTCCTCCCCACATCCCTGCTCCCCCTACAGCTCAGGAAGAGGCGCCTACAGAGCAGGCCAGTCAGAATAAAGGCTGCCTTTGCAGGGTCAGCCTGACTTCCTTTCCCTCCTCTGGGAAGTTTCCTAAAGAGAAACTTGATCCCATGCTGTTCCAAAAGAGCTGTCACTAGCCAGACTGTCCTCCACGGTTCAGTGGTTCTTCTTATACTCATCTTCTTAAGTGCAGTGATTGGTTCTAGTTGGACACATGACCTGAACTAGCCCACATATTAAGTCCTTGCCAGGGCTGTAATGTATAAACACTAGTATCCGAGGTTGATGTTAACTTGGAGGAGATAAAACCAGAGTAGAGCTGTCTGGGCCATCCCTTTCCAGGTCACCACTCGTTCTCCATATACCTCTAACAGGGCCACCTAAAGCAGGAACCGAGAACACAAGAGAAGACAGGATGGTGGGAGCAGAAGCGGTGGAGAAAGCCCCTGGGTCTGGTCCTTGGAGAAGCTGAGGTGGGGAGGCTGTCCTGGACATCACCCTCTCTAGTTTAGCTGCTTTAGATGGAAGTGCTGTTTGTTATAACCAAGTATGAGATACAGTGCACAAACCAGGCTGGGGGTGGGGTGGGGGAATCCCACAAAACCCTACCCAGTGGAACTCAACCAGAACACCTCAGACTACTGAACCCAATAGAACCAACTGGAGCCCTCTTCTCTGCCCTGCGCTGTGTTTCTGAAGGAACTGGATGAGGGCCAGAGGCACTGGGGCCGGGCTGGGTGAGTGACTCCCCTCTGTGGCTCTTCACCTCTCATCAGGTGGTAACACATTTTGCCTGAGAACATCTGTTGAGGGAGACGGAGGCATGCAGGGCTACCTGGGCACTCCACCAGCAGTTTTCATCATGAGTGGTAACTGCCTAAAGTCCCAATGCTCATCCTTCTGCTTCTTTAAGGGACTACTCAGCATCTCAGGGGAGATGGCAGAGAGCCCTCAGTCAGGTACTGGAACTGTGGTGCAGGATACGAGAGCTCCCAGCATAGGCTGCACTGCAGTAGGTTGGTCTGCTTTTAGTCTAGCTTTAGAATCTATTATCTAAGCCTCTGGGCACATGGCTTAGCCCTCTCAAAGCTACAGATCTGTTTCATGGAGAGCAGAGCTGTTTGTTGGAACTGCTTCCCAGTCCTGTAAGGGCTTAATGAGGTCATGCTTCCAAGGTACTCCAATGACAGCAAGTGCTAATCCATGTTTGTTCCTCTCATAATAACCTCTGACATTTACACAGCATTTTGCATTTCACACAAGGGCTTGTCCATGCATAATTTTACTGAATTCTAATCTAACCCATCCGAGGGAGAATTTTAAAGTTCCATTATATGTAGAAAGACACTGAAAATTTAAGACAGGGCCATAGCAAAGCCCAGAGCTGAACCCTGCTTGTTCAGGATCTGGTGCCCAGCCTGGCAGGGGGGCTGAGAAAATGGAAATGAAAGGAGGTCCCTTCAAGTGAGCGTCACTTGGGGATCGGTCAGCACAGACCTGCCTCTCAACCCCGTTGCTGGGAAAGGGGGAGGGACTGAGCTTTGCTGAGCACACAGGACAGGCCGTGCTCTAGCCGGCTTCTCTTCTTGTATAATATCCAGTTATGGTTGAAGAATCTGAGGATGAAAAGCTTTGAAGAACCTGTCCAGGTTCACAGCTCCGATGGTGTGGAGCTGGGGCATGGACCAGAGTCTGCTGGTGCCAACGCATGCTCTGCTAGCATAGTGCAGCCTAGGCTGGCTTCAAACTCAGGGTTCCCCCACATTCCCTTTATACCCAACCCCATTGCCATCAGTGGTAGCCAGGGCCTGGCTGCCTCATTCACGGCTCAGCTGTCACCGAAGGGGTCTCCTTAGCTCTGCTTTCTCTCCCTACACAGCTTTGTGCTTCTGCTGCTCAGCACGGTGCTTGCAAAAAGAGAGGCCAGAGTTTTGATTGGAAAATGAACTTGACAGTGTAAGGAAGGGGGCTGGTTGTAGTATATATTTGGGCTTTGAAATTACCATTTTAATTGTACATATTTGTGAACAACATGGTGATATTTCTATGTCTGTATAATGTGTAATGACCAAGTCAGAGTTTTTAGCATTGCTATCTCCAATAATCACTTAAAATAATAACACCTACCAATGGCATATATTTCCAAGGTGCAATACTATTTCAGTCCATGTATGTAGTAGGGGAATCAAACCAGAGTGATTACCATTTCTACATGCTCCCCATCACCCTGTGTTTGGGGCCATTGAGTTCCTCTCTTCTAGTGATCCCTAAAACGCAAAATAGGCTGCTAAGGACTGTAGTCCCCCAATGTGTGGCAGAGCAGTAGAACTTGCCCTCTGTCATTATCTTGGTACCACTCTTCTACCTCCTTCTCCCCCCCTCCCCTAGCCTCTCAGTGTCACTGCTCTGCCCTCGGATTAGCATCCTGCAGCACCCACAGATGAATGGGCAGGCATGCAGGATTTATCTTGCGGCAAGTGGATGAAAGTGGAGGACACTGGTTAAGTGAACCAGACTGGGGTTTTAATAGTTGGGGGAAAACATCTTAGAACATGGAGATTCGTGTGGACACGGCACGTTGTGGATTAGTACACTGATGCACATGTGCAGGTCCTTGTCACAGCCCATACACCAGCTCTCCAGAACCCTTCAAGTCACCTCCATAGTCCCATCCCTGCCTTCTCCTCAGGGACTGCCAGTCTTCTGATCTTTAATATTGTAAATTGATTTTGCCCATTTAAAAACTTTACATGAATAGCAGCTTGGAACATCTACTTCTAACGGGCTTCTTTTAGTTATAAGATTTATCTACATTGTTAACATATATGTATGTGTGTGTGTGTGTGTGTGTGTGTGTGTGTATCAGATGATTCTCTATTCATGCTTGTCCATGCAAGCTATTTATATAGTTATCCATTCTTTTGTTATTAGATGTGTAAGTTGCTACAGGTATGAAACTGCTATAATTATTGTTGTTATAAGAAACAGGCATGTTGAGCATTCCATTCCTTCATATGTGCAGACATGTGTGCTGTGCTATCCTAGGCATGAGTGTTCTGAGTGAAGTGGTAGGATGCACATATTTTCAGGTTCAGCAGATAATGCCAAATGATGTCCCCCAAATTCGTTATCTCAGTGAATACTCCCACCAGTGTTATGTGTCTTATTGCTTCCAATCCTCTTTAACACTCAGTGCCGTGGGTTCTGTTCTGCTTTGCTGTCTGATTGGGGATGTCATATTCTCTCAGCGTGTCTTGAGTTAGTATTTGCCTGAAGACTAATGGGATTGGACACCTTTCAAGTTTTCATTAGCTACTTGGATTTCCTTTTTTATTAAATACCTTTTGAAATCTCTTTTCTACCCTTTGAATGGGCCATCTGTATTATTTACTAGGGCTCCTCTGAATTTTCTGGATGCAAGTTCTTTTTAAGTTATATGTGTTGCAAATATTTACTATTCTCTGGCTTGCCTTTTTGAGCTCGTAGTGAAGCCTTATATTGAATAAAGTTTTTACTCCAAGGCAATCTTTTAAAAACTTTTTCCCCACCCCCAGTTGTTGGTGACAATTTTCTATTATCCTCTAGGTTACCTGTATTGCTTCCAGTTTCACTTCAGATCTACAATTCAGTTAGAGTTGGTGTGTACAATGTGAGGAAAGGATTTGTTTTAGCTCTCTTTACTGAAAATGAGTGAGAAGGTGCTGTTTGTGAAAAGCCCATTACCATTCTAGCCTTCACTGTCACTGGCCTTGTTCTTTGTTAAGAACCTATATAAACATTATTCAGTTTCTGAGTTCTGTTCCATTGATATGCCTATTTTGTGGGTAATAACAAAACAGCAATTGCTGCAGCCTATTGCGACTCACAGTAGGAGCTCGTGTGGCTGGTACAACAGTCTTCTGCTCACAGTTCCTTTTCTTGGGTGTAATCTACATAATCTTGGCTCTTTGCATCTTTGGATAAATTTTAATACATGTCAATTTCCTCAAAGCAGTTACCGAGATTATTAATTAGAGCTATCCTGACTCTATGGAGCAAGTTGAAGAGAACCGATGTCTTCGCCGCATGGAGGTTTTCAATCCATGGATTTGGAATGTCCTTCTACTTATTTAGGGCTTCTTTAACTTCTCTTAATAATGTTTCATAATCCTTGATGTGGAAGTTATGTATGTATATCTTTAATCATACTTTTTCTAGATATTTAAAACTTTTTAGTGCATTAGTATCTGTCTTCTTTATACAGTTTTTGGTGCAGGTATATTCTACATAGAATTGATGCTGAATTTAGATAATTGCTCTTATATTTATTCATTAGACCTGTAAACCTTTTCCTTATGCAACTGGGCATCATTTGTGAAATGTTAACACGATTTGACACTAATATAGCTGCATCCCTTAAAAATTAGTTCCTATTTTACATTGTTTTATTTATATTTATGTTATACACAAATGTAGCTGCTTTTATTTTTTAACACTCGTAGTATTTGGCTTTTTAGTACATTTATTGTGTGTACGCATGTATGCCACAAGAAAGAACAACTTGCGGGTGTTGGTTCTTTCCTTCTGCCTCAGGGATTGAACTCAGGGCATTAGGCTTGGCTGCAACATACCTTTACCTATGGAGCTATCTTGCAGATGGTCTTTCCTTTCACATTTTAATGTAATCATTTGAATTATTTGGATCTGAATCTACATCTTTCCTCTGCTTCTTATTTGTCACGCCTATTTTTGCTTGCATTTATTTATTTATCTACTCTGTTAGTTTTGTTGTTGTATTTTTATTAATTTTTAGTTATTTAATTTAGAGAATTAAAAATATATGCTTAATTTATTAAACATTTCAAAACATAACTTTGTATTTACTTTAAAATAGAATTAATTCAGAACACATGAGCTGCGTTTATTTTAGTACCAATGCTATTATTTTCATATCTCTTAATTCCCTATATTTCTATTGCACATAAGCTTTGCTAATTTGTAGTCAGTGTTTTTGTATGTATTCATATGCTCTTCTGTGCTCCCATTCTAGCCTCCCTAAGGACGTATTCAGGGTGTTTTTCCCTTTAAGAGATCCCTTAATATTTTCTATTATTCAGGCTTGTTGGTAAAAAATTCTTTTTAAAGCTGGAACATGCCTTTATCCCAGCCCCCTCTCTCTGCCCCAGGGGGAGGCAAGCCTCTGTGAGTTTGAGGCCAGGCTGGTGTACAGAGAGTTCCAGAACACCTAGGGCTATCCAGAGAAATTCTGTCTAGACCAAAAAAGAAATACCTACTTTTTAAAATTTTATCTAAATTTTTTTTACTTGTATTTTTGAAGACTGTTTTCCCTGGTAACAGAATTTAATGTTTTGAGAAGTATACAATTAGCAGATGTCCATAGGAGAGGCTGGTAGGGTTCCCGCAGAGGGGGGAGGGGCTTCTGGTGTTTGCTATAGCCCTCCCAGGTATGGCAGGGCAATGTGAGTGTACAGTTCAGCTGCTTTACTGGTCCAGAAGGGGTCTTGCTTGACAAGCTATGTGGAGTTTGAGGGTTAGATACAACCAAAAGTACAAAGTGACAGCAGGGCTTCCTCTGGGAAGTTGTCATTGGCCCACACCATCATGAAAGCTCCCATGCTGTTGAGGTCTTGTGCAGGAGACTGCAGTGAAGAGAGGAGGTGACATGCAGAAGTGGAGGCCAGAAGTTGAAAGTGCTGCCTGCTGGATGCCATCCTTACCCCAACCTCTGCATGTCTCCCTGCCCCTGTACGTTCCCTGAAAGGCAATGTCTTCCTCCCTTCTGGGCGTGTAAGAGCTCAATTAGGATTTCTCATAGGAACACAGATGATGAGTTAGTTATGACCATTGGCACCTTGCCACGGTCTACCCCATTAATAACAATGCCTCTTCTTTCTCCAGCCGCTAATATAACTCTTCATGTAGGGACGAGGACTCATAAGCTCCTCCCTCCTCCATTGCAGAATGCTGGCAGGCCTAATATAATGTCAATGGTTTTCAGGTGATCACAGCTCCTGGGAATCTGAGTGCACTGGCCATGGCCAGCCTGGAACACAACCTTCCACGCCTTCTTGCTGCTCTTACAGTCTTTCTGCTTTCTGTTAGATGTCTGACTTTGTACATGGACTTGACAGGGGGAAATAATACCACTCTATCTTTTCCAGGGTTGCTTGTGCCGGTTCTAAATGGTAGTAGATTTGCTGAACAATTTGGGCTGACATTTGCACTCTTATAGGGACCCAAGACTGCTTGACAGAGCAGTCAGTGCTGAATTGGGTTTCTTTACCACGAGATTTAATGAATAAATCAGAGAACAAAACTAGGTCCCATGATCAGAAGCTGAGTGAGACTTCTGTTGTATGCTTTTAATAAAAATGTAGATTTCCTTCTCACTTTCTTCTATAGAAGGAAGAAGAGGAAGGGGAGATGGAAGAGGAAGAAGAAGAGAAGGAAGAAGAGGAGGAGGAAAAGAGGAGGAGGAAGAAGAAGAGGAGGAGGAAGAAGAGGAAGAAGAGGAAGAAGAGGAGGAGGAAGAAGAGGAAGAAGAGGAAGAAGAGGAGGAGGAAGAAGGGGAGGAGGAAGAGAAAGAGGAAGAAGAGGAGGAAGAAGAGGAGGAAGAAGAGGAAGAAGAGGAGGAAGAGGAGGAGGAAAAGGAGGAGGAAGAAGGGGAGGAGGAAGAGGAGGAGGAAGAAGAGAAGGAAGAAGAAAAGGAGGAGGAAAAGAGGAGGAGGAAGAAGAGGAGGAGGAAAAGAGGAGGAATATTATTTTTACAACAGATAGTTTTACAGCTGTTTGGTGTTATTCTATTGTTTTTTGGTTTTATTTATTTATTTATTTATTTATTTATTTAATTTATTCATTTATTTATCTATTTATTTGCATGTGTGTGTGTGTGTGTGTGTATCCATCATTTCTTACTTTGTGTCCATTGGCACAAACGGTTTCCATTTGGTCTGAACTGGAGAAGTTTTCTGTCAGCCTACCTACTGCTTCTCTGGGCTCAGTATGTTATTTTTAAAATTTGACTGGCTTAAAGATCTTTTGTTATTGGTTTTTAATTCATTAGTGCTTCACTCAAATCAAAATGTGACTTACTGTCAATTAATCTTGTTTTGACTTTGTAAAATTGAGCAAAATTGATTGAATCTGTGATTTGATGGATAATTCTAGAATTCTCCGATGTTCCTTTACATACTGCTTTTATTCCATTATCTTTCTTTTCCCACTTTGAATTTTATTTATGATTACATTGTCTGTCATATATGTTTTATCTATTTGTCTATCTGTCTATCTGTCTATCTGTCTATCTATCTATCTCTTCTATATTATGTCTCTTTTCTTCGAAAACATTCTGGTTAGTTTGTTTGAACTTTTCTTCTAATTCACTAATTCTAATTTCAATTATGTGTAATTTACTATTCATATGATCCACTGATCTGCAAAATTCTAAATTTTAGAGGCTTTAATTTCTGGCCTAGAAATTTTATTTTGTTTGTTTTCATTTTTTTTCCAAGTTTCTCTGTGTAGTCCTGGCTGTCCTGGAACTCACTCTGTAGACCAGGCTGACCTCGAACTCAGAAAATCTGCCTGCCTCTCCCTCCCAAGTGCTGGGATTATAGGCATGCACCACCACGTCCGGCTCCTAGAAATTGTATTAATTGGCTTTTTCCCTCTACATAAATTCTCCAATTGTTAATTTATTAAATTCATTACTTATTTTTTTTCAAATGTGTGTCTGATTTTAAAACAAGGCCACTGCCAACTGAAGGACTAATGCTTTGAGGCAGATATAGTTTGTTCTTATTGTTGATTAGTTTCTGGTTGTATATATAGGAGGAAGAATATGGTCTGAATTAATTACTGTGGCAATACAGAAGCTATATTGAATTATGTATAAAGACAATAATAGTGAAGTTGGTGACTAAAACGTTTAAAGTTATCTCTTAAAACATGTGCATGCATGTATATTATACACATATATACATGAATATATATATATGTATTTGTCATGAATTTTACTAATATAAAATAAACTACAATAGATATATCACATAAATATGAATCAAAGTATTTTACATTGGTGTGTTTACATATAAATTCATAGAATGTATTTATTTTTACTGTTAAGTCCATGAACCCAGTTAACTTTTACATATTACTTTCAATCATTTTTGTATTCATAACTAATTTTTTTGGTGTAACTGGTGAATGAATGTAATTGTGGTGATCACTTGATAATTTTACTCACATTGGCAGGTAAGATGAAAGCACAAGAACAAAACATTATATCATAACTTTACTTTCACAAATAATATGAACAAACCCTTTGTGAAGTGTATGTCAGGTTTTGGTTATGTGGTGAATTTTTTTACTAGGGATGGAACTTAGGGTCTCCTAATTTCCCATTAATTTGTATCTATGCTATGTAAATATTGTGTGATGTGTACTTCTGTTTGCCTCGACGGCCACACCTGATTGGCTGCGCTGGTGCTTATGCAGAGTTAAGATGTTAGGCTGCACTCTCTGTCCGTGAGATGCTCCCAGTCCACACAACAGGTTTTGACTTCCAGAAAAACATTTTTCGTTTAAGATTCTTGTATAGTAGCTATGACATGAATTTTCCCTGACTGTGTTCCCTCTGGATGTGTGTGTGTGTGTGTGCGCATGTGTGCGCATGTGTACGTGTGTGTACATGTGTGCATATGATGTACGTGGACATGAGTTTGCAGATGTATATGTGTGGCCATGTGTACAAAGGCCAGGAGAGGGGCCAGGTGCCCTGCTTTGTTCTCTCTACCACGACAGTGTCTCTCATTTGACCTGGCATTGGGCTGGTCTCATTTGACCAGCAAACACCAGCGATCATTGTGCTTCTGCTCTCCATAGTGCTGGCATTACAGGAACACATGGTCATATGAGAGTTCTCACTTGGTTACAGGGATCCGAACTCCGCGCGTATGCTCTCAGCCCACCCCTCCCATCTTTGGTGGGGCTCCTCAGTACCTCACTGAGATGGCCCAACCTCTCCCTACTCAGGCAGTCACAGTTCCTGCCTGTCACCACAGTCTCATGCACTCATGCATCATTTTGCTTCTTGTCTTTGTCTTTGATCAGACACAAGTTGGGTAAGGCACGGTCCTGGGCTGTTTGCTGTGGCGCTCTCAGAACAGAGGCCTGCGTGGCTTTTGATAGAGGCTCGGTACAAGTGACGGTTAATCTTCATCTTGACAGGATTTGAAGTCATATGGGAGATACACCTCTGGGAGTATCTCTGTTTCCAGAGAGGGTCACCTGAGGAAGAAGGACCCTGCCTAACCTGGGGAAGCATCCTCTGATGGTCTGAGGTCCTGGACGAAAGAACAAAGGCAAAAAAGAGACAATGAGTTGTGCCCCACCATCTCTCTCACCACTCCTCTGCTCCTCTGCCAGGGCTGGAGCTGCTTTCCAAGCCATGATGACCTATACCCCCAGGACATGAGCCAAAATAAACCCTTCCCTCCTGAAGTTGCTTTTCTCAGTTATTTGTTACAATGTAGTCGGGACTTTTGTGGCTGTTCAAACAAACAAACAGACAAATAAACAATGACCCAAAGCAACTCATTGGAGAATGAGTTTATTTTGGCTTGGGATTCTAAAGGAGGTCCCTATTAGTGAGGCAGGCTCCGCACAGCTGCAGCAGGAAGCCGACTGATGACATTTGGTTGTACAGGAAGCCAAGAAAGCAAACTGGACGTGGCTGTAAACCTTCAAAGTCTCCCTCTGGTGACATACTCTTCCAGCAAGGCCACAGCTCCTAAAGGTTCACAGTGTCCCCAAACAGCAACACTAACTGGGGTACCAAGTCTGCAAATACAGGAGCCTATGGGGGACATTCTTCACAAATACCACTGCACGCAATAACAACAAAAGTTAACTAATGCACTTCGGGAGTGAACTCTTGTTCTGCTAGAGGCTAATAACCGGTCGGCCACATAGAAGTGTGAGTTTATAACAAACGCAATGGCCTTCTTACTCTGGGCGAGCCAAGATTCCTGATACTTCCTTCTCCTCTCTGTCCCCTATGAAACCGCTTGGCCCAGAGCTGACCGACACATCTCACACAGCTCCCATGCTGACCCGTGTTCCCAGCCCCCAGTCCCAGACCCTAGACTTACTGCTCTCAGGAAGGGACTGCTGGGAAGTTTGTGTGACAGACCCTGGAATTCTACGGGCCCATGCATTTGTTATATATGGTATAGAACCAGGTCCTGACTTTCACGTGGATCGTAGAAGTTTGACGTCTTCCCTGAGGTGTTCCTGTGTGGCTCATGGTGACACCCTCCACCTCTGCTCCCTCTTCTCTCCCTCCCTCGGGCCACCTACTCCTTCCATGGCAGGGTTGGTTCACAATTTCTTCTCTTGGCCACTGCCTTTCCTTGTCTCTGTTTTTGCTCTAGGGCAGGTCCTCTGTCTCCTCGGTCACAATTTCTGTCCCGTGGCTTTCTAATCTTTGAAGCTGTCACTCCTTCTTGTCTGTGTCTGAACACCTCCTCTTTATTTCTTGCGTTTCTGCCCGAATGGTGTCCGCTGTGGCTCACTCCTTTCTGTGTGTCCCGCCAGCTGCTCTATAGCCGGGGACAGCAAGAAGGCAGTGTGAGATGGACCAGGAAATACTCCACGTGGAGCTCCTTCAGCCCTCCCGTCCTGCTCTGCCCCAGGAACACGCTCAGGCTGAGGCTGGAACTGAGGAAAGTCATCTGCCATCCCTGGTGAATTCCCTGTGGGTGACCCTAGCAGCACCTGAGGGAGAGCGAGTGCCTGCCAGGCAGAGGTCCCACCTGTGTGGTTTCCAAGGAAAACACTGCCTCTCCCTGACGTACGGAGCGCCTGGAGGGATCCAACTACACACACCATAAATTGCCAGCCTGATTTTCATCTGTATCCACTTACCCCCATGTCCAAGGTTGAGGTCCTTCTGGGCCAGGAGGGGGTTTGCACAGCTGGATTTGGTGCTGAGAGGGGAGGCCTGAGAACCCGCGACACCGGGAAAGCCACAGATCTGGAGACCTCCAGCAGAGAAGACTGAGGGTGGGCTACATGGAGCACCTGGGGCTATGCAGTACGTCGTGGTGTGTCCCTGTTCTCAGTCAAGGCGTCTTCTCAGCTCCATCCTAGAGAGAGGAGTAGGAAGAGCTAGAGGGAGGAGCTGAAAGGGCCTCAGAAACAGAGGATCAAGCTGAAAACAGCTAGTTCAAACCCCCAACCGTCCTCCCCAACCCTCCTCCCCTCCCCAAGGCATCCTTAGAAACTTATGAAGGAGAAAGGTGTTAGCGTGGCTTCAATAGAAACCACCCTAATCTGTCCGTCTGTCCATCTTTGTGGTGGGGAGAGCTTGAGTCTCCTGCACGTATTTCATGTTTTCTGCCTTAGAGCAACTGGTATTTGGGTTTTTACCCCAAAGAAAAAGTGACTAGAGGCGCATGGAGAGGTTAAGTGGGACCTGGGAACCTGAAGGAAAATTGGGGGCCTCTGGAGCACCTGTGCAGCAAATGCTTCCTAACCGCATAGCAGAGAAGATGTATTCCAGGCATCTGGAATATACAGAGTAGCCTGGAGGAACAGAGGCAGACATAGAGGCACAGGTTCACACAGCAAAGGGTCAAGAAGCAGGCAACAGGGAGAAATAAAGGACAGGAAAGAGTTGGAGGGCCCAGATTCCTGGAGGCAAGGCACTGAGGAGGACCATTTGGGGGAGATGAGGATGTAGGGCCATTTGCATTTGAGGTCTAGCCTGTGGAAACGGTGGGAGCAGGTGTGAAGGTGCTGGTGAGTAAGATGCCAGTGCTTAGTGTAGAGATGCCAGAGGTGGGAATCTTGTCATGGTTGTCATGGTTACAAAGTAGCAATGGAGCAAGCCAACCAGTGTCTCCAGATCCAGCTCCTCCTTGATTGAAATGGAAGGATGCCAGCACGTTCCCCTGAATCTGCCTGGAGACTCGACACGATCCTGTACTGACTGGTGGTGGCTAGGGATGGACCCGATGTCAACCTCAGGGCACTGGTTCAGGGCAGAATCTCTCCCCAGCTGCCTGAACAGAATCAAGAATTTGGAGTCCCCACCTCACTGAGCACTTGTCCTCACTGCTTGGCTCTTTCTGGCCTGTGTAGGACTGGAGTGTGTCAGTGGAGAGGTCAGTCACATCTCCCACAGACACACTGTCCCACACAGGCAGTTCTGCTGCAGGGACCCACACAGCCTGTACTGCTCTCTACATGGCCTGAATGTGGCCAGAGGCCTGCTGTTCCCAGGATTCCTAAGCTAGGCCGTGTCATCTGTGTGCCATCTTCTCTTCCCTCTCCTCAGCACTCGTGGGCTTATACTTTTGAAAAGCAAAGCTGGGAACTTTTGCTAAGGAGACTGTAAACAGGTCCTTGTTGGTGTGAAGAGGTAGGGCAGAGAAGCTGCAATAGGAGGCATGACATCTTATTATCTTGACATGATGTCATCAACACTGTTGCTGCCATCATCTTCAACATCTTCACCATCTTCATCATCACGCTCCTAATCAGCATCATGGGCTCCACGCTGTGTGTCTGTCACCACAGACCCCACCAATCTGGTAGGTGGAAACCTGAACCCGTGAGCCAAAATAAATCTTTTCTCTCTTTTTTTTTCTGATTGATATTCTAATCATAATGACACAAAAGTAAATAATGTTGGCTTCAACACAAGAATGTGGGGGTAGGATACGTGATCTCATAGTGGGGAACTTACCTCTGGGCCAGATAGACGACAGCAATCAGAAACCAAAGTGGCTCCTCCCCAGTGGAGTTCTGAACAACCTGAAAGGTTATGAAGGACAGTAGGAAATACCAGAGAAAGATGTTTGGACAGGAAGGAGTCTCCATAGACAGCCGCCTGTCTTAGCTAACAGCACAAGCAGGGGTCAGTTCAATTCCAAACCTCCCGGATTTCCACGGGGCCCAGGGCCCAGCTCAGAGCAAGGCTCCCTATCTGTGTTGCTGAGGGATGGCGAAGGGGAAAGATGAGATCGGAGCTCCCTTGGGTTTGACCGAGGAGGTCACGTTTTTATATGGAAGATCTTGGAGGATGGGAGAGAAGGAAGCCCCTCTGCCTGAATGCCTGGGTAGTCGTGAACATGGGGGCCGCCTGGCAAGAGCTGAAACCCGGAGCACTATTCAGGGAAGAGAGGGAGTGTCAGGTGGGGGAAGAGATGGGGGAGCTGTGAGGTGAACAGCAGGGCTGGGTTGCTGTAGGACTGTGTGACCTCAGAATAAAGCATAATGTTAGAGGAGTTCCTCATAATTGCTGTGAGGATTAAATGAAGTCATGTATGTAAAATGTTTAACATAATGCCTGGCATGTAATAAATTCTTAATCAAGGCCAGCTAATGTCACCACTCTCTTGTGTTCCTTCTGGGAAACCCTTAGAACCACTGAGAAGGTTAAATGTGGTCACATATATAAGATGCGTAGCTTATTGTCTGGCATATAGTAAGTGCTCAATCAGTGCCAGCCAGTGTTGTTGTGACTGTCAAATTCCTTCTGGAAAACACACATACCATATCCCTGAGTCAGTCTTGGCTCTGCTTCTCTTACACGCACACACACACACACACCTAACCAATCACCAAGCCCCTCTCGTCTTGGCCCTAGCATCTCTAACTTACACTTCTTTCTTGATAAAGTGTGGAGACCAGGAACGGAGTGAGGCTGCTCCGACTGTAGCCCAAGCTGGCCAGACCCCTGTGGGCATTGTAGAGCCTGGCTCCCTGGAACGGTCCCCTGTGTCTGCTCTGCCCGTCTAAGCTCCTCAGAGCAGTCCTGCCCTGAGGTCCTGTGGGTGTCCCAGCTTCTGCCCAGGCCTGGCCTAGAGGGATTTTTGGGTGTGCTGGGAGCAACTGTATGGAATCTGGGTGAGGGTCTGGTTTCAGTTTTATGCCCAAGGAAGTGGAAGAGAGATTCAGTCTGGGAGGAGCTTAACGAAATGGCCTTTGAGGCCTTCTCCAACTCCAGCATTCTTGGGTTGAGTCTCCATCAGGAAGATCTTGGCTCCACAGTGCTTGTACTTACTCTATGTGGAGAAATGTAGGACACTGCTCTCCTCAGTGGGCATTAGTATCATGACTAGCAGAGGAGATGGGAGAAGCCAGAGCAATGGGCCCTTGCCCATCGCGTTCCAGAAGCTTCCTTCCGGGGTCCAGGCCCTGTGCATTGGAATAGCCCGTTCTGGTAGAGCAGGGTGAAGGTGTGAGAGAGCTGTACTGCTCCATCTATGGCCTTGGGTAGCGGTATGGGCGACTGAACGTTATTCTGAAAAATGCTTGTTACATTTATTTCTTTGTATCTGTGTGTGTATATGTGCATGGACTGCAAGCCACAGCACAAGTGTGTGGGTGAGAGAATAAATAACTCTCAGAAGCTGGTTCTCTCCTCCTACCTTGTGGGTCCTAGGGATCAAACACACAGTGTTGGGAAGCTTAGCTCAACACCCCCAGCTGAGCTGTTTGCACAGGTTTCTTGAGAGCAAAACATCCTGGGGCTTAGCTTGATTCCTGCCTTCCTGCCTGGTGTGGTAGGGACGTCCCAGGTGCCTGACCTATGGCTATGATTATTTTTTCCTGTACCCTCCCCTGGCCTCTAGTATATATACTGCTGGTCCCTCAGTAAAGCTTTGGCGATCTCCGTATAGAATGACCCATGTCTGTGTTTTTTGTCAACCCCCCAGGCCTACGCCTGATACTTGGTACCGTGGCAGTGCAGGTGCTGTCACATAGGTTGTCAGGCTTAGTGACAAATGCCTTTACCTGCTGATCCATCTCTCTTTGGTACCATGACTGAGTTTTAAATGTAATTGAAAGACACATTGGGCAAAATACTGGCTGCTCAGATCCAGTGCATTCCGCATCCCACCACAGCAGATTCTGTAGGCTCCTTCTTTTCTTACTTGCAGTCCCACAATCTCACAGGGAGGGGGCGCTCCAAGGCTGGACAGCTAAGCTTACTGTGTGACTTTTGATAAATCTCTCCACTTCTCTGGGCTAGCACATCAATAAAAAGAGGAGACAGACTGTCAGGCTTTAAAAAGAAGTCAAAACTGAATCTAGGACCTGGAGCTTGCAAAGGAAGTCTTCACTCATTGTTCCCCTTGTCCTTCGTTCCCTTGGTTGACCCCAACCTTCTGCCACCCAGAGCACAGCTCCCAGCGACCTGGAGAACTTTTGTATTTACCGCTTAGCACTTGCGGTACGGGGCTCCAGCCTTCTTTAGAAGCCTTTTCTTTACGAGTTTATTTTGGCTTGAGCTGAGCATTCATAAAATTCCTAGGGAACTGGAGGTTCAAAAGTCGGCTGTGGAAGGAGTAGGTGGGAGGGGTGGGGACAGCAGAGAGGGGCGAGGCAGGACTAGCCCTGGGAAGCTGGAGGAAGAAGCAGTTTTCCATTCTCCACTCAGCCCCACCGCCGCCTGTGAGTCTTGGGTCTTCTGGGTCGTGAAAGGGGAGAAGGGGTGAAGGAGAGAGAGGGGTGTGGGAGCTTGTGGGAGGAACTGTGGGCCTGGAGGGGCTGGGATCTTCCCACTCACAGCAGAGCAGTTTCTGATAGGAGTCCCGCTGGCTTGTCTTGGGTTTTCTTGTCATTCATCTCCTCTTTGGACAGGGGTCCTTGCAGGTTAGAGGCAAGGATGAATCCCTGAGCCCAGGGCATATGAAACAAATTAGGTCTCCGTTACAGCCACCCAGAGGCGGGTGATGGATGGGGCCTGTGCTCTCAGCAAAGCTAATTGGCAACACGCAGAGACATCCAAGAAAGTATATTATTTTGCCAGACTTTGGAGTCACTGGTTGCTGCACCCGCCATTATTTTTTTTTTTTTAATTTTAGAACACTATACAGCCAGAGATGAAAAGCACAGTGAAAGTTTTCAATCTAATAAAAAAGCATTGACTGCAGAATAAAAATAACATACGCAGAGAAGTTTGATTTGGATTCAGGTTTTATTAATATCCCTTCATTGTATGCACGCAAGCGCGCGCGCGCGCGCGCACACACACACACACACACACACACACACACTCATTTACTCATACACACACTCGGTGATTCCAGAAGAAGGAGGTTATTACAAATTGCAAATTGCACTTAGACTTAGGTAGGGAAGAAAAGCCTCTGACTTGAGATTTGGGCAAAGCACCTGAAGTTTATTCAGGGTCACCTGATCCAAGAACCCTAAATAATGTGCAAACTGTAACCAGTCGGAATCCGCATGGTATTCTCGTCTCACTTTCCTTATTTGTAAAATAAGATTTGTTTGTGTCAGTGGCCTCTGAGAATCTCCAGATTTCTTTAGTAAATCCTGGGCACTTATTATTTGTTCTCGGGTATTCCTAATTTTTTTCTTTAGGAAATAGTTACTAGATCTAATATTGATCAGCAATGGAAAGATACAGAGTTAGAACCAAACAAGCTGTGAGCTGTGCTTTGCGCATCCCTGTAAAAAAAAAAAATAACTAGTCATAGGATCCACTGGGCAGTTTGCAAGACAGCCAGGTGAGCACACGCTAGGGCATGCAGGCGTTAATGTTTCTGACCAGGAGTTTCTAAAAGACCTTCACACACACGTGCAAAGTGCTGGCAATGAATCTGCGCCCACAACAGTCCCCAAACAGTTATTTTTACTGTAACTGGTCATTTTCACCCAAGTGCTTGCTAATTCCATTGCTTCATTTTCTGCCTACATGACTGGAGTTTTCACTAGGGGGGTCAGTTTGGGGAAGACCCAGCATATTTCGCCATTCAGCTCAGGGAAGCAGATCTAGACCCGAGGATAGCCCCTGTCTCTGTGGTGGTGGGAGAGGGATTTTGCTCTGCAGGGCACATTTGGAAGCTGGTTGTACTCTATCAGTGGCACCCCACTACAGCTGATCCCTAACTCTGCCGTGTGCACTTGTGGAGCCAGGGTCCCAGAGCCTCTGATCTGCATCATCTTGAAAGGAGGGTTAGTTTCTCAAATGGACAAGGGAAAAGGAATGCATGCATCGTCTCTCTGCAGTGGCTCTGGGTCCTGCTCTGCTCTGCCTGTCCCTTCCCCAAAGCTTTGATGCCCATGAGCTTAAAAAAAAAAAAAAAAGACAAAATTTCTGGTGTTTTGGGGCCTAGGTTTTCAGGGAACACTGATTCTGCCCACCTCTGCACAACTGCAGGACCCAGAGGTTCATTCTGGCCACGCATTCCTTCCCCCATCTCTGCTATGTACCCCAGGGCCTTGGCTGCCCTGGCCTGGCGGTGACCACTGCCCGCTGAACTCTCCTTTCCACCTTCCCAGGGCCTGGATGGCCTTTGAGTAAACAGATAGCCCAGCGAGGTGTGTGATCAATTAGCTTTGCTGAAAATACAATCATTTTGTTATTCCAAGCTGATGAGGAGGCCTCTCTGGCTTGCTCTTCCAGCCTCCACATGCCAATCAGCCTGTGTCACCGATATAATTTTCCACATAAACACAACCTTTGTGCAACATCTACTCTTGTAAATAGATGTAATTCCCTAACCAAATAGCGCACTTGGAGGGGAAATGGATATTATGCATGCAAAAAGAAAAGCTGGTGATTTTTACACTTTCCAGGCAACAAAAGATTACCCCTAATTGCAAATAGGGAGGGGGGATTAGGGGAGGGCACAGGGAGTAGGGAGGTGCTGGGAGGCTGGAGAGGCCTGCTTCCAGGCAGATTTTCCCCCTCTCTCTGCGTGTGTGTGTGTGTGTGTGTGTGTGTGTGTGTGTGTGTGTGTGTGTGTGTATAGACCACCAGGAACTGCCTAACCGGGGATTTGTCCTGTTTAGGCAGTGCGGAGAACGTGGTTGTTGTTGTTGATATCTGAAAGGAAACGGAGATACTTAATTATAAGGTTTGGTGTCGCTTGCCAGGAGAGACCCCTCTGAACCCTAAACTATACACATCCTGTCGGAGCATTTCCCCCTGCATCCCTGCTCAGAACAGCTTCGGTGGGCTGTGGACCGCTAGTCCCTCTGTAATGCACTGTGTGTCTCTCTCAATGTTCTGCTCATTTCCGTAGATTCCTAAATTAGACCTTGAAAGCAGCGGAAGTTGCCAGGCAGCTAGGGACTGAGCACACCGCAGAACCCACTGTGTAATCCCAGCCAGGTTCCCCCCTGGCACTCTGAGTGAGGTGGAAAAGAAGGCTGAGATATCCCCGCCTGAGTCTCTTGCCTCCTTCCAGGTGCCCCCTGGCGCACAGGAGTGGAAAAGCCCCTTGAGTCTTGCTCAGCTTGCAGTCCAGGACTGGCTGTGGGTGTAGAAGGAGCACTCCAAAGGGAGTTGGCGGACAGCAGGACCCCCTAGGGTGGCTGAGTGGTTCCCCCCGGGCTAGGCAGTCAGCCTCTGCGCTCTACCTCTGTATCTGAAAGATCACAAGGTCGCAGATGTAATTGCAAAGGTGCGTTATTAGCAGGTGAGCGATGATATCTTGGCCCAAAGAAATCCTGGGTGCCTTTGCTGAGTACATCGAAGTCTTTACTCGGTCTGAGTTCAAAGCAGCAATGACGAGCAAGCCAGGCAGTGCAGGTCTGTCGATCTGTGTACAGCGGGAGAAAGGAGACCCAGCAAGCGCGGGGTACAAAGAGCAAGTAGTGACTGCCAGCCTCCCAGCTTCTTTCTTGGGTCTGTCCCCACGCCTGTGGAAGGTTGTGTGGCCCCACAGTTTGCCACAGACAATTCTTCTCTTTGAGGCTCTCCCCCAAACCCCATGAAACGCAGCTATGGAACCTTCCCCTGAGCGTCCCTTTGGTCCCCGGTTTCTGAAGCCCATCTGAAACTCATTAGCTGCTTGAGATGATTGTCATGAGAACCCTTGATGGAGAACAAGGGAGAGGGATGGTTTTAAAGGCTTCTATTTCTAATCGGGATGCTGATGAGGAATCAGGCAGATGTTTAGAAACAAGCCTGTTGAGGAAGGACCCGGGTGTTGGGACCAACTCCTCTCCTGACTCTGGGCTTGAACCATCTCCTTTGCCTTCCACCACCCCTGCTGCCGTTGTCTCTCTCTGCTCCCAGAACTGTCAGCTCTCTTTGAGGCTCCTTTGCCATGGCAAAGATCCCTGCCTGATCCCAGGGACCCATTTAGCATTCCTGGACTCTGTATTATGACTTAATTCTTGTTCTTTGAAGAGCAAGTAATTTTGTATTTCAAATAATAAAATCTTTAACTATAACAAATGTTGGGGGTATAATATACTATTTTTAAATTACAGAACTGAGAATGGTATAATAGAGTTTCCAAAATGTAGAATGCAGAATGAAAAATACTTTTGCATTGTGGAGTCTGAAAAAAACCTAGAGTTCTGGAATCATTCTGTTAGAATTCTTTTTAAAAAAGTAATTTATATATTCACATAAAAGTCTTACATATTAGTGGCACAAACATCAAAATTAAGGAACTTGGGGATTATGAAATTGTAACTGATTTTTTTTTTTTAGAGCATTAGAAATACAGACTAGGTAGGGTGTGGTGGTGCAGAGTCAAAGATGGGAGACTCTGTGAGTTCGGGGCCAGCTTGGCCGACAGAGTGAGTTCCAGGACAACCAGGGTGGTATAGTGAGAGCCTGTCCCCCCCCCAAAAAGACAAAATAAATAAATAAACAAATGAATAAAGATAAGTTAATGTATAGAAGCACAGGCTCATGGATGCTAACAATTAGAAACCTTGAGCATAGTAGAGCTTTAGAATATTAAACTACAGAACACTTACTGACAGAATCTTAGAACCAGAATGTATGCATCCAGGAACAACAGAGTTCGAGATTCGGAGCAGTTCCTAATTACAGACTTTGGATCTCCGCACTTAGAAATTGCAGAATGTTAAAACCAGTGTCTTTTTTTGTGTGTGTATGAGAGAAGTAGATGAACAAATCCCAGAATTTTGGAATTACAGGATTTCAGACACAGCCTGGAGGAATTTCAGGGACCAAGAGGGGCATTTGCTGTCAGTTCCACTCCTGGCCCAGTTGTTTGTGTGTCTTTGCTCGCTCAGGTGTACACACACACACACACACACACACACACACACGCAGTCTTGGTGAGCTGGTATTTACAGCTAGACTATATATATATATACTCGCATTTTATTATCCTCATACCCTCTAGAGCTACCGACATCTTTTTCTGCCTCTTTTCTGCTCTACCTCCCAACTCTACAAATTCCTACTACCCTGTTTTTCAAGAGACAAAGCTTACTTTCATTTTACAAATTACCCAGTATCCTAATTCTCACAGGACAAGTCTATGAATAACATGTTAGTGATATGAAGCTTTGGCTGCTCTGGCATGTGGGAAGAGTCACAGAGAAGGGGCAGAAGAGCATGTGTGGCCCGTGGCAAGAATGGCGGCAACCGGGTCCTCCTAGGAGCCACATCCCTATCCTTTCTTGGAAGGAGGTGGGGGCCACAGCGGAGGCTGAGAGCGCAGCCTGGCCTGTCTAGGTAAAAGGAGACTGGAAACTCTAAACCATTTCATGCTTATTTATTTTATGATCCTCATGAGCTGGGGTTTACACAAATTGAACAACATGTGGATTAGATAATTTGCCAGGGATGATCAGCCTCCGATGGTTATCAGGCTTGGAGGCGATTAAAGCCAGGTTGATGAGGATGCTTTGGCAATAAGTTGATGCTGGTATCCAGTCAAGGATATGCGGAGGCTTCTCACCAAGCCATAAATCCCTGCAGGGGATGGCACGGTGGAAGAGGGTGGTCAGATGTCAATGAAAGGAGTAACTTTCAGGATTCTATTACATCGCTGAGGGACAAACTCAAAGCAAAACACAGGCAGCGACAGAGGCACCCTGGCATTTTAGACACTGACTTCCTAATGAATCCACCCCAAACACTGTGAAAGCACTAGCCAAGAATAAACAACCTGAATGTGGATCCTCTGGCCATTCTTTCAAGCACTGTAAAGATAGAGCGTACGGGGTTTACTCTAGTTATTTCTAGAAGTCCCAGCGCCCCCAGGTTCACATATGACACCTCAAAACTCCATACAAGAGAGGAATGTGGGCCAGAAATGGCAAGACATCAGTCAGTGTCCTACAGATAAAATAGACAAAAGCAATCCCTTTTATTTATTTTTGTTTGCCAATTTTCATTTTTTTTTTTTTAATAAGCCACTTAGTTTAGAGTTTGGAAAGCCTCACAGCCAATGAAACCACAGCTCTCCCTGGCGTCTGAGGGTACTATTTCAGTGGAGCCATAGAGTATTCTGGAAACTGAAAACTCCAGAGAATTCCAAGACAGAAGGTTCTAGGCATACCACATAGCCTTGCCCATAGGCTGGGCACCCCCAGGCAAGGCCGGTTCCTCTCTGATCCCCAATAAGCCCACCCGCAAATAGGAAGTTGCCTTAAATAATCTCAGTGTGGGAGTGGAAATGTTAGAAACAGGAAAAGAGCCATTTGGCTCTGTTTCCTTTTGACAAGTTGCATCTCAGATCCATCGGGCTGCTGCTCCTAGTTATTTCAGAGGTCGCTCAACCCAAAATGGCCGTTTCCCTGGCTCTCACTTTCGATTTCCAATGCTAAACGGAAAAACCACGACTCCAAATTCCCTAGACAATGGCCTGTGGCAGTTGTACACATTTCCTAGTGATGGGGGTGAGGGTGGGGGAGATCAGAGTGAAGCCAGTTGGCAAATGCCTGCTCCGTTCTGCAAGGAGTAAGGAAAGGCACAGGGAAATGCGCGCATGGCATAGCTGCTGGGGGATGAACCGGCCATTCTGTCTGACTCAGTTTCTCTATCTGTAAAAAGGGGAGGGAAGGGAGGAAAACTCTCAAGGTTGTCTTCTGCTCTTAAACACAGTCCCCAGCCAGCCACGATTCTGAAGTACAGCATTGGGTACACTGTGCCCATATACACATACATGTACACATACACATACACGTACACGTACATATATGCATATGTATACGCATACGCATACGCATACACATACACCTCAGCCTGCAGAGGTCACTGATGCTGATTCTGGAATTGGGCTGAGGGGAGGGGGACAAAGCCAATGTCCCATCTGTGAACAGGCCCCATTGCCTGGAGGCCTAGAAGTTATGATAAGCAGGTGTGGGTGAGCAGGGTGATTGGGAGTGGAGGTGAGGACTCGGTCACAGGCCCCCTGCAAAGCAGTGAGCCAGTCATGTCTGCAGTTAGTCAAAGGAGTGTGAGAATGACCGGGCTGTGGCAGCCCTGACGATCATGGGCAAGACCACTGTTCTCAGTCCCGCCACTAGGATGGAGGGTAGTGAGGGCTGCCCTGCTAGGCTGGCTGACAGCAGGCTGGCTTTTTGGCCTTTCATGTCCGTGACAGTATGAAGTGTCCGTTTTGTGGTGATCAGAATGGAGTTTGTTCCTGAAACATTTACCACTGGATCTTTCTGGGATTTCAGATCCTGGGATATGAGGTTGTTTATGATCATAGGGCCCCACTCGTCAGTTTAGTTAAAACAGCACCAGGACAGGCAGAACCATCCATCTCAGCCTCATGATTGATCATCATAGATAAATGGCCACGGATTCTGTTCTACCACAAGGTATTGGTTCAGACAAGACTACACAGCAGCCCCACAGAGCAGTCTGGTATGTTACAAGAATACAATGGGGGGGGGAGGAGACAAAACTATTCATTCAGCTTTTTTAATAACTGCGTAGCTGAACACAGAAATTCATTTTATAATCCCAGCACTTAGTAGCCTGAAAGAGAAAAATTACCACAACTTGGAGGCTATCCTGGGTTACATAGAAAATCCCTATCTCATATGAGACAGAAAATACAACCCGAATGCAGCTTCCTGGGCCACTGGATAAGCATACAACCAGTCATTTCCTGGGCCACCCATCTTATTTGAGCAGCAGGCCACATGACAGACAGGAGCTAGAAACACAGGCATAACTCTTTGGTCTAGCCTAGACCCCTTCTGCTGTGGTAGACTTGCAGGATTACAACGGTAGAACTCATGGACAGAGCTCTTACGGAAGCTCTCTGCCTTGTCATGGGAGGTAGAGGTACCCCAGAGTCCTTACCAGAATCCATAGGACTTGGGGTTCCTCCTCTTTCGACCGATGCCACTCAGTGACAGTTCTTTCTTCTGTCTTACCAGATTTTCTCTTGCTTCAGGGCCAGTCTGGATGCTTCTCCTTGTGGCTAATCTCCTGGGGCACGTATACCAGGTATGTTGAGCACGGGAGATGGACAATGCCCCCCGCCCCACCCCCCAAGTAGCAGAGGCTTTGAGTGGGGAGGAGACTCAGGAGGGCCTTCTCAGTGTTTAGTGAATAAACACTGAATCAGGTTTCTGGCCTGTCACTCTGCAGCCTTTCAGCACAGGAGAGGCCAGATGGGCCCGGGGGAGTTTCCACAGCACATGAAGAGCCAGCCGGAGCTGGGGGCTGGGGTGGGGGGGTGGCTCTGAGGCCCAGGCAGGGCTGGCTCTGTGCAGCCCTGTGGACTCAGCATCTGCAGGCTCTGGCACTTCACACCTTTGAAAGGCTCCAGAGCGGCTCACAGGAAAAATAAACGGTTTCTTCCATCCGTGGCAGCTCGGCCATCCTCGGAGGCTGCTAGGCACACACAAGAAACCCTGTAAAAGGGCCCAGTGTTTCCTTTTCCACTCCCTGAAAGGATATGAGCCGGCCTCTTAGGGCTGCTGGGGGGAGCTAAAGGCCTCACCCACCAGAGGCTTTGGTCCAGTCTGATTCCCCAGGACATCCAACCTGCTCAGGGATAGAAATACCTGCCCCGGAGCTTGGTATAGACAGGATGTGTAGTCAACTGTTTGGCACATGGGATTTACTTTATCAACAGCTTCTTGATTGTCTGTGTCACCTCCAACTAGTCAGAGTGCCTGCGGCAGCCACAGCTTTCTTCTCCGTACCCATGCGAGGAGAAAGGGGCTACAGTTTTCCCTGTCCAGCACTCAGGGATTCTCCGCAGGCATCTCTGCTGCCTCTTGTCTGTTCCTCCTCCCCAGGGTTCCAGGTCCATCATTTTACAAGCAGGATCGGCCATGAGGACAACTTCAGTGCAAGGCATTTGCTGAGCTTCCTTATGCTGTGCATAAAACTGTAAGAAGAGAGTAGACCTCACAGCATGCTGACAGCATGTTGACGGCCAGCAGAAAGAATGCACGGATTAGAGAGTCCTGCGGTTGTTACCCGGACCTGTCTCAAGAAGAGGTGGTTCAGGCAGGAATACTGGGAGCTTTGGGCATCAGGGAGGGCTTCCTGTAGGAGAATATGACAGAAACAGGAAATTTCTGCCAGGGTCTTGCTTGCTGCAAATGTATGAGGTTCAGCCTGCTCCTGGCTCCTTGAAGGTCGGGAGGTAGTCCTAAGAATGTGTGTGTGTGTGTGTGTGTGTGTGTGTGTGTGTGTGTGTTCTCCTACTGTGATTTACAAGATGGGAAGAAGCTATTTGAACCAGGAGACAAAGGGAGGCAAATACAGGGCAGATTCCTATGGGAATGCTCAGGGCAGGGTCCAGGTGGGGACGGAGATAGTGAGGGCTCCCCCACCCCCCACCCCCATTACTCCCACCCCCACCTATCATAGCCGGTGTTCAGAGAGGCGGGAGGACATGGTACAAGTGGGGTTGCCTGGGAGACAGGCTTGGGCTCTGGCTTTGCAGTCCTCCCCTAGTGACCAGACTGCAGGTAAGGCTCCTAATATTTCAAGGTCCCACTTTTTAATATGTAGTTTATAATCATATCACATACAAATTATCTATCATTGTAATATATATAATTCATAAATGTTGCCCGCAAACCACAGTTCAGCTTCTTCTGGGGCGTCAGGGACCCTGAGCAGGAGGAAGGTGGGTAACCTGCTGATAGGCACAGCTAATGAAGGGGTGAGGTCTGCATCGAAGATTCTAAGTCTACAAGGTAAAAGAACTCTCAATTTCTAGGACTCCGTGGATGTTGACATGATAGGACTTTCATTTATTTATTCTTAGTGTTATTTATGATGATGGTGACGGTGATGATGATGGTGGTGGTAATGATGCTGCTGATGATGCTGAAGGGCGTGTGCCTGCCACGGTGTGCATGTGTAATTCAGAGGACTGTGGGAGGTCGCTTCTCTTCTTCCACCTTGGGTTCTGAGGACTAAACTCAAGTCATCAGGCTTCTGTGGCAAAGGACTTTGACCCGCTGAGTCATTGTGCCAGCTCAAATTAGGAGACTTTTAATAATAATAAAAAGATGTCTAACATGAGGTGGTTCTAGATGGTTCTAGGGGCCAGCAAACTCTCCATACAAAGCCTGGTGGTCTGCATTTCAGGCTTTCCAGATTCAAAAGGTCTGCCACATGACTCAACTCCTTAGTCGCTGTAAAACAAACAAGTGTGTCTAGGTCCCAGTAAAGCTTCCTGACAAATGTCCGTGGCAGGTGGATTTAGCCCTTAGCAACCCTTTGCCAAACCCAGTTCTCTAGCCGCTTAGGAACCTCTGCTCTGCCAAGAACCCTGGCAAGCACCCCCCTTCAGGAGCCCCACAGAGCCTCACTGGGGAAGCAGAGGGGTCTGCAGAGGCCAGGACAATTCCCCAGGGCACAGGGCCTCTGAGTGTGGCTCTCCCTCTCTGTCCTAGAGAGGTTGTTGAAAAGCCTTCTCTGCAGTGCGCAGCCTCATTACTCTCCTCTGGAAAACAATGATAATTTTCCCCAAGTGGGAGGCAGCTGCACTTGTGAGCCAGGCTCATTTGGCTGCATGAATATTTATGGTCTGTCCCTTAATTAAGCCCAGAAACACAATCTATCCTGCTAACAGGGGCCACTGAAGACTGGGGGGCGGGCAGCGTCAGGAACCAGCCTCTTGTGCCTGTGAAGTAGGGTTGTCAGCGAAACATTTGTTTCCAGAACAACTTGGTCAGGGCCAGTATCCACAGGCATGGTGGAGTTGACATTTCCTGGAGAGCAAGCACCCTTGTTGTGTGGTTATGTGCTAGAGACTGCCTGGCCACCTTGCTGGACAGGATGGGTAGCTGTTGTTCTAGGCCTGCCTGGGCTGGCACACGGGTGACTAGGGCTACCACCTTAGTGAGGGTGACTCAGGTATTTCCCCACTGGCCTGCAAGGATCACTCTAGTGACAGCTGCCCTGAGAGAAATGGTCCTAAGTGTGGGAGCAGGGCCAGTATGGGTCCTGCAGAACAGGGGGCTCTCCGGACCTCAGTTTCTGCTTTCTTAAAATGATAGAGAAATCCCAGCACCATCCACCCTGTGGAGCTGTCTCTGGGGGAGAATTGAAAGAGGATTTGGGGGAATCGACTTCTTTTCCTCTAGGTCCCCCTCCCTGAAAAGCCCACAGAACCAAAGAGAGCTGACCATGCCCAGCCCAATAACCTTGAGGGTTTCCGGAAGTCATAAATCTTGCCTTTTCTTGCAGGGTCCTATCTTCAGAAAACTACTTTGGGCCTCATATCCTCTTTCCCAGAGCCAATAAACCAAGTAAACACCATAAAGCTCCTCACCCACCTGAGCTTTCACCCACCAGCAGAGCCAGGTCACATTAGGAACTCAGGGCTTCATGGCGTCCAAGTGGGCTGTCCTTGGCTTCCCCCAGTCCTTTAGTGGAGCCTGCCTTTCCTTTCTCTCTCCGTTTTCCTCTTGATGATTCTCCTCTGTCACTTCCAAGCAGCTCTAGGAGACCCCAGCCTATGCTCCCACCCACTTCTGTGCGAGGAGGCCTGGGTGAGGAGGATGCTTTCCCAAGGTGGGTCTGGCCCCAGGGCAATCATCCCAAGCCTTAGCAATCCACACACCTTGTAAACTCAAAAGTCAATAAGACCTGGAAGTGGAGGAGACCCCCCCCCCCGCCCGCCCCGACTGGAGGAGGAAGCGGAGGGCAGTGGGCCTTGCCTGGGAAGTCGGTCAAGGGCTGCTTCAGTGCCCTCTGCCCCTGCCCTTAGTTAGGCTACTCCACCCATGGAGTTCTGGGAGTTCCTGATTCTTACCTTCATATCCTTCTTTAGATCTGTTGTTCCAGCAACAGCTTGGATGTGGAAGTGGCCTTCAAAGCCACCTGTCCCACATGTTCCTACTACCCATGGGGAGGCTGGAAGAATGGGGAGTGCCTTGCTCAAGGTCAAGGTTAGGGTGGGTAAAGTAGAAACTGGGCTGCAGTCAGGAGGCCCCGCTTGAGTCCGCCTTACCTTCTCCACTTCTCCACAGATGCTCGTGGATGTAGGAGGGACTAGAGCTTCAGATAGCACATGGGACCACTCACTGCCTTTTGCATTCACAACACCATCTTCCTGGGGAAAACAAAGCTGGAGCACAACGTTTGGGAGTCTGATGCAGTGGGCCCGACGAACCTTTGGTAAAGCTGTCATTTGCTTGTATGGTCTTGAATGCACGTAAAGTAGGGATTATACTCTACGCCTCACACACATTAGCCCGCCCCTTCAGTTTTTTTGAAGATGAAATGAGACCCTGATTGTGAAGGTACTTTATTAGCCAGATGTGTTTACATCCGAGTAAGTGTGTGTTGAGTGGTTCCTATTATTTTTGTTCTTATTTGATGTTTGTTATGCTTCCTGCCTAGACAGAAGGATCTGCTGTCCTCTGGAGATCTGGGACTTAGGGACAAGTTCTACCAGCTCCAAAGAGTTGTGAGGAGGCTTGGGAGCTCAGATAGGGCCACTCAGGGCAAGAGAACACTAGGAGCCACAGAGTTAGGCTCCAAGCCCCTTTTTCCTTGTCTAGTCTCAGCTTGTGGCTTGAACTGCGGCCTGAGGGATTAACCAGCTGGTAGGACAAGTGAGGCCCCGCACCTGAGAGGCCAAAATTAGCTTCTCTCTGTGTGTGTTTTTGTAGGGAACCCTGACCTCTGCCGGGGAGGACCAGGGATGCTCCACCAGGTGCTACCACAGCTAGCTCCCTACCTCTAAAGACTTTTCTGCCAGTTCTTCCAACACCTTTACTTTGGGGAGGAAAACTTCATCAACATATTTTTTTTTTATTCATTTGACATGAAAGCCATTACAAAGTTCTGTCCCAACCTTGAGGCATGCAGGGCTGGTGGGGAATCTTAACCAGCTTTTTTCCCTTCTTGGTGGAGGAGACAGCAGCAAGAAGTCATACTCTGTCAGGAACAACCACCTGACACTTTGGTATCTGTCTGCTCCATACTATTATTGGCAATGAGAGGCCAAGCCAGGTCTTCCTTGGGGACACAGAAAACTCTTTGACTTGACAATCAGTCCTGCTGAGATTTGCCTTAAGGTTTCTCAAAGCAGTGTCTTTAGCTATTGCTCAGGGCAATTTTCTTACCCAGCTGTGATGTGGCGCTTGTAGACCCTATACCCCACATCCATCCATGCCATTCAGTTATCTGGATGGACTGCATTTCTTCTTTACAAGTTCTGAAATTATATTCGGCCTTTGAGGCCCAGCTACAGTTGAACATAGCTTTTCCCCAGTCATTCTAGGTAGAGAATTGCCAGCTCAGGAGTTGGTGCTGAGCAACCCCGGTGGAGGTTTATCAGAATGGCTGCATGATGGCTGGGTGGGTGGGTGGGTAGATGGATGGATGGATGGGTGGGTAGATGGGTGGATGGGTAGATAGATGGATTATAGATGGATGGATGGATGGATATATGGATAGATGATGGATAGATGGATGGATGATAGATGGATAGATGGATGGATGGCTAGATAGATGGATTATAGATGGATAGATGGGTGGATGGATGGATGGGTAGATGGATGGATTATGGATAGATAGATGGATGGATGGGTAGATAGATGGATGGATGGGTAGATGGATAGATGATAGATATGATAGATGGATAGATGGATGGGTAGATAGATGGATTATGGATGGATGGATGGGTAGATGGATGGATTATAGATGAATGGATGGACATATGGATAGATGATGGATAGATGGATGGATGAGTAGATGGATGGATGATAGATGGATAGATGGATGGATGGGTAGATAGATGGATTATGGATGGATAGATGGATGGATGGGTAGATGGATGGATGGGCAAATAAATGGAAGGATGACAGGAGCTGGCATCACTTATCTTTTTATCTCTTTCCAGTCACTTGCCCTCTAAAACATATCAGGCACAGGTTTTTGCACATGTAGAGGTTTGGCAAATGTCATAAAATATGACTGAGTTTTCAGTGACTAAATGGTTGTGAGAATCTATATAAGGAGCATGATCTATAGGCTAGCCTTAGGATGTATGGATGTTGACATGACAGCTATAATGTATGTGTCTGTCCCATTCCTGCACCTTTGAGCTAAGATGTAAGCCTTGCATGGAAACTGCATGCTCTGTCCCATTTACTTATGAGGTAAATGTCACAAGGAATAAAAATTAGTAAATCAGTACATGGTTGGGACATGAGGGCAGAAAGGAATAAGCAACAAAATAAGAATGAATATATACATGAATATTTGAGAATATATAAGTAGATGTTGGGAGAAATAAAGGAAGGAATAAGTAAAGGTTAATTATGAAGGAGAAAAATTCCACATTTCACGTGATGTGTTATTTATTGACAGAAGCCTAGACTGTAGGGTTGCCCAGAGTCATACCTTCTCCTGCATCAGGACACAGGGACCACAGACTTTAGGGTCAGCACCACTGGCATAGCCTAGAATTCAGTGTTAGGAATGAGCTTCTGTGATGGGAAGCTTCCCAGCTGCAGGCCCTGCAGTGCATGAGAGGATGCTTCCAGCTGTACACCCTCTACAGCGAGCTGCTGGCTCAGGGGGAGTCTACTGGGGCCTGTTCTTTACCTGGGTTGATCCACCAGATACTTGTAGGCTGGCTTTCTTACATAAAAAGGTAGCCAGTTGGTGAGGCTTTAAGTGACCTCCATATCAAATTTTAGCACTCTCTCTACTTCTGTATCTGCTTTACCATCTTGGAATTCTTTTTTATTTCATTGTAACCATGCTAACAACTGAACCTAGGGCCGCATATATATCAGGGAAGCCTCCTTCCACTGAGCTACATCTACAACCTCCTTCTTATTTCTCGATATGGTCTCACTAAGTTGCCCAGACTGGCTTTGAACTTACTCTGTAGCCAAGGCAGGCATTGAACTTTTGATTCTCCTGCCTCAGTTTCACCAATAACTGGTATTTCAGGCCTGTAGCAGCCAACCTCATTTTTGGATTTTTATATAGCCCTTACTGAATATACTATGCATTTTCTTGTTTATTGTATGTTTTCCTTCTTACACACAAATCCCAGGAAGATGGGGCCTTTTGCTGCCATGTTCATAGCTATGTCCCAACAGCTAAGACAGAGCTTGCACACAGCAGGGACCACTAAAAATGTCTTAGGTAAACAACTTAATTATTGAGACTTGTATTAGTGAGTACATTTCTCAAAACAGGACTTTCTTCCCCATGTAGGAGAAATAATCACTCTTTTTTTTCCTGTGTAGTAGATTACAGTAGTAGCCTCTCCTTACACGCTCAGCTTCTGTCCTGACCCTCCCCTTGTTATCTTCCTCCTTGACACCGATCTCCCTCCCAGACCTCCATTTTCCTTCTCAACACTTCTGCCTCCTTCCAGCCTTCATCCTCCTGCCAGATCCCAGCTTCCTTTGTGGTCTATGGTGCTTTGCTCTATGGTAAATAGGACCATACTATTCCCTCCTAGAAGCTCTTTACTGCCCCTCTTCCTTTTCTTTGGTCTTGTTTCCCAATGCTGTGCAATGTATGCCAGAAATTGTGCAGTCTTTAGACTTTGAAGGTTTTTGGATTCTAGAATATTCACACAGACTTCAGCAGTTGAATAACTCTAATTTGAAAATCTGAAATCTGAAACATTCCAAACTTTGGCACTTTCTGAGTGCCAGAGTGCTAACATTGTAAATATAAAGCCTCTGACACATACCATATACTCTGTAAGTGGTAGTTCAGTTTCCCTCGAAGAAGGGCATCCAGTTGGAAGGTACAGTGGTGTGTGTGTGTGGGGGTGCAGTATGTGTGGTGAGTGTGTGAGAGAGCATGGACACGCCCTTGGGGGTGCTCACAGCACTGCATGAATTCAGGAACTGTGAGTGGGTATCCTGGTAGGCACCCAGATTTCAGCAAAAGAACATCAGGACATTGGGGAAGAGACATCGGTGAAATCAAATCCCAGAATACATCGAGCAGAAAATCAAAGAGCTCTGCTCTTCCTGTGGGGAGTGGGGAACTTCCAAGAGAGCCTTCAATACCACGCAAGTCTTTGCCAGACTATCGAGAGTTCTGTGCTGTGATGGCCCTGTTGTTCTTAGACTTCCTCATAACCGTTCCGAGGAATCTGGATCGTTGTCCCCGGTCTTCTGGGAACACAGGATCCCAGGAAGCTGGAATACCTTCTTCAAGGCAACCTGATGCTTCAGGACTTGAAAGCAGGCTCAGGGACCCTCTCTGTGGCCTTTGTCATCTAGAGTCTTAGCACTCATCAGACTTGAGGATGACCAAGTGCTGAAGCCAGAGACTGAGTCTTTTTAACCCCTTGGCAGCACTTGCTGCCCCAGAGCAGCCTACAAAGATGCAGGCTGTGAATGGGGCCTTCACAAGGCCCCTCTCAAGAAGGGAACTCACAGGATGGTGCAACCATATGTTCTTCTAAGGAAGAATTTTTTGTTTTCATTTCAAACAGCTCTGGTTTGGTGACGAGTGGCCAGAGGAGGTGCTCTGTTTTCCATCCTAACACCTATTTTCAGGTGGGGGCAGGGAGGACTCCAACCTGAAATGTTATTTCAAACCCTTCCCTGGTCTTGCACCTCCATTTCCAGGCCACGAGTCACATAGCAAAGCACGATCCACAGCGTGTCCCGTTGCTTTGTAGTCTGAGCGCCTTTCAAAGCAGGAAGATGAGTCTGTTTCAGCTCTTTCCCTTCTGACCTCATACATAAAATATCACTGCCTGATGTGGTGCTTAAGTAAATAGCCTTGCTGGGTGCTGACCGTCATACCCTGAAAGGCCAGCTTGCCAGGGACAGCAAGCTCAGGCCACCCCTCCCTGCCCTCCACAGACAGAGGTAAAACTGGCCTTCAGATGTTCCTTGCCTACTTTCTGCCATCTGAGGCACATTCCAAAGAGGAGGAGGAGGCCAGCGATGTCTCATCACCTGACAGGGCACAGACAGAGACAGATGACATGCTCCCTGCCAAAAAAGGCCACATTCAGACACTCCTAGATAGCCAGCTGCCACTTTATTAACAGTACAGATTCCATCTGAATCAGGCTGGGAAAGAAAATATTTATGTTTGCTTGTCGGGAGGGCCTTCATCTGTCTTCAGCAGGAGTCAGCCCCACTGTAGTCCAGGACTGACATGTCTGAGTGCTAAGTGTTCTAAGCTCAGAGTTAAAGTTTTCCAAATGTCCCCCCCTGGAGGAAGACAGGGTAGGAGCCTCAAGGGTCCAGGATGAGGGCATCAAGGGGAGGCAGGATTTGAGAAGCAGAACGCTCCACTGCCTGTCAGATCGCAGCCAGAGGCAGGTACAAGTGCAGTATCTCACCATCTCAATATGAGCTGGGCAGGGGCCGGACTGAAGCCCCAGGGAAACCACTTAGAACTGAGAACAGGGTAATTTCGCATTGCGTGTGAATTGTGGCATGGAGCTAGGCCGGACTCTTAAACTGGGCAGAAGAGGTAACGCAGTTTATGTTCTTCCTCTTCTTGGGCCCATTATTTTAAATCAACCTCAAAAGGCAATTCTTTAGCTGTTTCGGGGTGCCTGTCAATCTGCACTTTGGTAAAACTCTGCCCACTCTGGCAGTCAGCTGTCTATTTTAGTAACACAGTCAGAAGGTGCTGGCCGGAACAAGGTAGGTCACCCTGGGGATGGCAATTTGGGCTTTGTGGGCTTTGGTAGACCTGTTCTCTTCAGACTCCAGTGAAGTTTCTCTCTCTGAGCTGTAAACACTAGATCACGTATCCCTATATGTAGGGATCTGAAAACTTGAGTTCAAATCCAGAAAGTACCACTTAGCAATTGTGCAAGCAACCCTGAGTGTCTATTCAAGTTTCTCTGTCCTTATGGATAAAATAGAGCTACTAAGTACTTTTTGTATGATTATCCTGGGAGCCCAGTAGGTAGGTGTGGGAAACCATGCTGTAAGGTGTCCTGACTAAGATTGCAGGATTTCTCTAGAACATTATGGGCAATCTTTATTTATATGAGAGTAAACATGTACAAATGTAGGCCAGAACAATTCATAATGCATACTGATTGTCTTCACATAATGCTGTAACAAACCATCAAGGCCTGGGTAGTTTAAATTATAGCTATTTGTTTTGCATAGTTCTGGGGGCCGAGGCTTCTCATGTCAGTGTGCCTCTAGGTTTTCTTTCTCAGGAGGGACTCTACCTGGCAGAGAGAGCCTGGGAGCTGCTCTTTCTTCCTCTTCATTCTGAGATTGTTTATTACATTTATTTGGGGGGAGGGGTAGCACGCATGCTACAATCCGTGTGTGGAGTTCAGAGGACAAGCACTGAGAGCTGGTTCTCTTCCTCCATCACGTGGGTTGAGGATACTGAGCTCTGGTCATCAGGGTCAATGACTAGCACCTTTATCTACTGAACCATCTTGCAGGCACTCACTCTCTTTTTATCATCCCCATAAAAATCCCATCACAAGGGATTTTGCCTAATTACTTTCTAATGCCAGTCCCTCCCCAATACTGTCACATGGGGTAGGAGACCTTGGCATCAATTTCTAGGGAACACATTCTGCCCCTAGCAACATCTGCATGTAAGGTCTGTGTGGTGGTTAGGAACCTGAGTGTTGTGTTGGTACTATATGTTTCCAAAGAGATCAACGATGCGTGGAGGTTTATAGACATTTCCACACATCTCTGTGTGTTTTCGGGCTTAGGTTTACGTGAAGCTGTAGCAAAGGTTAAAGCCACAGGCTAAGAATTAGTGATAGGTTCAGAGTTCCCATGCAGATTCTATACAAGCATGGGATGAGAGTGGCTTGGGCCACAGTAGGCTCTTCACTCAGCATAGTGAGTCTCTTGCCTCCCTCAACGTACAGTCGCTGTGAGGGGCACCCTGGCAGAGGGACTCAGAGGCTCGTTGGCACGGGGATTCATCTAGCCTGAGATCCCTGCTGCAGGAACTCAAGGATTTGTCCTCCACTGTGGAAGGGATCCTGGCTCTGGGAGCAATTTTCCTGGCGTGGGAAGACCTGCAGCCTGTCTTTGGTGCTATGGAAACCTTATTAGCTCATTTCCATCTGGACCCATCCTCATCTATTCTAATGGGTCATTTGTCTCACTGATTCTGTCCAAGCTCCAGTTTAAGTGGCATTTGCTTAGCAATTGGTCTGTTTGAGAAGTTCACGTGTCAGTGCCAAGCTTCTGAAGACCAAACCATCCTCCTGAGCAGGTGGAGGCCCAGACACCTGGGAGAGGTCATGGGGAAGGGGAAGGCTTTCCAACTGTCAAGGGTCCTCAGAAACAGTCAAACATACTATTTATTCCAATAACCCCCCCCCCCCCCCCCCGACTTGCCAGATTAGAATGCTCATCACAGAGGTCTGGTGTAGGACCGTGAAAGGCAGCCTGGTTCCTGGTTGAGCTAAGGTTGGAAACCCCGGTGACCCTGAGGAATGGCAGGTGTTTTGCCTGGTCCCCAGACACTAGGCTTCTGATATGAGGCCACATCCCTCCATAGATTTGTGGCCATCAGTCATGTAAGGGCAACCCCCCCCCCAAGCCCCTCCACAGGTAGAGGACATGGAAATCAAGACAGATTTCCATTTTAATGAGGTACCTAAAGGCCTGGAGGCTTAGCCAATAAACCCCCCCTCCCAGACACTCCTCCCTGCAAAAGGTATTTAACCTCAGGCCCACTCTGAGAACTGGGGTACAGTTTTACTCATCCACCTGCTGCCATGACAATAAATATATTAAAACCAGGGACTGCCTCTTTTCATCAGGACCTGCCATGGGGAGCAATGGATCAGGTCTTCACCTAAAGAGCTGGCCATCTCATCTCCTGAAGAAGGCGTCTTAGCACTCCCAGCCATGGCCTCCACCAAGCCAAGCTACCTGCCAGACACACCAAGGACTCCATGCTTGTGGGAGCAATCCCCCCTTTCCCCTTTGGTCCCAGGCTAGATCCAGCCTGTGGACCCCTACTCTGTTCTCAGCTCTTCCCTGGCATCCAGTGGCACCTGGGTGCCCAAGCGCCTGAGAACTGAGGAGTTTTGGGGGTCCCTGGAACCCCAGAGTGGTGTCCAGCAGCATCCCATAGCCTGATACCCACCTGACAGCATGAGGTTTGCACAGTCAAAATTTCCTATGTTGCCTCCCCAACATGTCAGAGTGGGACATGAGACCTCTCAACCCTACAGTCTGGGTTTAGGATCACAATCTGCCCTTTTTCTCCTGCATCAAGAGAGGGTCTCTCTTCATGAACAATGGAGCTGTCCCCCCTCCCAGGTCTTAGCTGCTACTTCAATGACCTGAAACTGGCTTCTACCACAGAAATGTTTGCAGAAAATGGTAGGACCAGGAGTAAATCCATATGACAACTTCACAAATAGGCATCAATGGCTCCTTACATATATGAACATAACACAAAGTCATAGTCACAGAAATATTTTTGGAAACATAGCACTCATATACCACACACACACACACACACACACACACACACACACACACACACCATGCCCATGAGAGGGGGGTGTCTTTCACGCTCCACATAGCCCACTGACAAACACATCTATGGGTGTATTATACCTCCAAAGAAGTGCATGATTGCTTGGACAGACGCACCCCTACATCTTTATACTTAATACATGCAGCACACACATCTCCACAAGCTCTTAGGAACACACACACATGCACAGGGACGGAAGCTCCTTGAATAGATATTTCTATTGAAACAAAAATTCTCCAAAGCCCACATTAGTGATTCTCAATCAGAATTCCTATCACCATCAGAGAACATAGAAGAATTATACAGCAGGAGTGTCATCAGACGATGGACACACGTGCAGATGCTGCATAGGAATCAGAATTCTCACCGCACAACTAGTGTGCGTATTGTATACACACCCTATCAGCCTTCTCTGGGGCCTGGCATGTTGAGCAGGAGCCAGTGAACTCTAAAGGCTTCCTGTATAGTGAACACAGAACACTTTCGTCTTTGAAAATAAACTGACTTATCTTTTATTACTCAGAGGAAGAACACGGTAACTTGGTGAGGACGGCTGTGATTCTGGTAAGTGATAACTTTTTTGCTCTGCTGTTTCAAGAGAAAAATCACTCAGGGAAAATGCTTCCATAGTTGCTTTTCTTCCTGTGTTTCAGTGGTAGGAGCAGTGGCAGCAGCTCTTGCTTGAGGTACACATCTTCGCCTGAGCTGAGAAGCTCCCATCTCTGGATAGAGATGCTATCAAGTCGAGGGCAAGCAAAGCTCGAAGTCATCTAGGAACCTGCTGTTTCAGCGGCGCTGTGTGCAGAGCACACAGTGGGCCCTGAGCTACATATGGTATTGCTAGTGCCATATTTGTAAATGATTAGCATCAGCTGAACAAGGTTAAGAATCCAGAGTTCCTTCCTCTCCAACTGGTTTGTGGATTCAGAATTTCCCTCAGTGAGGCAAAGAGGAGAAATGTGGGACCCCAAACCCAGTCCCATTGTCTCTGATGAAGACCTAATTGATGAGGGCTGCCAGAAGTCAGTGGCAGACTGCTTCCTAACATGAAGGGGGACGTAGGTTCATCTCCCGAGCCACAAATCAAGCAAAATACACACCTCCTAAGCAGTCTATCCCCACCCCCAAAGTTGGAGTGGTAAGGGTAGCCTCGTGGAGGACTTTGGTGAAGTCCTCTGCAGGCAAGAAGTCTCAAAGGTCAGCAGAGGTGCCACCTTAGAGAAGCAACCTTCCAAACAGCTTGAACAGACTTGACGGCAGCTGCAGGTGGGGGATTGACAGTCTCTGTCTAACTGCTGCTCCCTCGGGAGGCTTTCTAGGCCAACACAAGCTTTGGCTCTAACCACTGTTCCCTCTGAGCTAGGGCTGCTGGGTGGTCTAGGGAGCAGGAGGGCAGCATGGGGGGTGGAGCTGGAGCTGGAGCAGGAGCAGGGTGAGGCAGGCCAAGCCTGACCTGAAAGAGAGGGAAAGGGAGAGGGAGAGGGAGAGAGAGGCAGAGACAGACAGAGATGCAGAGCACAGGCAGACACAGAGAGACAGAGAGTTGGATCTGGGTCCGGGGAAGACTGATGCTCCTGGAGAGCTGAGGTCCTGGTTTGGGAAAGCAGAAAGATCTAGAAGATGCTGAAATGCAACTCCACGAGGGGTCAAGCAACCTGCTGAGGGTCCAGGATGATGACCACAGAGAAGTTCCCGGGTCCCTGCTGCCCCAGGTGGTTAGGGTGTGGCGCACTGGGCCCCCTTCACCCCTACATATCTGGGACTCCAGAAATGTGGCCGACATGCTGCCCCCCCCCCCAAGGCTGCCATTTGGAACGCATTTGCAGACACATGGATCGTTTTTAAGTTAATGCTTTTTAATTCACTCTGTTTCCCAGTTGTCGTTTTTTTTTATTGAAAAGGAGGATTCTGCCGGTGTGTGTTCCTTGCAGGGGCTGTGTGTGTGTGTGTGTGTGTGGTGGGTGTTTGCTGCGTGGCAGAGATCTGATGAGAAAGAGGTAACGATAGACAAAGGCTCAAGGAGACAGTGGAAAACACAGAACAAAACAGCAATGGAGGGGAGAGGAACACAGCAGCAAATGCAGAAACACTCTGGAACCCAGGAAGTGAAGGCTCAGCAGGGTGGGCTCGAGACTCCAGGGCAAGGGAAGGAGGGAACTGCAGCCAACACCCCTACCTCCATTAAAGCCTTTAAGGTTGTGGCTTTCTTTGGGCTCTCAGAGTTGGGGGAGGGGAGTGACGGGAGGGGGTTCGTTTTGTTTAGGAGTCTTAAGGGTTGAACAGGTCTCAGATAGGGCTGGAGGGAAGTGGCAAGCAAGCCTCGGATCAGTTAGGGATTCGAGATCAGAGAGCAAAGGCCCAGGCCTGGCTGAGGCCAAAGCTCTCCCTTCCTGGACCCCCTGCAGGCTCATCTGGGATCCTGCGCCCTGGCCAACTGAGCGCGCCCTTGCTTAACATCTCTATGCTTGGGCTCTGAAACGCTGATGGCCGGTTCCTGCCGGACAAGACAGCACGGGGGGGGGGGGGGGAAGGCGGCGGTGCTCGACACCTTTGCTGCGCACCGCAGCTGCAGCCATAACTTCAGGGATCCTTCTGGACCCGCAATGGCTACAGGAGCCAGGTGCTGGTACTATGCTCCTGCATAGCAGAGCAACACTGTCGCCCCCACTCCCATCTCTGCCCATCTGCTCACTGCTTCCCGAACCTGCCCCAGAGACCTCTCCAGATGCACCGCGGTGGAGACACAAAAACTGTCGCTGGCCCGCACGCGGTGGCCGCGTAGACCCTCGGGGGTGGGGGCACACAGCCTGGACGTCAGGATCAAGGCCGTCCTAGGAGGGTGGAGAGGGCTGACGCGCAGGGCAGCGGCTCCGGGCTGCCTGGCTCTCGCGCCGGGAGTCGGCGAGCTTTGAAAACCCTGGGCAATTAGAGCTAATTACATGTGTGCAAACAGCCTTAGTTCAGGGCGCGGGCTGGGGCCCACCTGACTCGGCCATCCACCGCAGTGGCTCAGCAGCTGAGCACGGGCTGGGGAGGGCGCAGGAGACCCCATGGGACCCCGGGTGCTGGGTGCTGGTGCCCCCTGGACCACAGACTTAAAAGGCGGCCCAGGAATCCCCGTATGACTGCTTGTAAACCAGCCAGCGGCTGAAAAGAGACCTGAGGTCCGAACACTCCTGCTTGCTCCCTGAGTATGCTGTCCTGGCGGTGTTTGGCAGCGCATTTTGGCCCTTTGCTGGACTCTTAAGCACCACCCAAGCTGATGACGCCGGACCAGGAAGGTAGTCTAGAACCTGAGTCTGGAGACCAGCCCAACTATACGTGGATGAACCAATGGACTCCGGAACCTTAGTTTGCTTGCGCATAAAATGGGAACCCAAGGGCCTTCAGAGTTAAAGGGGATGGGGGAGGGGAGGACAGAATGGGCTTCCTGCTAACTTTTCACTTTTTACAGTTTGTACAGCAAGCCTGAACTGAGATCTCCGTCTGTGGGCTGGGGAGCATTTGGCGGCCAGGAGGCAGGGGAGAGATTTTATTTCCACCATTGCAGATGAAGGTCAGAGAGGTCAAACGTCTCACCAGAAATCGCACAACGCGGGAAGCAGCGTGTGTTTGGACATCATGTTTCCCAGCCCAGACACTCCTCTCCTCCGCTCCCTCCCTCCCCCTCCCCCCCCCCCCCCCCCGCTTCTTTGCCATTCCTCCTAGATTTGCCAGGTTTCCAGGCACCTCTCTGAGTCTGGCGAAGCCTGGAAATTGCCGTCTGGGCACAGCTCCTGGAGCGAGAGGGGGAAATGGCATCTTGGCAGGTCCATTGAGCTGGTTCGCTGTGGGGCCATGGCGCCCTCTTGCGTTCGCAGCGAGAGGTGCACCATGCTAGGGTCTAGCATTCCAGGTCTGGTCTGTCTTGGGTGAGGGAGGCATCAAACCCTGCTGCCTCAGTTTGCCACATATGTTCTGGACAGCTTAAGTGGGGAGAGTAGAAGGATATACACTTAGCATACTAAGAAGCATGGTGCACATTGGGTCAGGGCATCTGGTACCACTTTGTTTTCCTATACCCGTGATCTTGAGGCTGATAGAGTAGGGTTGAATTCCCACTATATAAACAGGACATCCAAGGCCCAGCTGAGCAAGCCGCTGGTGAGCAGTGGAGCCTTGGGCCGGCCTGGACGGCTGCGCCTTCTAATGCTGCAGTTCCCTAGAGCTAGGGTTCAGACATCAAATTCTGGAATGGTCCAATGAGGTCCTGGTGGCAAGATCTCTGGCAAACCAGAGCTGGTTGATGGTGCCTGTGGATTGCTAGGGAAGTAGTGGTTTAATGAATCTGGGTAGGACTTCCTGAGAACCCACTGAGGTCCTGGTACTTTCCTGAAAGCAAGAGGTCTTAAACTGGCCTTGCTGAGAGAACCTGCTGGGTTCTTGCTTGTGATCCTTGCTGAGGATTATCCCCCCCCCACACACACACACCCTCCATGGCCATCTGTAAACCAGGAACCTCAGGGGTGGGACAACTGCTACGCTGTGAGCAGAACTGGTTGTTGGTGTCTCACTGCAGCTTCAGTTAGGGCCTTAAACAAGTCCTTCGAGGCCTTGTCCTTCTTGAAGAGATAGGGACACATTAGCTCTAAGCCAGTAGCCACTAGGTACACACACACACACACTTTCATAGATGAGAAGGAGGATGCTCAGGAAAAGGGGGTTGTCTTGGTGGGCTATGACAATGAAGGATATGGTAGGTTCTATGGGGTTAAGACCCAACAGGATCAGGACTCTCAGGGACCTTGACACAATGGGAAGAACTTGGGGGCTTGGGGCTGGAGCAGTGGCTCAGTGGTTAAGACCACTTGCTGCTTACAGAGAACAGAGTTTGGTTCCCAGGACCCATGTTGAACCGCTCACGACCATCTGTAACTCTAGCTCTGGGGCAACGGTTCTTAACCTGTGGGTCACAACCCCTTTAGGATTGCATATCAGATATCCTGAATATCAGATATTTGCATCATGATTCATAACAGCAGCAAAATTACAGTTATGAAGGTAGCCACAAAAATAAATTTATGGTTGGGGATCCCCCAACATGGGGGACCGTATTAAAGGGTCACAGCATCAGGAAGGATGAGAGTCATTTGGGGATCATGTGTCCTTTTCAAGCTTCCATGAGCACCCACATACACAGTATACAAACATGCACAAATACAATATTTAAAAAACACTTATAAATATTTAAAAAGGGGGGGATCCTGCCCGCTTTAAGCCAGGAGTGTAGGACTCGAGAAGCCCCATGGCTCCCTGATCCAGAACTGCAGAGCCCTGTGAGTCCTGCTGATGCTTGCTGGGGACGTTGCTGTAACTGAGTCAGCAGATATGAGGTAGGCTAGAGAGCCGGAGCCTCTCACAGGCTCTACATGCCGCTGCCTCAGCTGGTCAGAGCACCTGACTTTGAGAACCACAGCTTTAAGTCTTCCAGGACTCCCTCTGAGGCTCCCCAGCCCACCGGCCACGCACGCAGAGCACGCTGACAGGCTGCAGTAACTCTCATTCTGAGCAGTTTCAGAGAAAGATCTGTGTCCTTGCCCTCAACTGCAGCCCACTGCAGTTGCAGTGGAGAACTGGATGCTACCTCCAAACTCCAGCTTCCTCTCTGCTGACTTACAACAGTGGTTCTCCACCTCCCTAAGGCGGCAACCCTTTAACATAGTTCCTCATGTGGTGGTGACCCCAACCATAAAATTATTTTTTTGTTGCTATTTCATAACTGTAATTTTGCTACTGTTGAATCGTAATGTTAAATATTTGATATGGGACTCTGAAGGGTCAAGACCCACAGGTTGAGAACTACTGGCTTGGCATCTGATTTCTCCATTTGTAGTTAGGCAAACTTTTCAGTGGAGGTGAGAGGTAGGTGCTTTAGCCTGACAGGGACAGCATGGAGGCACAATAGGCCCCTCAATGGGTTGCAAATATCCTTGTCAGGGGTGTGAGCTTCCACCACAACTCCTCCTGATACACAACCCAGAGCTGGGGACCGGAGTGGGTGTCTCTAACAGTCATTCAAAGGAATGGGCTTGTGCCAGCCAGGAGAGGCTCTGCCCGCTGGGGGTAGGCCCAGGCACTTGCAAAGTTCTTCAGACAGTGCAGAGGCAGAGCACGGTGGCCTCAGCAGCTGCTGCCTTTTCTGCCTTGATTTCTCCATCTGAGGAATTTGTGGCATGTGTTTGCTATTTCCCTGACCTTCCCAAGCTGCCAGCAGGATAATATATGGAAATTGCTTTGACCTCCTGAGAAAAGAGGGTCTCCAGGAATAGAAAGTTCAGCCACTAATCCTGTCCCCCCAGACTCGCCACTAATGCCTGTTTCCGATGTCAGCCTGGCAGGTTGAGTTTAGCCAATGAAAGAACAACTTAGAGGGATGATGGTTTTTCTAATGGCCCTGGTTCTCCAAACACACACACACAAACACACACACACACACACACACACACACACGCTAAATACATACAGTGCACACACACAATGTATACACACTGCATACATACAATGCACACACAATGCACACTCACAATGCACATACATATATGATGCACACATACAGTGCACACATGCAAACACAATGCACACATGCATACAGTACACACACTGCATACACACACTGCACACACATAATGCACACACATACAATGCACACACAATTCATACACACACTGCACACACACAATGCACATACACACAATGCACATGAACACATAGCCTGGTCATAGACCCACTCTCACACCCTGCTTTTCTGAGAGCTTCACTTACACACATGACTACTGTGGAGCTGTGTCATAATTGCAGAAAATAATTAGGACTAACATTTGCTGTGGCGGGCCTCCATGGAGAGGTTCCATCCTGCACTTTCCTTTCATCCTCACACCTCAGAGGCAGGGATTATTGCTCTTGTAAACTGAATCTCAGCAAGGTTAAGTGACTTCCCTAAGGTCACTCAGCCAGTAGGTGACAGAAATGGCTCCGGATTGGGTCTCCTGACTCAGGGTGCTCTCTTCTTGCTACGGGTGCACACTTGTTCATCTATTGGCCATATATCCATGGAACACATACTTATTGTGCATCAGCCATGGGTAAGTGCTACTATTCCTTTCTCCATCTTCTGATGAGCTGGTCCTTCATTACAGAAGAAATGGGGAGCTGGGAAGCATGCTGGATGGTTCTATGTCAACCTGTTACGAAAGCCTCTACAAGATTGGACCTCGGCAAGCCTGTAAGGCATTTTCTTAATCAGCAACTGACAGGACAGGGCCCAGCCCATTGTGGGTGGTGCTACCACTGGGCTTTTGCTCCTGAGTGCTGTAAGAAAGCAGCCTGAGTAGGTCAGTAAGCCCTACCCTCCCATGGTCACTGCATCAGCTCCTGCCTCTGGGTTCCTGCCTGTTTGAGTTCCTGCCTTGCCCTCCCTCTATTCAGAACTGTAACCTAAATAAACCCATTCCTCCTCAAGTTGCTTTTGGTCAGTGTTTTATCACAGCACACAGCAGTGTTAACCCTAAGACAGAAAGGGATTCACAGTTGAGACAGATGCCACTCTGTGACTCGAGAGCTCCTACCTGCTCTAGCCTTTATGCCATCCAGTTCTCATATAGAATGAATGTCCACCCTCTCTCCCTGTTTCTTTCAGTCATTCAGTCTGTCTGTCTGTCTGTCTGTCTGCCTCTGTCTCTGTCTCTGTCTCTCTCTCTCTCTCTCTCTCTCTCTCTCTCACACACACACACACACACACTCCTCCAACTCTCACTTTTCTAGATAGACACTACAACAGCGAGTGGCCTGCCCTGGTCCTGTGTACCACTGATCCCCAGCCTGTCCCTGTCACCTAGACATTTCTACTGAGCAGGCTCAGAAAACTAAGGATAGGATTTGCTCCAAAATGCCATTGGCATCTCTGGGGACACAGTCACATTTTCCTACTGATTACACAACACCATAGCATTTACAATAGTCACTCCATCTGTCAATATCAGTCGGAGATAGCTAGCAATGTCCTCCCACCCCCACCCCTGCTGACCCTGTCTGAGAACAGAGGCAGGATGGAGGGAAGGGAGGACGTGGCCCTGTCCTTCCTACAGCCCAGCTATGAAGGCGAGATGACTTCTCTTGGCCTCCAGGGACTGTGAGTCACTGATGCCTATGGACCTTGGAGTCACATAGACTGGATCTTTTCTGATTCAGGATTTGTGCTGGCCAGCCATGTGACCTTAGGCAATTCAGTAACCTCCTTAGGAGCCGTAGCTTCCTTAGAAACAAGATGGGTACAAAGACGCATCTCAGGCTGCATTCATGTTCTGAGGGTGATCTGAGTAAAAAGCAGTCCTTTAATTGTCACCCTTTTGTGGAAGATCAGGCTTTGTTTACAACTGTAATTGGTGTCACCATTCTATATGCCCAAAGAATGTCTATATGAAAGCAGATGGGGGAGGGGGCAACTGGGCCTCCACCATACACCTAGCTGTGGCAGGCATGCTCAGAGATTTGAGTCCAGAGGTCTCTTCCTTAGACTCTGAGTCATTGAGTTAGGAAATGCAAGAATCTATAGTCTGGTTCAGGCTGCTTCAAGGAGCAGAGATGGACTTTAAGATCTTGGAACTCTCTCTCTCTCTCTCTCTCTCTCTCTCTCTCTCTCTCTCTCTCTCTCTCTCTCTCTGTGTGTGTGTGTGTGTGTGTGCTTACACACATCCTTGTGTGTGACCACTGAGTGAGTACAGGCTTCTGAGGCATGGATGTCAATGTTCATTAATTTAATAAATTTATTTACTTACATTAAATATATTAAGCACCCACTGTTTTATGCTCTATCTGCTTAGGCTTCTACCACAAATAAGATGGAAAAATTACATATCTTGTGGACTAGATTCAGTCAAGGAGAGATTTATTTATATAAGCAGCAGTAGCAAAACACTAATCCTAGATCTGCTGTGTGTTGTTGAGCAAGCCATCCCGTCTCTCTGAACATGTTGTATGGGGACCTCTGCCTTACTCTTCTTTAAAAACAAAACAAAAAACAAAAAAAAAATTATAAAAATATTTCAAATAACAAGAATTGCATGCACATATCATCCAGACCCAAAGACTATACAACTCAGTGAACTTTTACACAGTTAGAGAAGACATTCAGAATACAGCACTCCTCTGAAAACACACATCAGCTAAAGATCCCTTGGTGATTGGAAAGCCCGGAGCTTACAGGCAGTATCCGCAGTATTTTGGGTGTGGGTAAACTTGCATGCTTGCCAGCACCCGTTTTCCTTGGCTCAGTGAACACGCCACCTGTAGGACTCCGGAACTGGTCCTGAATTCCATCAAATCCACAATCCCTCCCACGGAGGTGGGGAGAGGGGGGCATCTGGCTCTGATATCCTGGCTGGGTTTGTTTTGCCCTGAGACAATGCATCCTGTAAGTTTTGCTGCTTGCAACTTATTTCCCAAGCCTCTTGCTAAAACAGATTTCATTTTAAGCAAGGCAGAGCTGAGTGAGCTACACACTGAAACAGTCCTAGGCCTAGGGATGGGCCTGGCTTGGATGAAAGGCTCATGGGCTTGGAACTAAGGAGTAGAGAGGCAGCCAGTTTGAGGTGTGTCACTGTCTTCAGTGAAGTCATCCTCTGAGTCCTACCTCCCCAGCTCCAGCTGAATAAGACACTATTTGACTCAAAGGGCTTGGCACCAGCTTCCAAGTGACAGCCTCATTGCAGTTTCCACATGGAACACCTAGCTCAGCCAGTCAACCACACATAGCCCTTTCCCACCCCTGCCCCTGCCCGGTCCAACCTTATACCTTTCTCCTTCCAATGAGCTTTGGATCCCATGTGGGCTGGAAAGCCCAAAGCTGCCTTTCCCGTGCTGCCCTGTCATTAGTTATGAATGTGAGATTGGTTTCACCGAAAGGTCATCTATTTGTGTCAGGCTTGAATTCCAATGTGGACTGAAAGTGAAGCCACAGCGAGGAGGCATCCATTCAAGAGACATTTGCAGATGCCAATGCATGCTTGTCTCGAGAGGAGCAAGCATGCTCCTGTGTCCCCACCACCTAGTGTTAGCCATTAGGAACAGTTCCACGAATGTGTGGTGTCTATCCAAAGAATTTCCTTGCCACATTTCCCTTCTTGGAGGTGAAAGCTGTCAGGGCTTTCACAGTGAGGTGTGTGTCTGGCTGGCGTGGACATGCTGAGGAGCCTGTTTCTGGAGGCAGAGCTGGGCCAGCAGCTTCCATGCTTGGCAGATGGTTTCCTGATGCTTGCACCGTCAGCCGCTGCCTTGGTGGTCCACTTCTGCAGCCCAGCTTCAGGAGCTGCTCCCGAAGATGCAGCCCAGAGTCTGTTTCTTCAGCTTTCCAAATATTTCTGCAAGCCATTTAATACCATTACTACATTTATTTCTGCTTGAGCTACCCAGAATGAATTCTGTCTGTGAAATTAGAACCCAAGGACTCCCCAACCTGCCCTGCACTCTATTCAGTTTAACAGCGTCCAATCTAGCCCGTCCTGTAACCATTCCAACTCATCCTTGTGTATTCCATCCAGTGTGCCTCAAGTCAGTCCAGGTCAGCCACGCCCAGCCACGCCCAGCCATGCCCAGCTCTAATCAATGTACTCTTAACTTACCTCTCTCATATGGAGGCATCAGCACCTCAGCTTTTGTAATACAACAGGCCATTTCATTTTAACCAAATGTGTGCATCCAATTCCAGACTCCATATCATCCCAACCTACCCAGTGACTCTCCACCAGCTCCATGCTATTAGAAACTGAGCAACACAGCTTACTTCAGCAGACACATTTTTGCTGAGGATGCTTTGGGAGTCCTGAGATGGAGCAATGAACTCGAACTTCTCTGCAGATATAAAGCTGAATTCTCTGGCCAGTGTTTCTTCCTTTTCTTCCCCATTACAGATCCTCTTTGCCTATGTTCCTTTCAATTGGGTACCCAGTATTCCCATGGTGCTTTGAGAAAGTTCCAGACTCCTACTGGGATGCTTCTTCCATGCCCAGCACTACCAGCCTGGATTGGCTCCCAGCACCTTCGCTATGCTATCACTGTTTCCTGTACAACAGAGGGGAGGGATTCCTGAAACACACTGGGAAGGATATCCTGCGCCAATAGCTGCAACTTGTGTGTGTAACGAAACAAGCTCCGAGAGTAGATTTGAGTAAAGAGTTCTAAAGAGTATTTTGTGAAGGCAGATGGAGAAGGGAGTGACAGTTGTTGCATACCCACCACAGCAAGCCTGTGCCTGGTATGCTCAGAGCTCTGAGTGTGGAGTCTTCTTTCCTGTGGCTATGTCATACGGGACACTTGAAGTAAGATTGAGATAGTTGTTGAGTCATCTGGGTGGTCCCAATGCAATCACAGGGTCCTCCAAAGCAGCAGGTTCCCCCCAGCTGCCAGTGGAGGAGAAGGTTAGAGACCAAAGGAGGAAAGCTTAGAGACACTGACGTGTGAAAAAGACTCCCTGCTGGCTTGAAATGGAGGGGCCCACAAAAGAAGGGATTTGTGTGTGCTGGCAGAGCCAATAATCAGCAAGAACCAGGGACCTCCGTCGGAAGTGGGAGGAGGAGACAGATTTTTATCAACAACCCGTTGATCTTGGATCTTATTAGTCTCCTAATAAGACCCTGGGCATCTCACATCTTGATTTTGGCCTTGTGAGAATTTGGGTAGAGGAGTCAGATGCACTCACCTGGGTTTCTGAGTTACAGAACTGTGGCGACGCCTTTGCTATAAACAGCAAGGCGTGTGGTAATTCCTCATGCACCAATAGAAAACTGAAATGCCTAGCCTATGTCTACTCTCTCAGAATTATCTTTATCCTCCAGTGATTACCTCCAAATCATCCTGGAATTTGAGTTGTAGAAGAGAAGGGACTGCTGGGTGCAGACACACCTGGGCTCTGGTCCTCCTTCAGTCACCTGTCAGCCATTTGACTCTAGAATCATCTAAACAGAGCTTTGCCCATCAGTAAAATGTTGAGACAATACCTTTCTTGCTCTCTTTAGTTAAAATATTAAATACATTACACATCACTCATGTGGCCTAGAGTAGGAATTAAATATATCTTTTATTTGTTTGTGATAGCAATTAGCTGATATCAGTCAGCTCAAAGATATTTGAGTGTGTGAAGATACTGGGTTATTACCATCAGTGCTAATAACAAGATAATCATGATTATGCATTTTAATTGACACCAAATAATTATATATACATATATACACATTGTGTATACAATATAGATATTGTGTGTGTGTGTATATATGTATGTATGTATGTATTACACTAAGGTGACATTTCAATACATGTATTGAATATGCAGTGATCATCTCAAGTTAATTGGCATGTTTACCACATTGCTGTCATCATTTCTTTTTGCTGGGAGCATTCAAGATCCTCTTGACTAATCATGTTGAGTACTTAGAAACAGTTGTCCAGAAAAGTTACCCAGAGTTCTGTGGTCCATCAGCAGCCAGCTCTTCCTCATGTTCTACAGCTCTGGTGCCCACTGACTAGCCTTTCTCTCCTCCCTGCCCCTCCAAGGCTGTGACAACCCCTCCTCTCCCTCTCTGACTACAGGAAAACTACAATAGCACCCACTGACTAGATGCAGGGGAAGACCCCTGGGTGCACATGGGGCAGTCTGCTGAGGAGGATGCTGTACAGGCCTCCAGGCAGGAGTCGGCTGTCAGCTCGACACTGAGACCAGCTCTTGAATTAGTTATCTGCTCAGTCATGAACAAGCCGTGAACATGAGCTGAGGTTGAATAGAGAAATCAGCACAGGGCCGTGGGGATCAGCCTGCTAGTTCTCTGTGTGGGCCAAAGGAGCAGAGGAGTGAGGCCACCCCAGTCTTCTTCCCTCTGGCTTCTCAAAGCCAGCAGAAGCAGGTAGGTATGATGGAATCTCAACTTCTCCTCCTTTATCGCTGTGATAGCTGTTCTGAATAGCCCCCGCCCCCTGCTTTAGGCAAGGTCTTACTATAGCCCTGGCTAGTCTGGAGATCCCTATGCAGATCAGGGTAGCTGTCTTAGTGTTTCTATTACTGTGACGGCACTCATAACTCTTATAAAGTTTCTATTACTGTGAAGACACTTCTAACTCTTATAAAGGAAAGCATTTAATTAGGGCTTGCTTACGATTCAGAGGTTCAGTTCATTGGCTTTCATGGTGGGAAGCATGGTGGGCAGACATGGTGCTGGAGAGGCAGCTGAGAATTCTACATCTGGATCTGGTAAGCAGCAAGAAGAGAGAGACTTGGTCTGGCTTAAGCACTTGAATCCTCAAAGCTCACCCTGGTAACACAAGGCCCTCTAACAAGGCTACGCTTCCCAACAGTGCCACTCTCTACGAGTCTACAGGGGCCATATTTATTCAAGCCATCACACTAGCCTAAAACTCACAGACATCTGTCTGCATCTGCTTCCCAAGTGCTAAGATCAAAGGCATGCACCACCATTCCTGTCCTCACATAGACCTGTAAAAATAGCTCATTCTGTTCCACAGGACAGAGAGGCAACACCAATAACAACAGGGAAATGACAGTGAACTCGGTGCTCCAAATCTCCACATTAGAGAGAGCCTGTGTGTTTCTTAGGTCTGCTTCCTGTCCAGCTTCAACTACACACACATCTTAGTTGTCATCTGTGAGTGATTTGCAGCTGAAACAGATTTTCTTCTTTTGTTCTGAAGTTCGACTACCACATGTAAGTCAGGGCCCCATCACTTTCCTTTAAATTATCATATGCATTGTGTGGGTGGGTGTCACCAAAGAACATGTGCGGAGGTCAGAGGACAATTTGTGAGTCAGCTCTCTCTTTCTACCATTTGAGTCCTGGGGACTGAACTCAAATCTTCAAGTTTGGCAGCAAGCTTCTTTACACACTTAACCATATTGCCAGCCCAGAGCCACCATTAAATTACTTTGAAGAAGCTACTTAATGTCTTGGTCTCTGTTTCCAGAGCTGATAACTGGGATTATAACAGTTCCTACTTCTTGGCAGCAGAAGTAGGAAGCAGGATGACCATTTCTCCTTTGCATACAAAAAAGCAGCAGAGACAGAGCAGGAAGTAGGGGAAGGCTATAAACAGAGGTTTTCAAACTTTTCTAATGCTGTGACCCTTTAATACAGTTTCTCATGCTGTGGAAACTCCTTTCCCCATGATAAAATTATTTCATTGCTACATCATAACTATAATTTTGCTACGATTATTAATTTTAATGTAAATATTTGATATGCAGGATATTTGATATGTGACTCCCCTAAAGTGGCCCCTACTCACAGGTTGAGAATCACTAATATAAACTCTCAAAGTCATTCTAAAAGTGATGTTCTTCTCTTAGCAAGGTTTCATTTCTTAAAGGTTCCATAGCCTTCCCAAACAGCACTACCAACTGGGGACCAAGTATTCAAATACATACACCTGTGGGGTTCCTCACTCAAACCGCCAGTGTCTATATATAGTAAAGGAAGGTAATTGGTTAAGAAGAAAAGAAGAAAGAAAGAAAGAAAGAAAAAAGAAAGAAAGAAAGAAAGAAAGAAAGAAAGAAAGAAAGAAAGAAAAAGAAAACTTCAGATGACTGACTTAGTGAACTTTTCACATCAATCCACTTCTGTCTTCCATGTTTGCTTTCCCATATCTGTCTCGTTGTTGCTTCTTTCACGAGTGTTCTAGAAAGAATTGTGATCTCAGTCATTCAACAGATATTTACAGAACACATCTGGATGCTAGGTGTGGCCCAGATGCAGAGACTTCGTACACCAAGAGGGGCCTCTGGGTTCAGCTGGTGTAGAGCCATGGCCCTTCCAATTTCTTGTGAGGAGACTCCATCCTAGAGGGCAGGGGCGGGGGACCTGTGCCTGCTGGCAGAACAGATGGTATGGGGTTGAGCCTCTGGGATGCCCCCAGAACTCCCAGCCTTTGCTCTTCTCTCCCTCAGCCAGGCATGCTGAGCCTTCGTCACACAGTGTACATTAGAGTCCTGGCTCTGCTAGTTTGGAGCCAGTTCACTTGTTCTTGACAGATTCCTTTAATCCTACAAGCTCTGGGCTTCCTCAGAAGTAAACCTGGGGTAGAATGCCCACCCTGCTTCAGCGCCCGAGTTTCCGTGAGAGGAGGTACTGGTGGGACAGGGGAGACAAGATGCATGGCTCTCTTTCTGCATTGTCGGAGGTGAGGGAAGGAAGCAAACGCATCAAACTGTGTACTTTCATCCTCATGGAGATTCTCCCACGCAGAGTGTAAGTTTCTTCAGGCAAACTGTAGCCCACAGAGTTTGGGGAGGAGAGCACCCTAAGTCCCCCAGGTCCCTGTAGGTGTGGCAGGATTCCTGGCCAGTTCTTTCCAGGGTGGAGAGAAGCCACCATGGACCTCAGGCTGTTAGAGCCAGCTCAGGAGCCCGGGCTAGGGATGTGCAGCAGGTCTTGGTTGGAAGCTATGCCCCCCTCCACTCCTACACATAAGACATCCATGTATAGAACTCATGGGAACTGCTCCAGGGCAGGGCTGGAGTTTCACTTTTGGCCTATCTTAGATGGAGAGTGACAGGGCTGGGGGCTGCCTGACAGTTCAAAGAAGATATGTGACTCGGAGGTCAAAGTTCAGCAGAGAAGTCATTCTCTTGCCTCCTCAACTGGGAAAAATGTGTTCAAGCTGTTGCCCCTCCTGAGGTTAGCCCTGTCTTTCTGGTCCCTCCCCTGGCTCCTCCTTGTACTTTTGGGTGGGGGTGGGGTTTTTCTGGGTTTCACTCACACGGCCTGGATCCATCCATCTTCATGCAAGAAGTTCCTGGGCCCTCGTCTCACTGAGCCTTCCTGAAGGTCAGGCTCTGGGGAAGCTGAGGTGGGTAAGAACTCACAGACTGGATGGAAGAGACAGGGCCGACCATGCTGACCCAGCTGGGTCTACACTCAGAGGGTAAGAGCCTCTGTTTATCTAGTGCTCCTTACGAGTCACGGGTTGCGATGCATGACATCACTGGATCGTCACAGTACGTGTGGAGTCAGTAGCTCCTATGCCATCTGGCTGCTAAAGAGCTATGAGTCACTTAGGGTATCTGACTACCAGAAGCTGGTCCGGCAGCTCCAAGGCGTTATGCTTTCTACCATGTGCCTTTCCCCAGAGTGGGCAGAGAGCTGATCTGAGAAGCCTGGAGCACTGAGGAGGGGAAGGAGGAGGAAGAAGAGGAGGAAGTGGTGGAGGAGGAGGAGGAGGAGGAGGTGGAAGAGGAGGAGGAGGAGGAGGAGTAGGAGGAGGAGGAGGAGGAGGAAGAGCCACGCCTAGTGGTCCTCCTGGAGTAGTTTGTCCTCACTCTGCACCATGAAGCAAGCACGGGCAGGAGAGGGGCTTGTTCTGCACCCAGGAGCTCAGCATCAGCCCTCTCTCTGGGATCCTGCCCTGGCTCTATCTGCAGCTCCTTCATCCTCCGCTGGCTTGATCTTGTCTTTGTTGCTAGCGCATGGCTTCCCTCTCTGCATTGGCTTCAGCAGCCTGCTTCAGAAAAGCTCATCTACTCTAAGCCACAAACCACCCACTCCACTGGACACCTGGCTTCTTCAACTCGATGTGTCACCAGGACCCAGACAGAATCCGGTCCCAGGACATCTAGTTAGCACCCTTTACAAAGACTGTGAACCTCATATTTCTTCAGACATCCCTTTTCTGTTCCCCTTGCAGGGAAACCATTGCAGAAGACATCAGTACTGTTAGGTCACCTGCTGTGACAATATGTCTATAGATAGTCTTTTAGGTCCCAGGGAGTTAGTATATAACCCTTTCTACTCAAACTGTTACCTCTTTTGCTCACAGCTCAGTGGTCTGCCAGACTTCTCCTGCTGATGGGGTCTGGCCTATGGCAGAACCAGGGTTTTGTCTAAGTAGCCAATAAGGCACTCAGCTCCTTGTCGGGAGTCTTTCCTGTCTCCATCACATTCCGATGACTGCCTTCTAGAACATGGCCTCCTGCAGCACATGGCACAGAAGCCAAGACCAGGGCCAGTGGCAGGCACATAGCTTCTGCTGCTCTGACACCAAGTTGCTTGAACAGAGCAACCCCCTTTCCATCTTTGAGCCTCTCCTTCTGCTCAGTTCTAACAGGAGGATAGGCAGGGCTGCAAAAAGAGATCAGAGACATCCAGGCTGTTGCCTCCACCATTCTTCCCACCCCCTGCTTGCCAAGGAGCCGCCACTTCACAGGTCACAGCCTCAGGCCAGCAAGGTGCAAGGGGTCTGGTGCAAGGGGCGTAGTTTGAATCCCACTTCCTCTGCTGGTTGGCTTTCATTGCTTTGCCAAGTCTTTCCCTTCCCCAGTGTTCATTTCCTCATTTGCACAAAGTGGAGAGAAGAGTAAATATGGGAATTAATGCGACGGCTTTGCAGCACTGGCACTTTGGGGGCACTCATTAAATATGCAAAGTGGCAACTGGCCTCATTCTGGGGTGGAGCTGACAGATGAAACAGCCAGGAAACGTGGCTCAGTGCTGTCAGTTTGTGGCATAAAGCTGCCTGGACTGCAGAGAGAACACTCAACCGGGCCCAGGGGGATGCTAGCCAGCCCGCAGCTACTCAACCTGCTGCTGCAGAACCAGACTCAGCACCTCTGAACAGCACCCTTGGTCACATAGCCCAGACACCCACAAGTACCCATGTGAGCACACCCCTGCCAGTCTAGGGTAGGGTCACCAGGTTCCGAGGAGGAATGAGATCTAGGCTGGATAGAGAGGCGTGGCAGTCAGAAAAATAGCATCCAGGCCTCTTGGTTCACAGACAGGCTAGTTCCAGAGTGCCCCGCAGCCCTCTAGATGATCAGGATCAGGCTGGGGACACACACACACACACACACACACACACCCCGCAGACCAACGGGTTCTCAGAAGCCAAGGTAGAGAGAGACCCAGTACACACCAAACAATCAGACAAATGCCACAAGAGCCCAGCAAGCAACCCACAGGGAGCCAGACCAGGGCGCTCACACTGGGGTTTTCCAAAGCACACGCGCTCAGCCTTCCCTCCCGGTGTCTGCAGCGACAAGCTTCATTCTCTCTTCCCCACCAGCTTTGAGCTTAACCCGGGCATGTGGGCCGCCGGGCCTGGGGCATTATGCGGCCGCATGGCCTGCCTCGCAGGGGCGCAGAGCAAACTTAACCTTCATTTGGGAGCGCCCAGTGGCCGGAGCGTGCGGCGCAGCCATCGATCGCTGCTAATGGCCTCGTCTAAATGCGGAGCCGCTGCCTCCGCCCCCGGGTCAGGGCGCCCCCGCCCTAGCCCTGAGCTCAGTGCAAAATGGTGTTTACAAAAGTCAATATTGGCCATAGAGCTGCCCAGGCGTGGACGAGCCCCCGCTGGTTGCCCCAGTCCAAGGCCCTCTCCTACGGTCCCAACTAACCCTAGTCCTGAATAGGCACCTGAAGGCCAGACACCAACAAGTCTTGGCCAAGGTCGCAGAAGACTGTCAATTCCCCGCGTTCTTTCTGCTTAGTGCTGTACCTAGGTATGTCTGTCTTGACTTCAGACCTCAGCTCTGTAATGGGTCAGATCCTTTCTCTACAGGGTCCCAGAATGCCATTTTAAAATCTGTTTCCCAAGAATAGTTGAAGGATGGTTTTAGAGATATAATAGCCAGAAACCCCAAAACAGACTCTCACTCTTTCTTACCTGGTTTCCTTCAGGTCACTGCTGGGTTAGCCTCTGCTAGGCCCACCTCATCCAGGACAAAGCACCATCTCTGGAAGGTTCACAGCTGAATCTTGGTCTCTACTTTGAACAGCCTGGGGGTGACCCTGGAACCCTTCTAAACTCAGCATCACACGGAGGTCGGGGGTGGTCAGACACTAGATAGCTGGGCAGTGGATCACCTGCTGGGGGAAGCCTTCAACATGCTGATGCCAAGGTCTCAAGGAGCCAGGTGTTAAAACTGCATACATGGAGGTCATTTCTTTTTTCTTTTTCTATATTCTTTGTTTACATTTCAAATGCTTTCCCCTTTCCCAGTTCCCCCCTTCCCATATATCCCATAAGCTCTCTTCCCTCCGCCCATTCCCTAATCAACCCCCTCCCACTTCTCTGTCCGGGTACTCCCCTACAATGCTGGAGCAAGCCTTTCCAGGACCAGGTCCTCTCCTTTCTTCTTCTTGGGAATCATTTGATATGCTAACTGTCTTGAGAATTCAGAGCTTCTGGGCTAATAATTAATATCCACTTATAAGTGACTGCATTCCATGTGTATTATTTTGTGATTGGGTTACCTCACTTAGGATGATATTTTCCAGTTGCCTAAAAATTTCATGAATTCATTATTTTTAATTGCTGAGTAGTATTCGATTGTCTAAATATACCACATTTTCTGTATCCATTCCTCCACTGAGGGACATCTGGGTTCTTTCCAGCTTTTGGCTATTATAAATAAGGCTATGAACATAGTGGAGCATGTGTCCTTACTGCATGCTGGGGAATCCTTTGGGTATATGCCCAGGAGTGGTATAGCAGGGTCCTCCAGAAGTGTCATGCCCAGTTTTCTGAGGAACTGCCAGACTGATTTCCAGAGTGGTTGTACCATCTTGCAATCCTACCAGCAGTGGAGAAGTGTTCCTCTTTCTCCACATCCTCTCCAACATCTGCTGTCTCCTGAGTTTTTAACCTTAGCTATTCTGACTGGTGTGAGGTGAAATCTCAGGGTTGTTTTGATTTGCATTTCCCTAATGACTAATGATGTTGAACATTTCTTAAGGTGCTTCTCAGCCATGTGAAGTTCTTCAGGTGAAAATTCTTTGTTTAGCTCTGTTCCCCATTTTTTAAAAATAGGATTATTTGGTTCTCTGGGGTCTAACTTCTTGAGTTCTTTGTATATATTGGATATTAGCCCTCTGTCGGATATAGGGTTGGTAAAGATTTTTTCCCAATTTTTTGGTTGCTGTTTTGTCCCTTTGACGGTGTCCTTTGCCTTACAGAAACTTTGTAATTTTATGAAGTTCCATTTGTCAATTCTTGATCTTAGAGCATAGACTATTAGTTTTAGTGTGACTGGTTTTATGTGGATGTCCTTGATCCACTTGGAGTTGAGCTTAGTACAAGGGGATAAGAATGGATCAGTTCGCATTCTTCTACATGCTGACTGCATGGAGGTCATTTCATAACAGAGCCACATACCTCTTAGGGTCTTGTTCATTTTGCATTGCCAGTTTCGAGTTTTCAGAGAAACATAGTGATTGCAACCGTTTCTTCCTATGCTCCAGCTCTCTGGTCCCCTAAGAGGAAAGAATTAAAAGATCAGGAGGAGAGTCACCCCAAGGTACTTTATACTGTTTGTGGCTATTGTAAAGGATGTCAGTTCCCTAATTTCTTTCTCAGCCTACTTATCCTTTGAGTATAGGAAGGCTACTGATTTGCTTGAGTTGATTTTATAACCAGCCACTTTGCTGAAGTTGTTTATCAGCTGTAGGAGTTCTCTAGTGGAATTTTTTTGGGTCACTTAGGTAGACTATCATATCATCTGCAAATAATGATAGTTTGACTTCTTCCTTTCCAGTTTGTATCCCTTTGACCTCCTTATGTTGTCTAATTGCCCGAGCTAGTACCTCAAGTACAAAAAGATATGGAGAGAGGGGGCAGCCCTGTCTAGTCCCTGATTTTAGTGGGATTGCTTCAAGTTTCTCTCCATTTAGTTTGATGCTGGCTACTGGTTTGCTGTATATTGCTTTTACTATGTTTAGGTATGGGCCTTGAATTCCTGTTCTTTCCAAGACTTTAAGCATGAAAGGATGCTGAATTTTGTCAAATGCCTTTTCAGCATCCAATGAAATGACCATGTGGTTTTTTTTCTTTGAGTTTGTTTATGTAGTGGATTGCATTGATGGATTTCCATATATTGAACCAACCCTGCATCCCTGGAATAAAGCCTACTTGATCATGGTGGATGATCATTTTTATGTGTTCTTGGATTCGGTAAGAATTTTATTGAGTATTTTTGCATTGATGTTCATAAGGGAGATCCGTATGACAAGAACTTCAAGACTCTGAATAAGGAAATGGAAGAAGACCTCAAAAAATGGAAAAACATCCCATGCTCATGGATCAGCAGGATTAATATAGTTAAAATGGCCATTTTGCCAAAAGCAATATACAAATTCAACGCAATACCCATCAAAATCCCAACTCAATTCTTCATAGAGTTAGAAAGAGCAATTCTCAAATTCATCTGGAATAACAAAAAACCCAGGATAGCTAACACTATTCTCAACAACAAAAGAAATTCTGGGGGAATCAGTATCCCTGACCTCAAGCAATACTACCGAGCAATAGTGTTAAAAACTGCATGGTACAGGATTGAAGATCCAGAAATGAACCCACACACCTATGGCCACTTGATCCTCGACAAAGGGGCTGAAAACATCCAATGGAAAAAAGATAGCCTTTTCAACAAATGGTGCTGGTTCAATTGGAGGTCAGCATGCAGAAGAATGTGAATTGATCCACCCTTGTCTCCTTGTACTAAGCTCAACTCCAAATGCATCAAGGACCTCCACATAAAGCCAGGCACTCTGAAGCTAATAGAAAAGAAACTGGGGAAGACCCTTGAGGACATCGGTACAGGGGGAAAGTTCCTGAACAGAACACCAATAGCGTATGCTCTAAGATCAAGAATTGACAAATGGGACCTCATAAAATTACAAAGTTTCTGAAAAGTAAAGGACACCATCAAAAGGAGAAATCGGCAACCAACAAATTGGGAAAAGGTCTTCACCAACCCTATATCAGATAGAGGGCTAATATCCAATATATACAAAGAACTCAAGAAGTTAGACTCCAGAAAATCAAATAACCCTATTAAAAATGGGGTACAGAGTTAAACAAGGAATTCTCACCCGAAGAACTTTGGATGGTGGAGAAACATCTTAAAAAATGCTCAACTTCATTAGTCATCAGGGAAATGCAAATCAAAGCAACCCTGATATTTCACCTTACACCAGTCAGAATGGCTAAGATTAAAAACTCAGGAGACAGCAGGTGTTGGCGAGGATGTGGAGAAAGAGGAACACTCCTCCACTGCTGGTGGGTTTGCAAATTGGTACAACCACTCTGGAAATCAGTCTGGCGGTTCCTCAAAAAACTGGGCACATCACTTCTGAAAGATCCTGCTATACCACTCCTGGGCATATACCCAGAGGATTCCCCAGCATGTAATAAGGATATATGCTCCACTATGTTCATAGCAGCCCTATTTATAATAGCCAGAAGCTAGAAAGAACCCAGGTATCCCTCAACAGAAGAATGGATGCAAAAAATATGGTATATATACACAATGGAGTACTATTCAGCCATTAGAAACAATGAATTAATGAAATTCTTAGGCAAATGGATGGAGCTGGAGAACATCATACTAAGTGAGGTAACCCAGTCTCAAAAGATCAATCATGGTATACACTCACTAATAAGTGGATATAGCCTGGAAAACTGGAATACCCAAAACATAATCCACACATCAAATGAGGTACAAGAAGAACGGAGGAGTGGTCCCTGGTTCTGGAAAAACTCAGTGTAGCAATATAAGGCAAAACCAGAACAGGGAATTGGGAAGGGGTGGGTGGGAGAACAGGGGGAGGGAAGGGGGCTTATGTGACTTTCGGGGAGTGGGGGACTAGAAAAGGGGAAATCATTTGCAATGTGAATAAAAAATATATCAAATAAAATAAAAATAAAAAAAGAAGTTTTGATCCTCAAGTTCTGCTAAAAAAAAAAAAAAAAAAAAAAAAAAAAAAAAAAAAAAAGAGCAGGAGGAGGGGAGAAGGGCTGGCCAGAGCCTTTCCTGGACCCCGCAGCGCTGGCGGACCAGCAACCCGAGTCTGCCCTCTGGTGGCGACGGCTATGCCGACAGCCCTGCTCCTGGATTGTTGGGCTTGCAGAACCCATTTCAGGCACTCCTATGTGGCAGCACACTTCAGATTTGTTTCTTTAGACGTTATATTCATTGAGTATTGGAACACTAACAATATCATCCAACTTCTGAGAGATTTCTCCGTGCCAGACACAACAGCAGCTCCTTTGTGAGCTGTTTCTTATTTTTCTCTCCAACACCTCATCCCGCAGTGTTGATCTTTATTTCCATTATATACTGCGATTTGTCCCTAAGTCATGTTCTAATGAGCAGTGGGTGGACACTTGAATCTAGGCCTTCAAACTCTAGGTCTATGCCTGAAACATCACACTCTTTCTGCTCTAGAATCTGGGGATGGTTCAGACAGTGCGACTTCAATATCCTAGATTAGTTATGCCTGGAGAATCAACACTTTAGAATCACTGAACCCTGAGAAGAAAGTATTTTAGATGAGAGGACCCAAGAACTATAGTTGGGATAGAGAAGGTCTTGCTGTGGGGATGGTGTCGAGATTGGTTCCCGGTCTTGCACTTGAAGAAAGAGAGTATAAGGCCTGGCTAGGTGGTGCTGCATGCTGGGAAACCCAGGACAGCTTCCAGTCTCCTGACCCCGGGTTCTTTCCATGTGTGTTTCTCAATCAAAGCTTCTCCAATCACGCTCTTTTTACAGCCATCGCAATAAAGCTGTGGACTTTTGTTCCAGAACAGCACATAAAATATCCCATTATTTGCTTCCTAGCCTGAGCTTCTGTTTTACGTCTTAAGTCTAAAGTGTAAGCCTCATAAAAGGTAATCATCTAAGGCCTGTTCAAAGAGAAGCCATAAATTGCCCATTTAGCCCAATCAGCCTTTATTGTGCTCCGATGGGTACCTGACCAGGACAACCTGGGTCCTGGGAGAGGAAGTGGGGCAGAAACCCCAGCTCTAGTTTCCAAGCTGTTTAACTCTCTTTCGGGAAAGAGGGCCAGGATATAGAGTTGATCCAAGGGACAGAAACAACATAGTATATGTCACCCTTGTCCCATCCATGTTCAGCTGCACAGTGGGGTGGGGCAAAGGGAAGGCCAGTGGGAGCTGGGAAAGAATGAAAGCAAAGAAGGCAGGGTTTACTGCTATTGTTATTGTTATTAATTGTTCAGTAATGACTGGGCCCTGTGCTAGGTATGGGGAGCATCTTATTGTACAGCATTCTTGCCGTGCCTTTTGACTCTGGGAGGCGAGATGTTTACCCAAGTTCATGTAGTCAGCAATCCCAGAACTGTGCTTCAGAATGATTTTTACTTGATGTGAAGCTTTTAACAAGTGTTTCATGTCACACTGCTTTGGGGGGGGGAGGGTTGGTCATAAATAATTGGAGTGACTTACAAATGTAGGCCACAGCGTGTCTGCAATCTGCAGGGCTGGAGGGCAGCAGGCAAGAAGGCTCTGGTGGCTCACACATGCTCATCCTTTTAATTCTAATACGGGGAACCTATGTGCCTCTGAATTGACCAAACCCATGTCTTCTACACCAAGTGACCCAGAATTCAGATCTGTGTTTAGGCTGTGTAGGGATGGGACTGGGATGCTCTAGCCAAGTCAAGCTCCCTGGAGTCACCTCTCAGAGGAATATGCCCTTTCCAAATTTGCTGATTGGAGGGCTCTTCTTGCTGGCTCCCATCTTGCCCACCAATACCCCCAATTTCTCCAAGATCTACAAAAGTCTATGAGAGTCCATGGGGGGGGGCTTTGTCCTTTCTTCAGAGAGGGGGCTGTAGAGGGGGAGAGCTCTGTTACTCATGACCCCAGTGTCTAGATTAGGCTTGGCATACAATGATGGGGACCCTGCCTCTGAAACTTTTCCTGGGTCCACTCTGTTCCTAACCTTCCAAGTCTCGCCTTCTTACCTCCAGCTCCTACTTTCTTCTGCTTTAGGTTTCAGTTTTCTCCCACCCCTCCCCCATCTCTCATGCCTAAATTTCAACTTTGTCACATCTACATGGTGTAGATGTGAGAAGTCTCCTGATCGCGGCCTTCCCAACTTTCCCTCTCCTCTATTTTATTCAACACCAACAATGTGGGTCCTGCTTCATTGAGCCCCCAGTGCTCTTGAGACATTGTTCAGTGCCCTGTTTACTGTAGAAAGACTCTTCATCACCTACATCTCTGGATAGCTTCAGGCTTCCCTCTTTGTAAGGTGTGGCTGTAGGGAGAGTGAGCATAGTCAGATGAGTCAGCCTGTTAATCCACACACTGGGATGGTAACAGTCTTCACAGGAGTGAGTGCTGCAAAGATTCAATAACACAAACATATGAAGTATTTATAGCATTGCCAGGCACCTAGTAAACACTCAATAAAATTCTCAGAGTTAACTACCATCATCATTGTCAGTTTCTAACTAGTCTGGAGCCAAACTCTTTGACCTGTTCCCCAATCTTCAGGGAAAGAGTGTTCAAGAATAGAGAAAGGCTGAAAATGATTTGGTCTCATTTTAAAGGTATGTATGCAGTCTTTCCTTGTTCTTTTAAATGTGGTTTAACCTGTGGCTACTTTGACCCTTGGACTATGGCAGAAGCGACATTGTGCAGATCAGAGCTTTTCACCCTGGCTCTGCTAAGAAGTCTGATGGTCTTGATGACACAAGAGGGCCCCCGAGACACAGGGTCACGCTGAGTCAGCCTTCCAACTCTCTTGTCAAGTCTTGGACATCCTTGTGAAACTTCTTCAGTCCCACAGTCCCCCTAGGCCCCATCAAACTTCTCAGTGTCCAAGTGAACAGCGACTGAGCAGAGCTCCCTAGGCAGCCTGGCTGACTCCTGGCCTCTGAGATGGAAAGGCCGATTAAAACTGCTGTGGCAAACTGCCGAAGTTAGGATTGCTTGTACGGGATGTAGGCAGCTGAAACAATGAGCAAGTGGGATCTGGGCTTGCAGAGAAAGACCCACAGCTGTTGCTATGCAAAATGTACCTTAAAGTAAGTTATTATGGGCTAGGGGATAGCCCAGCTGATAAAGTGCTTGCCATGAAAGCACCTGAATTCCATCCTCTGGAACCATCATTTAAGAAAGCCAAGTGTGGTGGCTCACACTTGTAATCCTAGCCCTGGGGAGGCAGAGAGAGGTGAATCCTTGGGGTTTGCTGGTCAGCCAGACGAACCTACTTGGTGAGCTTCAGGTCAGTGAGAGGCCTCATCTGAAAAGCCAGAACAAGGTGGAGGGCATCTGAGGAAGACACGTGAGGTTGATCTCTGGCCTCTACAGGCATGTCCTGACACGTGCACACATGCCTGCATATGTATGTGCCCGTAATTTTTTAAAACTCAAGAGGCCTGAGGTTAGAGTTGGTGTGCTTGTGTAGCTTGCTGGGCATGAAAACCTGGGCTCAATCCCATACTACATACAGTGGACATGCTAAAGAACATGTCATCTCAGCACACAGAAGGATCAGAAAGTCCAGACCATCCTTGGCAATATAGAGGCAAGACTGGACTACACAAGCGCCCTGGCTCCTTAGTAAGGCAAAGTAAGCAAACAAATAATCCCCCACATTTATGACTGTGTTTCCACTTACATTTATCCTAAAAGCATCAGTGAATTGGGTTATTTTATTATTTCTACACTCAATATTATACCCTCTTAACTTTTTAGATATTTTATTTTTGTATTTGGTCAGTGTGAATTATCTTCCAGATTGAAAAGTACTACTGACCCAGGCCAGGATACAGTAGCAGCCAATTTGATCTTCGATTGGGTATGGGACATGTTTCATCTTCCAAGAGTTTGACAAAAGAGCCCCTGGCAAACGGGCTGGATGGATTTTTCTCCTACTTAATCTTCACTTGTTCCATCAGTAAAATTTGTAAATCTGAACCTTTCACACAATCTCCAGTTTTACTGCAACCTGGCGTCACTTTCCAAACTTTTACCATTGCGAGTCTCACTTGGCCGTAGTTACACAACCCATTGTCCTGTCATTGTGACAGATGGATCTAGTCTGTGAGAATTATTTAGGGCTTCTAGATTCTTTTATTATCTTATAATTAGTGGGGTCATCTGGAGGTTTCCTAGGAGATGAGGGATTGAGTCTGCATGTTTCTTTTCCTCCCTAAGAAGGCAGCTAATTCATCACCTGGAACACCTGGCTGCGCAGGCGCACTGGCTGCCTGCGTGGCCGGCTCAGTGGGGGCTCGTCTTCCACCTAATGTTTTTTTTCTCTCTTTCTTGACTTCATGGTTCCCGGAGACTTTTCCTTCTTGTTTCCCTAGCTGGAAACATACAGATAACAATGCTTTACAAAGAAAGACATTTACTAGAAAAGTAAACTACACATATGTCAAAGTCGCCTGACTTACAGAAATAATAAAAGTGACTCCGTATTATTCTGTTTGTTTTGTCGCCATAACCACCATTTGGTATGCTTTTTATGAACTGGGGTGCCATGAAGAACTCACAGATTTTTGTGAATTTACCTTGATGTAATAAACTATGTCTCCTGCCCCTCTTACTTTTTTGTGTGCTGTTCGGATGACCACCTCTTTGCCACTGGAAGCCACCGTAAACTGGATCCTTGTTTTAAAACACTTCACTCATAGCCTCTAATGCAGTGCTGCTTTCTAGGAAGAGCAGGAGGCTCCATAGCTATTCTTATGTTCTGGTTTCTCTGCAAGCCATGGGACTGATCAACTTAAGAGACAACACTTCCTTCTTGTAGAGAGTGGTATCAGAGCTTGGGACTTTGGGTTCTATGTCAGCAAATGAAGTCTTAGTGTTGGCCTTAGTCCAGCTTTTCCATTCTGGTTTTGTATCATGTCACTTGGGACAGAGATGATAGTTTCAGACCTCTGAGGATCTGCCAGGATTTGTGTCCTGGCTAGTTTTATGTCAACCTGACAAAGTCATTTAAGAAGAGGGTACCCCAGTTGAAAAAAAAATGACTGTATAAGACTGGGCTGTAGACAAGCCTGTAGACCATTTTCTTGATTGGTGATTTATAGAGGAGGGTTTGTCCCACTGTAAGTGGGGATATCCCACTGTAGGCTGGTGGCCCTGGGTTCTATAAGAAAAAAGTTTGATCAAGCCATAAGGAGCAAGCCTGTAAGCAGGCTCCCTCCACGGCCTCTGTCTGCTTCTGCCTCCAGGTTCCTGCCCTGACTTCCTTAGATGATGACAGTGATGTAGAAGTGGAAATGAAGCACACCGTTTCCTCGCCAAGTGCTTCATCACAGCGGCGGACCCTAAATAGTCGCACAGCACTTCTTGCACTGCTGGCCTTGGAAAGCATGGGCGTGTTCTCCTCTTCATCCCTCTTGTCCCCGGCTCTCACACTGATATATGATAGATGGCCTGTACGTTTAGGTGGAAGGACTTAGAGATAAGGGAGGGACACTCAGAACATCTTTTCTGGCTGTGTTTTCTTATGCAATTCTTATGTCAGAATCAATCCTACAACCCCTTTCAAGCATTCCTATCTAACCCTTGTATCACAGGGTTTTACTGGGGACACAGAGTGCAAGGCACCTTTTACCAGCTCCAGGTGCCTCCACCACGGTTCCCCAGAAGATCCAGTGCCATGAGTTTCTTGTGATGCTTCCCAGCTGTCTTACATAATTGCAAGTGAATGTGAGAATATGGCCCTTTTCTGCTTCTTGGACATTACAAAGGACAGCTCACCATACATTACATTTTTTAGCTCACCTTTCCACTCTGCAATGTATCTTGCAGCTTACCCTATAGAAGTTCACAAACAATTGGCAGATATGCTTCCCCATACTCAACCTTTCCATAGGACTACTGGTTACTTGTCTCTAACCATGGACTATTATAAGAGATGCTTCAGAGAACAACCTTTGCACAAACAAACATCACTGTGCCAGCTTGTAACTGTATCAGGAAGGTAAGTCCCTGGATATGGGTGCAGGGCTCCCAGCATATACTGTGTATTTTGTAAGTGTTGCAAAATTGCCCAAGAGAAGCAAGCCACCTTGGTTAAATACCTTTACAGTGTGGGGCTGGTGTCTCCACACTTCTTCCTAACAGAGAATAGTCTAGAGCATTTTTTGTGGTATCCTGTCTGGCAAGATAGATTTTAGTGAGGTCTTAATTTTCATTTCTCTGATTACTGAGACCATGAGCATTTTTCTTAGACTTTAGACCAGATTTTCTCTAGCACTGAATGTTACACTTTGCCTGATATACTGTTCATGTTTTCAATTGATCTTTACAGCTTACAATTTAAAGGATATTGTGATATAAGAAGAAAGTATTTTCCTAATCCAGTATTTGCCCTGCAATTTCTTAGGAGTAATTGTTACCGTTTCCATATGAACTTTAGAACTTGTGAATTAAAAAAAAAAAAACACTGTTGATATTTTTATTGAGTGTCCTTACCATTGAAATCTTTGAAGAAAATGTATTGTTTTCTTACAGTCAATTTTTCCACATGGAATGTTTTGTTTTTATTGTATGTAGAAAGGCCACGCTCACTCCAATGTCCTCCTTCACTTCTTGTGAACTTTCATCTTTTGAATTCATATCTTTGGGCCACTTGGGTAAGGTGCGAGACTGAACTTGACTTTAGTTTATTGTGGAAGGCTACCTAGTTGGTTCCATATCAGCTAGTGTAGTGACCAGTTCATCTTTTCTCTACCGACTTCAGAGGCCAGCTTTACAATACACAATTCCATGTGTCTAGTCTTGTTCTGTCTTTCTATTGTGATCTGTGGGCCTGTGTGCCAGGGACAAGCCGTTTTAATAAATGTGGCTTTGTGAAGACTGCCTCAAACACACGGCCAGCCATTCCTCACTACCCCTCCCTTGCAGGCTCTCCTGGAATAGTATCACATACATATTTTTGCAATATAAACTTTAGAATTGACTTATTTGCTTAAAATATACTGTTGATCTTTCCATTGGGGTGATGTGGCACATGATATTGACCTAGAGGGAACTGACATATTTATGACGTTGCGTCTTCTCAGTCAGAAATGTGCTCTGCCCTCCCCTCTGTTCAAGCATGTGTTTATGTCCCTCCTGAGTGCCTTAAAGTTTTCTTCACATAGGCTGCGAGCATTTCTACTTAAGATTATTTCTAGATATTTTATCTTTATTGTTGGTATTGTAAGTTCCCCCTATTACACAGCATTTTCTAAAGGAATGCATACAGATTCTCTCTCTCTCTCTCTCTCTCTCTCTCTCTCTCTCTCTCTCTCTCTCTCTCTCCCTCCCTCCTTCCCTCCACCCTTCCTGCTTGCCTCCCTCCCTCCTTCTCTCCCAGACTCCAAGGCCTAGATACCCTAAGAACTCCAGATTCTTTTTCCTTTGCCCCCCTGAGAGCTGGGGTCACAAGTGTGTACTACTCTGAGGTCCTCTCCTCTCCCTTCCTCTCCTCTCCTCTCTCCCTTTCCCTCCCCTCTCATTCCCCCACCCTTCTCCTTCTCCCCTCCTCTCCCCCTCCCCTTCTCCCCTCCCCTCTCTTTTTTCTTTTTAAAACATATTTTGAGGCTTTTGTTTTTGATCTTTTCAACTGTATTGGCTAATACTGGTGATGTCTTGTGGGCATCCAATAACAATTACCTTCCTCCTGCTTATATGCAGAACCAACACATACAAGATAGCAATTTCCAAGAGGGCTAGCTATCCTAACTAGTGTGATGTGTGGAGATTGTAGTGCATATGCGTGAAACAAGAAGATTTTATTTACTTACTAAGTTATCCTTGATTGAGGTTGGTCTTTGACAATCACACACCCGCTTATAATGCATTCTGTTTGCTCTCATCCTCACCCTCTTCTACCTTTCTCCCTCTGTTTTACATTTGTATTTCCCTCCATTTCCCGATAAGCACCACCCCCAACTATTCCTGTCTTTCTATTTTGTTTTGTGACCCACTGATTTTTAGCCAGGAGTATCCACTGAATCTTGAGGGGTTTGCAAGTAGGTACACAAAGGAAAACAATACATGTTCCTCCCCAGAATACACTACATGTTCCTCCCCCAGAATCCCCCGTAGTCAGTAGTTCAACAGGAAAGGGTAGCATCTCAGGGGCCCCTTCTCAGTGGATGGCTGGCAGTTGACAGGCCCAGTCCTGCGCAGACTTGCTGCAGAGGACTTCAGCTGCCTTGGGTTTGCAATGGCTGCGCCTGAGGGCAAGGCTTTCATCCTTTCTCCCAGTCCCTCTTATATTCTGTCTGCTCCATGTTCTGTGACATTCACGGAGACTTGGGGGCGGGGTGGTGGTGGTGGTGGTGGTGGTGGTGGTGGCGGCGGCGGCGGTGGTGGTGGTGGTGGTGGTGGTGGGGTGGTGGTGGTGGTGGTGGTGGTGGCGGCGGCGGCGGCGGTGGTGGTGGGGTGGTGGTGGCGGTGGTGGTGGTGGCGGTGGTGGCGGTGGTGGTGGTGGTGGTGGTGGCGGCGGCGGTGGTGGCGGTGGTGGTGGTGGTGGTGGGGTGGTGGTGGCGGTGGTGGTGGTGGCGGTGGTGGTGGTGGTGGTGGTGGTGGTGGTGGTGGTGGCGGCGGCGGTGGTGGCGGTGGTGGTGGCGGTGGTGGTGGTGGTGGTGGTGGTCTAGCTCTCTTATTCCGGCTGAGTGCTTAACTGTCACTTGTTCAGCACCTCGAACAGCCATGGGGGAGGGGTGGGGCGCCCTGGTCATCACTGTCACTATCACTCACCATGGAGACCTCTCTGACTAAGGCTAAGACTGGGTTCAATTCCCAGCAACCATATGGTGGCTCACAACCATCTGTGATGGGATGTGATGTCCTCTTCTGCTGTATCTGAAGACAGCTACAGTGTACTCATATTAAATAAATAAATAAGTAAATAAATCTTTAAAAAAAGAGTAGAGGAGAAATAGTTTTACACTCCTACCTTTGTAACAAGTATCTCCAAAAATAAAGAAAGCGACGATGGCATTAGCAAGTATTCTTTCCGTTCTCCTGGAGCTCAGTGCAAGTGCTTCTGGGACACCAAAGATGTCACTGGCACACGGTAAGATATGAAATTGTCCTTAGAAATACATTGCTTTGTACAACAACAGATATGGTACAGATCCTAGGACCTTAACCATGCTAGGCAAGCACTCCGTCACTCCACAGTAGTCCCATCTGTCCATTATTTTCAGAAACAGGGTTCTAAGTTGCTCAGGATGACTTAACTCACCCAGCAGCCCAGACATGCCTTGAACCCATAATCTTCTTGCCCAGCTTCCTGAATGTCTGGGATTATGAACCTCTTTTCTGCTTTGTATGATATATATATACATACTCTTCTCTATAAATGGTTATAATAATGCTATTCTCCTCCTCCTCATTGAGTGAAGCTTAAATGAAGTAGGGTATTTGCAAGCACCCAGCTCGAAGGGATTCAGATGTAGCAGATTTTTGATGTTTTACCTGGTGCCTGAGATCCACTCACAACCAAAGGTGCTGCTGAAGTGAGTATCAAAGCAATGGTGAGGAGAAGCCATCAAGCAAGACTGAGATGAGGGTTCCTTGGCACCACAGCAAGTGAGGTCTCCTCCCTGTCACTGGGGTCCAGCCACATCACTAAGCACCCAGAAGACGCTGGCTGAGGCCCTGGCAATGCAGGGACACTTGGGTTTCTTGCCCTTGAATCTGGCAAGACTCAGAAGACCTCAGAACTCTGGAGAAGAAATGTCTGGAGATGTCTCGGTTTGAGTCTCTGATAGACTACTCAGAAAGCTATGCAAATATATATTTATTATATATAATTTATATTCATTTTTCTTTCAGATTTATTGTAACATTTCATTGTGAATTAAAATAAGCTTGTCATGGAGATTTTAGGAAGACCCCCAGGATAACTACTAAGATTATCTGGTTGTAGTAGATCTTTCCATATCTATTGTTATTTTACATGGTGGAGACAACACTTTGCATACAAGTGCAAGTACTGTATTCTTACAAAGCAGCTTTCATGTTATGGTAAAAACACTCCTGTACATTAATTTAGAGGCTACACGTTCCATAATTACTTACCCAGTTTTCATTTGTGGAACAGGCTAGTTGTTTCTGCTTACTTTCTATCGTGCCTTGTTGTATCTCATACCCGTATGCACGGAGCTACCCATACCACAGTTACCCACTGTTCTTCAGTGGTGGGGCAAGTTGGCTATTTCTACCTATTTGCCATTATACTTCTTGATGTGCTATGCACACTTATGCATGGACATCTGGTAATGGTGGGATCACCATATGGACTTTTAAAATACTTGATCTAAACTGCAGAGTAGAGATGATAATTTTAGAGAAAAGCTGGCAGTTTTGCATAAGAGAAGCAGCTGCTTTCTCTTGAATGATATCCTTGGCGACAGCAAGTTAAACTTGAGATCTTGCATGGGCCCTTAAGTATGATTGCTTCTCACTAAACAGTTGTGGCATTGTAATATCCGTTAAATGATTGGCTAAAGGTGAGTGGAAAGGAACAGAACGATGGGGCTGCAGGAAAGGGCAGGCAGATGGGACTCCAGAGGAAGATACCACTGGAAGCCCCACCCATCCAATTCTTCCTTGCATTGCTTAAAGTCTCCATGTGGCACTTAGGGGACTGAAGGAACAGCGGGGCCTCAAAGTCAGGAAAGTATAGCATCAAGAGATGAAGCTAGATCCAGAATATACTATAGAACAGAGCAGAACTGGGTTGGGCTGGTTGGGACTTTCTGGCTACTGGTCCATCTCATGGGTGGACTCTAGGTGGCACTGTGGCTGCAAAAGTTTTGGGCTGAGGTGTTTGGGCAAAGCTACTGGGAATTTTGAGAGAGAAAGAAATAGAAGAAAATGAATCTGATGAAGCAGATGAAGAAAGGGAAAGAGTAGGGAGGGAGGCCACAGCTTGTTCTTGGTTCAGAAAAGATGAACTTCATCCATTCATTCACTCACCCAATGAGTGTTTGCTAAGTCCCACCTGAGGCCTGTCAGGTGTGATGCAGATATTTTGACCCAAATGTTTACCCGGGTGCATTTCCCCAGGATTTATATTGGGGTAAGTTTTGCAAAGCAGGCTTGTGGCCAGATAATCGAGAAGTTTTCAAATCTGGAGTCACTGGGAGCTAAAGTTGAGATGTTTCTCTTCCTCTGTAGGATCTATAAGGTCTTTTCCTCTGTTATCCTAGAAGGAAGAGAAGAATGCAGTATTATTGCTTTGGAGTCTTCTAAGGTGCAGATGCTAAGCACGTCTGAAGCTTGGAGGAAAGGCCTAGGGAAACCACCATGAGTCACTAGTAAGAAACGCAGACTGGGAAAGACAGCTCTGGGTGGGTCTTGAGGAGCTTAGTGCATTAGGGGGACAGATGAAGGTGTTCCCATGAAGTAGATTGAACAGAAATGGCAGAAGTGAACTTAAGAGGAGGTAGAGCCTCAGAAACCTGTAGGAAATGGGAGTTTCCCCTGGGAGGATTGGCTAGCACATCAACATGTCTGTTAGATTATGTGACGGAGGCTGCTGGTGACTTTAGCAAGCTGAATTTGGAAGGGTGCATCTCTCATGTTTAACTCAATGTGAATGTGGTGTCATTCAATGAGTTTTGAGAAGGCCTCACTATTCCAATCAGCCTATGTATGCCCATCAGGCCTAGAAGTTACTTTGTACCATTTGTATCCAGTTTCTCTCTGAATCCCTGGCCCCAGGGATCTCCTTGCTAGATAGATCTGTTGGATTCCCTGTTTGAGAGTTTTATACAAACTCAGGGTGTTGCATCTGACTTCTTTCTCTCCAAGCAAGGAAATGTCTGCTCCTTGCGGAAAGTGTGTGGGTCTGCAGTAGCAATTCAGGCCTCCTGCAAGGAATACCCACGATGTTTATCGCACACTTCTCCTCATTGTGGGGATTAAAGTCCTGTCCAGTGCTTGGCTACTCCGACTAAGGCTGCTGTGAACAGTTTTGTACAGGACTCTTTGTGATGTGTTCCAGCATTGTTGATTTATTTTTGTCTAAATCCTAGCTAAGAAACCTCACAGCAACAGCAACTGGGAGGGGGCTGCTGGGTCCAGGAAAGGATTTATTTTTAAGGTGTAAAAGACTGGTGCGTGCCTAAATGGATCTGCTTGTCAGGAATCAGTTAAGGAATGGGAAAAGGGTTGAAGTGAACTCTGAAAAGAATTGGGGGAGGGGGAAGGATCTTCACTTAGCTGGAGGGGAAGTATTGTAGGGGAAGCAGAGAAGGATGGGGTGGGTCTATGAGTGGAGCAGCAGGGAAGGTTTTCATCAGAGGGGTTTGGCTTTACTATGAAGTAGAAGGCAAGGTTGCAAACTAGGCTGGGAGAGGTGGCAGGGTGACAGAGGTTGTGGAGAGGGGTGGGGTATGCAATGGATACCGTAAGGAGGGCAAGAAGACAGACAAGAAAGATGAAGTGGAGTTGTTGGACACTGAAGTCTAGTGAAGGCTAATGTCTGATAGGAGAGTAGCGTCCACAGCTGGCTGCAGAGGTCCCACCAGGAGCCCAGTGCAGACCTGGAGAGGGTATGGGGAATGGCACTTTTCTGAAGAAATTATCAGATTCAATGGTTAATGGATTTCAAAGGTTTCCATGGTGCCTTTAGGTGTCAGGTTATCTATTGAGTGGATACGTGAGTGTAGAGGGCACATGACTTCAAGTCCAAGTGCTCTTTCCTTGACTGCCTGACCAGTATGGACTGAATGGCCAGAGGTTTCCATTCTGATCCTGCCCCCACCTCAGGCTGGCTCATCATGTAAGTGCTGGAAAGATTTACCTTCTCCATGTGATAGAGACACCCACAGTCTCACACAACTGGAACACACTGGCCACAGGGATAATTTTCATTTCTGGTCCCAATTCTTCACCCCATAATAGCAGGATTCCATTGTCACAGGCTTTGCCACACATTTTTTACAGTGAGGGGAGTAGCTTTATGACTTGACCTTCATAGTTGATTATGTGAACCTAAAGGATATTGTGTCTTAGTGATTGCTAAAGAAAGTCATTACCCTCTTAGCCTGCCCAAGAAGTAACAAACTCAGCCATTCTGCATTGTAGACATGTACCTAGTAGACCTGTGACAGCTAAGCTGAGGACAGCCAATGGCAACATGTGAACACAGAAAATGCTTGCGATCGAAGCTACTCCAATGAGGGTCATTTGTTTCATAGTGTGACTGACTGTTACAGAACAGGCCTTCCGTCAAGTGCAGGTGTGGTTACCAGCATTGTCTCTACTTTGGGCAGATTGGTTTAACAGAGGTATATGTGACATCCCTTGAGACTTATTTATTTATTTTAAAAGAATACTATTTAAAGATCAAATTCCAATTCTAAAATTGACATTGAAATCTAAGAGGCAGATGGGAATGTTCACATAACTTCTTGGGGAGACAAAGGTAGCTGAAGAGACTCATTGAATATCTTCTTTTGCATGCACATGCAAGAACTTAATTGTGATGGTGGAGGTGGGGGGCTGGAGCTAAGCTGAGAAGAGTTTTTGCTGAAGGCTGTAGTCAAACATTACACTTCAACACTAGCAAGTGATTCTAGGCTTAACTTGAATCTCTAGCCTAGAGATGTAGGAGAGTTTGCATGATGACCATGGGATTACTTTTCCCTACATCAGTAATAATGGGGCTGGTGAAAATGTGTTAGTCAGTGCTCAGTGCAACTTTCAGTCAAGTATGAGGTTTCATATGGGCTTAAATGTTCTAGGTGAGCCTCTGGCTGAGGGAGCACTACACGTCAGACACAGCATGTCACCAGTGCCCTTATGTTTGTGGTCAGCATCCTGGTGGAAATGCATCTTCCTAGATGTCAGACCAAACGATCAATTTTATTCAAGTACAAAAATAACAGTTTTCATTTTTCTTTATCTCTTTGAGTAAACACCATTATAAGTCCAAACTGGGTTTGGAAGCAGAGATGCTTCTTAGAGAACCCCAAAGAATTCATTGCTCACAATTTTGATTTGAGGATTCAATTGTTTTTTTGCTTTTTTGGTTTTTTTTTTCTTTTTTCTTTTTTGATGCTGAGGAATACTTGATAATGTTTTTATAGTGAAAAAGGCACTAAAGAAAGGGAGTGGTTGAGGGCAAAGGAGAGGGGCAATGGATAGTGTGAAGTCTCAGGACAGGTAAAAGGAGAAGCCTGGAGTCCTGTATGTGAGTAGGAAGATGACTTGAAGGAAAGAAAGGTCCTTTCCTGACTGAGACAAGGGGGAGTATATGGGAATACTTGGTGTATCTGCAACCTGGTATCTGGGGTAACACAGCTAGCTGGGGAAATTCAAACCAAAGGGCCTAGTAAAATAGAATGCAGATTCCCCCCTGTGAATGAAGGCCACAACAGTCAGAGAGAACTATAAAGAGAGTGGTAGCAGAGCCAGAAGGAAGGGCTGACTGGGCTGAGGAAGCACAAGATGGGTGAGGGATGTGTCCTGATGAAGCCAGCTGCATTTGAACTTCCCATCTGTCTGCTGAGTGACGTCATCTCTCAGTGACAGCTCCTGTAGTATCTTTGATGGAAGGTCTACTCTGATTGTGCTCCTGTACTGCACTCTGGTTCTCCAGGCTGGGTGGGCTCCGGTGGGTGCTTTGCAATGAGAAAGTTTGTTTCTCCTAGTGCTTTTCCAAACTATGTGTCTGTGATTTGTGTAGGACATGGAGATGGCCAGTTCTGGGTTAGGTTGGTCCAAGTAGGTTGCTAGACATAGCATGCATGCCCATTCTGTGGTCAGACTCGGGACAAGCAACTTGCCTTTCTGGCTAGCTGTCTCCTCCCACTGCCTGCTGCTCCTCCTCTTACTTTCCCTGCCCTCTTGGCCCATATGCCAAGCCAGCCTCTGTGCTCTGAACTTCATCTTGTGATTTTGCCCTCTTGGAGCAATGTAGTACAAAGAGGTTAATCCAAGTCCATCCTAGGGCTTTGAGAGAGGCCATGGAGCACCTAGGCAGAGTTCCTACTTGCCCTTGCTCAGTCCCATTCCACCTCACTGTTTACTGAAGGTCTGCTCTCTGCTCTATCACTAGCTTGTGAGTCAATTCTTTCTCTTCAGTTTCCTGTCTGTCTGCAAATCACCAACCTCAGCACACACATTCATAGCGGTGAGACTGTAAAGTACAAAGTATTTGTGAGCTGTCCTGTGCTGTTTGAGAACAGTGAGAAACTGGCTTGGGAAGAGGTTGATTCTTCCATCTCAGGACCAAGCAGGGTAGGTTTTTTGTTTGATTGTTTGTTATTGTTTTTTAAATTTTATTTCTTTTATGTAGGTGAATGCACTGTCGATGTCTTCAGACACACACCAGAAGAGGGCATCAGATCCCATTACGGATGGTTGTAAGCCACCATGTGAATGCTGGGAATTGAACTCAGGACCTCTGAAAGAGCAACCAATTCTCTTAACCACTGAGCCATCTCTCCAGCCTCCACATGGTAGTCTTAATGATTCCTTCAAGACCTTTTTTCCAAAAGATGGGTTGTCCCTATCCCACTCTGTGACAGGAAGGGAAGAGAACAGCAAAATAGACCTAGAATAAAAGCATTGAATCCTCAGGACCAGCTAGAGAGAAAAGCATTTCTAACAGAGTTTACTACCTATTCCATAATATAGATGTGCCTACGGCTTCCGGTCCACAATTCTGCCCAGGGCAGAGCCGCATTCCAGACCCACTCCCACACCTAGACACAGCTTAACTCCCAGGAGTTTCATTACAACCAGGTTCATAAGTGAGCCTTCAGATCTTCAAAGAAGACCTAATACCAATACTTCTCAAACTATTCCACAAAATAGAAACAGAAGGAATACCACCTAATTCATTCAATGATACCTAAACCACACAAAGACCCAACAAAGAGAGAGAACATCAGACCAATTTTGCTTATGAATATCGATGCAAAAATATTCAATAAAATTCTCCTAAACCGAATCCAAGAACACATCAAAACCATCATCTACCACAATTAAGTAGCCTTCATACCAGGGATGCAGAGATGGTTCAATATATGGAAATCCATCAATGTAATCCACTATATAAACAAACTAAAAAGAAAAAAAATCACAAGATCATCTCATTAGATGCTAAAAGAGCCTTTGACAAAATACAACACCCTTTCATGTTAAAAATCATGGAAAGATCAGAAATTCATGGCACATACCTAAACATAATAAAAGCAATACACAACAAACCAACATCAAATTAAAGTGAGAGAAACTTGAAGCAGTCCCACTAAAATCAGGCTGCACACTCTCACCCTATTTATTCAATTCAATACTCAGAGTTCTAGCTAGAGCAATTAGACAACAAAAGGAGGCCAAAGGGATACAAATTGGAAAGGAACAAGTTAAGGTATCAGTATTTGCAGATGATATGATAATATACAAAAGCAACCCCAAAACAGTCTATCAGAGAACTACTACACCTCATAAACAACTTCAGCAAAGTGGCTGGACATAAAATTAACTCAAACAAATCAGTAGCCTTGCTCTACACAAAGGATAAATGGGCTGAGAAACTAATTATGGAAACAACCCTTTACAATAGTCATAAATAATATAAAATATTTTTGTGTCACTCTAACCAAGCAAGTGAAAGATCTATATGACAAGAACTTGAAATCTCCGAAGAAAGAAATTGAAGAAGACCACAGAAGATGGAAAGATCTCCTGTACTCCTGGATTGGTAGTATTAACATAGTAAAAATGGCCATCTTACCAAAAGCAATCTACAGATTCAATGCAATCCCCATCAAAATTCCAACTCAATTCTTCACAGAGATTAACAAGAACAATCTTCAACTTCATCTGGAATAACAAAAACCCAGGATAGCAAAAACTATTCCAAACAATAAAAAGACTTCTGGGGAAATCACCATCCCTGATCTCAGGCTGTACTACAGAGCAATAGTGATAAAAACCACATGGTATTGGTACAGAGACAGACAGGTCCATCAATGGAATAGAACTGAAGATCCATAAATGAACCCACACCCATATAGTAACTTGATCTTTGACAAAGCAGCCAAAACCACCATACAGTGGAAAAAAGAAAGCATTTTCAACAAATGGTGCTGGTCTAACTGGTGGTCTGAATGTAGAAGAATGTAAAATGATCCATTTTTATCTTCTTGTACAAAGCTCAAGTTCAAGTGGATCAAGGACCTCCACAGTCCACCAGATATGCTGTGAAACCAGATATGCTGAGTCTAATAGAAGAGAAAGTGTGGAAGAGATTCAAATACATTGGCACGGAGGAAAATTTCCTGAATAGAACACCAAATGGCTCAGGTTCTAAGATCAACAATTAACAAATGGGACCTTGTGAAACTGAAAAGCTTCTGTAAGGCAAAGGACACTGTCAACTGGACAAAATGGCAACCTACAGATTGGGAAAAGATCTTTACCAACCATAATTCAAGAGGTCTAATATCCAAAATATACAAAGAAATCAAGAAGTTAGACCCCAGAGAACTGAATAACCCTATTAAAAATAGGGTACAGAACTAAACATTCTTTTCTCAATTAAGGAATCTCAAATGGCTGAGAAGCACCTAAAGAAATGTTTAACATTCTTAGTCATCAGGGAAATGCAAATCAAAACAAGCCTGAGATTCCACCTCACACCAGTCAGAATGGCTAAGATCAAAAACTCAGGGGACAGCATATGCTGGCAAGGAGATGGAGAAAGAGGAACACTCCTCCATTACTGGTGGGATTGCAAGATCTTACAACCACTTTGGAAATCAATCTGGTGGATCATCAGAAATCTGGAAATAGTTCTACCTGAAAACCCAGCTATACCACTCCTGAGCATATTCCCAAAATATGCTCCAGCAAATAACAGGAACACATGCTCCACTATGCTCATAGCAGCCTTATTTATAATAACCAGAAGTTGTAAACAACCCAGATGTCCCTTAACAGAGGAATGCATACAGAAAATGTGGTACATTTACAGAATGAAATATTACTCAGCTATTAAGAACAACTTCATGAATTTTATAGGTAGATGGATGGGACTAGAATATATCATCTTGAGTGAGGTAACCCAGACCCAAAAGGACATACATGGTATGCACTCACTGATAAATGGATATTAGGCCTAAAGCTCAGAATACCCATGATACAACTCACAGACCATATGAAAGCTCAACAAGAAGGAAGACCAAAGTGTAGATGCTTCAGTCCCTCTTAGAAGGGGGAACAAAATGATACAGGAAGGCAGAGAGAGGGAGGGGCATGGGTGAGAGAGAGATAGGGGAGGGGAAAAGGGGGGGGCAGGATCAGATATGGGAAGAGACAGGAGAGAAGTTCAGAGGGCCAGGAGAATGAACAGAAATAAGTAGCAGTGGAATGTGGGCAATGGGAGGTGGACTTCTAGAAAGTCCCAGATGCCATGGATGAGAGAGGCTCCCAGGATCCAGTGGGGATACCCAGCATCAGGGAGGTAGAACCGAAAGAGACCACCTTCAGTAGATAGACAGGGCCCTCAGTAGAGGGATGGGCCACCCATTTCAAAATATATAACCCAGAATTGTTCCTGTCTAAAGGAAATGCAGCAACAAAAAATGGAGCAGAGACTGGGGGGGAAAGGCCATCCACAGACTGCTCCATCTTGGGATCCATCCCACCTACAGACACCAACCCCCTACATTATTGCTGATGCCAAAGAAGTGCTTGCAGGCAGGAGCCTGGTATGCTGTCCTCTGAGAGGTTCTTCCAGCCTCTGACTAAGACAGATGCAGATGATCACAGCCAACCATTGGACTGAGACCGGAGATCCCAATGGAAGAGTTAGGGGAAAGACTGAAGGAGCTGAAGGGGATGGTAACCCCATAGGAAGAACAACAATATCAACTAACCAGACCCCACAGAGCTCCCAGGGACTAAACTACCAACCAAAGAGTATACATGGGTGGGTCCATGGCTCCCACTGCATATGTAGCAGAGGACTGCCATAGCTGGCATCAATCAGAGGGCAGGGGCTTGGTCCTGTGGAGGCTTGTTGCCTCCGATGATATGGTGTTTTGCTATCTGCCTCTTCTCTTTCTGCAACTTGCTATTTATCCTTTCACATTTGTTTGCTATAGACTTAACACACTAACTCAAAGTCCAAAGCATGACTATCACAGGTTAGTGTCTTGACTAGACAGAATAGAAGGTCCTTTAGGATCTGAGACTCACTCTTCATGTGCTCCTGTTATTTGTCTTTGGCTGAACAGACAGATGGACTCAATCTGCTTTTCATGACATTAGTGTTGTCTTAACTGGCTGGTTTCTAGACCTATAACCCAGAGCAATGACCTGTAGTTAAAAGTGGTACAGTCCACAGTCAACAGGGCTTTCTGTTAGCTGGTGAGTCCCTCACAGGCCAGAAAATTCTGGAGTGCAACTTTCTGGTTACACTCCAAGGGGCATGTTTTATTAATCTGTGGTTCCCTGAGACCTGGCTGGGGACTCACATCAAATGCACATTGGAGATCTGGCTCGTGGGTAAGTTCCTGACTAGGAGCCTCAGCTGGACTTTGTCTCTAATAATTCATACCTCATTAAAATCCAGAAGTCCCGCTCGATTGCATCAGAGCTTTCAAGTGACATCACAGAGTTTGAGAGGCAGCTCTGAGTCACACCAGGAAAATGGAGCAGTCAAGAGGCAGAAAGGGTCAGTCACAGGGGCTGCGTGTTCGTGGATGTGAGACAGATGTCAGGCTCATAAAGAGATTTACAATGTACTGTCAAGGCAACTGTTGATATGAAAGAAACAAAACCTACTCTAGGGAGAGGGAAGAGTATAGGGGCATCATTTCATATGGGGTGCCCAGAGATGTCTCTGAAAGGGAGTTGTTATGCAGAGAGTGAGGAAGGCAGGAGGAGGTGACAATACTGGGAGGAGGGAGAATACCCTGGGCAGAGGAGAGAAGGACAAAGCCCCAGCACAGGAAGATGCAGGGGTCTCGGGGAAGGGGAAGGAGAACCCTGTGGCATGTCAGCACAGATAAGCCAGGAGAAGGAGTAGACATGGGTACCGAGGCTTTGACAGATGAGAGCCTCTCCCCAGACTTCACAGCTGGGAAGTGGCTGAAGGGGGTGGTACGGAAACTTAGACCTAGGATGCTCTTCTCCACTTCTCCTCTCTCAAAACCTTAGTATCCCTGTCTGTGAGTTGGGGTTGGGAGCGTTGGCTTCCCAGGGTCATTGGTGGAAGGCATGAGAGAGAATTTAACTGCAGCACCTGCTGAGACACTGGGTAAATGAAGACCTAAGACAAATGCGTGTGCATACATGTGTTTGATTTTTCAAGACAGTGGCTTGTTATGTTTCCCAGACTGGTCTTGAACTCAAGATCTTCCTGCTTCAGCTTCTTGGACCCACATCTAGCTCTCAGTGGATGTTTGGTACTGTCATTTCCCACATGGGACATAAGCTTCAGTGCTAAGTAAGTGGATTCAAATATTTTTTATTAATTTATTTATTCACTTTACATCCTGATTGCAGCCCCTCCTTTCTCCTCTCCTCCCAGTCCCACCCTTACTAATCTCTTCTGCCTTCCCTTCGCCTTAGAGAAGGGAAAGCCCTCCCCTTGTTTTTTTTCATTAAGAATTAAACTCTTATGTTGCGCTACAGAGAAGCTATCTTACAGGGTCTCTTCTGAGGAATTCATTATTGAAATGAACTCCTATGAAGTGCTGACGGCATTCATTCTTGATTCTAAAATCTAAACCCAGCTTTGATATGTCTATACCACCTGATTCCAGAATTTAAACCCAGCTAAGATGTGTTTACACCACAAGGCCTTCAGGATATTTTGTTGTTGTTGTTTTAAAGTAACTTGGACTTTCATTTTGGGAGCATTTGAGCCATACTTTGGAATGAAAATTATACACAACTTGCTACGTAGTTAACACAGTCAGAATTATGCTTAATCGTTGTGAAGTGCCACATCACTGATTTCCGAGATGGGTCTCCCCTGTCTGTTCCAAGTGACCCAGGAAGAATGATTACCCAGAAGAGCTGAGGGCAGAACCCCATGACAATCTGCTTTACATTCCTCTTTCCTTCTGCTTGTGTGGCCCGCTCCAGTGGCTTGGCTTCCAAACGTAACCCACTTATTGATCTGACTTGGTGGGGAAAAAAAGGAAATGACTCATTTTTCCCAACCACTCCTTCAGTGAGCTATAGACACCCTTGTAAGGCCAAGCATGTAGATCCAATGGCTTTTACCCATCACTACTAGTGATTATAAGAGTCTCCATTGGTTGTTGTCACTGGGCAGCTGGTGTGGGAAGTTCTGAACCAGTCTTGTCCTACCTCAGTGAGCCCAGCAGGGAGGGACTGACTCCTTTCTCCACTAGAGATGCATAGTCTTTATTTTTGGAGTCTCAGATGTGTTTCATAGATACCAGGAAAAATTCCAAGTAGCATCTTGTTATATAACACATTAGTTCCCTAATCTCCAGTGCTCCAGATGGGAATCTTAGAGAGTAGGTATTCCTGCAGACTGTGGAATTTGACATTGGCTGAGTGACTATGGTCAGACCATCTCACCTCATAGAAAGTGAGATCTTCACTTTCAAGGATACTGGAAAGAAAGCTTTGATCTTTAGGTACCAGGTGGCACATGTCCAGCCTTTAGAAAGCTCACAGAATAGATTTTACTATCATCCTGATTTACAGATTAAAAACGGAGACTCTGAGAAGTTTAGTTTCTTGCACAGAATTGAACTCACAAAGAGCAAAATGAGCTCAGGTCTGTCTGACTCTAAAGCCCTGGTGGTGTTCAATTCTGTTTACCTCCTTACCCAGCTTGCACTGAGCTCAGTCTCTTTGTTCTCTCTGCCAAGAGGAAGTGTTCTTCACTCTGCCGACACAATAGGGCATCCTTTTGAATGAAGTCACTGTAAGAATGTAATGTTAGACTCCAGCTGCTGCTCAGGCCACAGCACATGCAGCAGCTCTCTTTCACTGAAACAGACAGGCACCCCATTGAGACATTGTCCGGGACCCCTAGCTAACAGACTTCCAGGTGCAGGGTCTCTCACCTGGAGAAGGGAGATGCCATCAAAACCCGCTACCGATTCCTCTCTTCAGAGCCCCTGCCATGATGTTATTCATCTGTCTGTCCATGCCACTAATAACTCTTCTAATAAATTCCATACGCCCAACAATCCATCTCAGTGTCCCTTTTGACACCCCATCTGAGATCGTTCAGTCATTTTCTTTTGGGAAACAGCCAAGTGCCCTGATATTGCCCTAACCGCCTCCAGTAGAAGGAGATTTCTTCAATGGCTTTATAACAGATCCTCACATTAGCTAGTTAGTGGTAGCTCTATTCATTTTGTGCCACTGTCATTGAAACTATATAAGTACCTAGTTGGTGTCTGTTTGTCCAAAATTGGATTAATCAAAAAGAGAGAGGTTTTTTTTTTTTTTTTCCTCAGTGGTAAGCCTAGAATCTATTTAGAGAGGTAAGGCATGTAAAATTCTTGCAAGTAATATAGCAAGATGTATATGATCGATACCATGAGTCCAGGAAGTTAAAAGCACTATGCTCTGGGGAGAGTCTGGTGGTGGGTTGGGTGGGGAAGATTATAGTCTGAGAGAGGAAGCCACCAAAAGCTTCCTGGGAAATTTGAATGAAGTTGAGGTTTGAAGACTGGTAGAGTTTGGAGAGGGAAAGGTGAGAGAGCTATGTGTGGTGTTTTTGCTGCAGAGAGCTCACGGGGGCAGAGAGGGAGGGACACAGCACCACAGCACGAGTACATGCAGGGAGCCTCTCCTTTACAGCCTCTTTGCTCCCTGCTTGGGGATTTTATGACCCCGTCCATCTGTTTGCAGTCAGTCTCAGATTTGCTTTGAAATTCAAAAGCTGAAAGGGAAGTGTGATATTGGAGCCAGAGCAGCAGGCTGGGCAGATTTCTCCAGGAAGGAAGGAGTGCCTCATGAAGCAAAACTCACTACAGGCGGAACACTTCTTGCTGGCTGGAGTCCCCAGGCTAGGATCAGGAGTGATGGTGGTGAGCCTGGGAGGAGCTTGTAGCCTGGATGAAACCAGCCAGTCCTGTGGCCACCAATGTGTAGCCAAGCATGGAGACCGAGGGGCCTTCAGCAGGATCTTTGGTACCTGCCTGATCTGGCCCCATCTGGCCAGTGTTTGTTTTCTCTCCCTGCTCTGGCAAACTGGTCTGAGCCTGCTGGGAGGGTTGACCTAATCTTCTATGCATCCTTATTTCCCTGGCTCAGTGGCCACTCCTTCATGCCTTCAGAACTTCGATGTCATACAGGGGAAAGACTTCTTTGGTAAAAGCCAATCATTGATCAAGTGCGGCGTCCACAGCCTGGACCTCCAAGTACTGCTTCTTACTTTCCAGATGAGGAGCTTGTTAGAGCTCCACTCATTTCTCCACATCTGTCCTTCACACAGCACCAGAACGGTGACCTCCTGGGTGACTCCCTCCTACCTGCCTTCCCCTCTCCACCCACCCTTGCATGGCTTCCTTTCCTGCCGTTAGTTTCACATGCCCCAGGCCTGTTCTCTGCTCTGTGATGGACACTGACCTTGTGTCTCTGTCTTCAAACTTGTGTTTGAAGTGCTTCTCACATGTCCCTGAAGCTCTCTGGCATGCCCTGGAGAAGCTTAACAGAATTAAACTGTTAAGGTAATTTAGCTCAGGCAGAAAGCTCACACAAGGTGGCAGTTAGCTGGTAAGATTTACCCTCTAATACAAATCCTTTTTTTTTCCCTTAAGAAAGAGATGATTTCAAAATTTGGCAGTTGAATTAAGAGGCTGGAAGGTAGAAAAAGAATTCTAGCTCGTTAAAACTAGACAACATCTTGCAGATATCTGCTCCAATCCTACATTTTTCCAGGGTGGAAACTGAGTCTCTGTCCTGATGGTATTTACAAAGTCACTGGCAAAGCAGAATGGGAAACATCAAGGGGGGCTGGACTAGCCTCTTGGAGACTTTGAATGAAGTTGCAAGGGAAGGGGCACCTGCTTTGTCTTTTTCTAGAGCCACCGTGGCACACACTGCGGTCAAGTTTGCAGCTAGGAAGCTCTCCAGGGTGCTGTCTTAGCTGCTCACCATCCTGGCTTTGTGAAGGCAGCCCTCATTTTCCTGGCTTCCTGGACCCAGGGTTCATGGACATGTTCAAGGGCAAACTTGCAGCAAGCAGCCAAGGCAGGCCTTGGGACCCAGGCCAGTGTCCTCTGTAGTATTCTCTTAAATTACCTCTGTCTCTGGGAGGAAAGATGAAAAATATAGTGTTCTTTAGGATGAACACACAGTGATGGTTACAGGGAAACAGGACAAATGCACATTAGTTCTAGCCACTGACTCTCTGGAGGTCATTTCTCAAGGCTGAGATGTGCCGAGCAGAGGCTGTTTCTTCAGACTTTGAGCTTTGATGCCTTATGTCAGTACAAACATTTTAGAATGTCCAGTTTTGAAAAAAACAAACAAGCAAGCAAACAGACAAACAAGCAAACCTTGTAGGTAACACCAGTGCAATGATTAAAAAACCAAACCAAACCTAATGCCTTAGCTATAAGGAAAAAAAAATAAAAGGAAAGTAGTTTGAAACAAACTAATCTGTGATTTTGGTTTTGTTTATTTGTTTGTTTTAGAATATATTAAAGGCAGGTTTGTTGGGAAACTGCTTTCAGGTGGACTGGGTGAGTTCACTGGCCCTAAGGAAGTTGCCAGGGTGAGGGGGAGGTAGAGAAAGATAAATAAGAAAGAAAGGACATGTAAGTGCAAAGAGAGAGAGAGAAGAGGAGAGGGAGGGGGAAGAAGAAGAAGAGGGAGAAAGAGGAGGAGCAGGAAGAGGAGGAGAAAGAGAAGAAGGAGGAGGAGGAGGAAGAGGAGAAGAAGAGGAAGAAGAAGAAGATGAAGAAAAAGAAGAAGAAGAAGGAGGAGGAGGAGGAGGAGGAGGAGGGGGGAGGAGGAGGAGGAGGAGGAGGAGGAGGAGGAGGAGGAGGAGGAGAAGAAGAAGAAGAAGAAGAAGAAGAAGAAGAAGAAGAAGAAGAAGAAGAAGAAGAAGAAGAAGAAGAAGAGGAGGTGGTTTTGTTTGTTAATGTTTGTGGTCAACACCACTTGTGGAGCTAACACAGTAGACAAAAGTTTGCACATATCTGCTGTCATTGTGACAACTAAATATATGTGAGCAGGGGAGTGGGGGCAGGTCCATGTGGCTCTCACACCATCATAACCTCTGTGGGGCAGTATTGGGAGTGCTGACATTTGGTAAAGTTTAGAACAAAGCTTCAGAATAGCCTGCTTCCAATATGGCCAGTGACAGCATTCCTTTAAGCACCAGCTCACAATAAAACTTTGCAAACACACATTTTGTGTTTACATGAAGTAGATTTAAGTTCTAGGCTCGCATAATACAAACAGACTTTGCTAAAAATGTTTGTCAGGGCTGGATTACAGGGTTGGTAGGGCAGTGTTGTGGCAGTGTAGCAATTATTTGTAGGAGTATCACTTATTTGCTAAACATCTTAGATCCACGGTTATTCCCTGGTAACTGTGGGTGAAGGTGCAACCCTCAGGGAAAATCTTATTTAGAAGCTAACTTACAGATAAGGATGGGTGACTACCACCATTTTTTTTATTGCTATTTATTTGGGATGGAGCCCAGGGTCTTACACATGCTAAGTGCTTTACCACTGATCTGCAACTCCAGACAGTGCTTTGGTTTTGATTAACATAATTTAACACTCATACTGGACAGTGCTTCGCCTCAGGTTTAAAATGAATAAAATAAACATATTCCCTTTTCTAGAGACTTGCTGGTCACTGAAGGAATGCAAACACGAATCAGCTCTGGGGCTTTGCTTTAAAAAAATAAATATCAACATTTTAATGCTTAGATGTATAGAAAACCATATACTGAGACTGGTTGTGTAGAACATTCAGAAACTCCAGAAGACATGTTAAGTGTGAGTTAGAGCCAGGGCAGAATTCTAACAAGGAAGTAGAAAGCCAGCTAGACCATGAGCAGCAGGAAGAAACATTCAGGTGGAAACAGGGAGAGTGGGCAGCAAACTGGGGTGGTTGGCCGTGGGACTGGAAGGTGGAGCTGGGAAACCAGACACTTGCCCAGGGCAGCTCTACATGTCTGGGGCCTGGTTTTCAGGGAGGAAATGGGACACATGTTTGGAGACATACCTGGATAGTCTGTAGAGATCTAGGGAGTGATCTGATCTATGAGGAGGTGGACAGCAAGAAGGCAGATGATGCAAATGGACACTCCACAGTATCCCTGTTCCCTGAGGACCAGCTGGCCTTTAAGGCAGGAGCTACTTATAAGAGTTTCTCACACTGCTTGTAGGTGATTCAGCACTCTCTGCACACAGACTCCTCTGGGAGCAAGAGTGGTATTTCTTTGGCTGGGAGCACAGCAGTTTGGCCACACAGTCTCTGTGTTTCTCTGAACATACCGATGTGCTCCCAGCTCTCAGTGTTCTGCATGGTGCTCCACTGCCTCAGGTTCTGAGGAGCAGAAGGTTTGTGAAACTGAGGAAAACAGCAGAATTTGACCCACTGCTTGGTATTTAGGTGAGCCACAATATGTCAGGGCTGGAAGAGGAACCTAAGGGCCCTGAAACTTCTGTCCACGCCTTAAATGTGCAGCGCCCCAAAGGCATACTTCTTCTTCATTGTCCCTTCTCTGTGCAACGAAGGACCTGGGCCAGCCTGCCCCTCTGCATCCTACTTTACAGCCGTGACCCTTCAGGTCACCCGTTTAGAGCTCAAGGTCACAGTCTAAGTACAGCTGTCCTCTGGCGGCAGCTGCTAAATGTAGGGGAGCCAATGACACCTAAGTCTAAACACCTCAAAAACTCTTATGCTAGTGGGGGTGTAGCTGATGGGGGGTGATGCAGAGAAGAAAAGAACTGAAAGGACTTGGCAGATACATTCCTCTATTCCTCTTGGGGATCCCAGTGGGGCACCGGAAGGGTCTCTGGGACATGTGGCTCATACTGTTTCTGTGACTAGACCTAAGGCAAGAAGCCCACCAACTAGCCTTCTCCATCTTTCTCCTCCTAGTCCTGACACCAGCAGCACTGGGCTTCATTCTTCACTTCTCCAAAGCACAGAGCTACCTACTTTACATTCTGGGGCATCTGGGAAGCTATAACTTTGGTTATACCTTTCCATTGTAAGGATGTGAACACCAAGGCTCAGTAGGAGGATGAGACTGGATCCAGGACATCAGTTTTACTTTGAAACATTCCACTTCTCTGTTCTAAAGCTGCAGTGGCTCTTGGCTGTTCATAGAGTAGTGTCCCAGAGCCTCTGCCTCCTAGCTCAGCTCCATGGTATCGGCCCTCTGTTGCTATTGGCATGCCTGCACTCTGCATGTAGAATATTCCAGAAGCCTCAGTTGCAGCTACTTCCTGACCTCTGCCGCAAGTGTGTGTGTGTGTGTGTGTGTGTGTGTGTGTGTGGTGGCCACAGGGGGAGCAACAACAGTTAACTGGTCCAAGGAGCCTGTGTTTTCTCCCGGATCATCTCTCTGACTGCTTTCCATTGAAGTACTTTTATTATTCCATATAGAAGTGGGAAAATGAGGCAGAGAGAAGGGAAGTTGAGGCCTAGTCCAAGACAAGGCCCAGGACTCAGGGTTCCTGGTGACAAGCCCAAGACTGACTGAACCTAGAGGTCCTTAGGGTGGGAAGTGTCTGTCTTGTCAAGTTTGGGAAGTCTGACTGGTCTTGAAAGTGACATATTTCAAATCTCCACTCAGGGAGTGAACAATTCTGTGCTTCTGCTGTGATGGCCATCACAATACAGGCCCAAAGCAGAAGAATGGACTTAAGTTTTCCAAACTGTGAACCAAATGAACCTTCTTGTTTTATAAAGTGATTTATCTTAGGTATTTGCTACAGCAACAGATAACTATCACATTGCTCCCCCTTTTGCCTCTTTACTCCTCTTTGTCAGGAAAGAAATAGAAATTACCTTGCTGGCCATACAAAATGTCTTCTTTCCACCTCCTTCAGACATAAGAGAAGCTGCCTTTTCTTCTAATCCCAAATCCTAGTGGAGGCGGGCTGTTATTCTTTCTGAAAATGATTCTGTGAATATGATTTGACACATCAAGAGATGAACAGAACTTTTCTGAGGCCACAAAGCAGACCAAGGTCCAGCTAGAGCTGAAAATACGGGTCTGTGGACTTCATTCCCAGAGGCTGGTTGCTATAGGACACCATCTGATGGTGGTACTACCATGGATTATCAAACCTCAGATGTCCCGAGTAATAGGGACAGGCCCTAAAGGACTTGAAATGGTAAAGAAGGAATGAGGGTACAGGTGAGAGGTCAGGAGGCAGGGCATGGAGAGGGGGAGGGAAGGGGAAAGAGAACAGAGGCAGACTGAGGTAGAGCTCCCTTCTCCATGGAGAGTTCCTAGCCCCTATTCACACATTTTCTTTGCTAGAAAATTATTACTGTTCCCAAGGGGCATGGGTCTTAGGAAGGTTTCCTCCTCACAGAACTGAAAGCTGCCTTCCTGAGCTTCCTCCAGGGGTCAGTTCTGAACTTGTTATTAACAGTATAGAAAGGTCTGCCTAGGGCTGTATTACAGAGATGGGTGGCTATGGTGGTGTCCTCTATTCTGTTATTCGTTCAGGACAAAAGGGTTTGGGCAGGGCTTCCTGGTGGGGGAAACAAAGCCTTCAGCACCTTAGGTACAAATACTGAGTGTCCCCCTTTGTCACCTGTTGCCATGGGGAAAACAGCATGGCAGGTGCCTGAAGGAGTCCCCTTTCTTCTTAGCTACCTTTCCCATCATGTCCCATTTCTGAGTATGAGATTTCTTCTGGGAGTGCTTGAACTGAGGAACAAGGCTCCTGGGACGGAGCAGGGCAGAGCACAGGGCTGGGTCATACAGGAATCGGAATCCTCATACCACTGATGTCACCCCAGAAGACTTCAGAGGGGCTGGGAACAGGGCAGAGCTTATTCCCTGGAGCCTCCCCATTCTCCAGTTGTCAGACACAACAACATCCTGGATAGATTCCAGTTTGGCCTTGTGGGATCCTGACCTCACCCACTTGGTCTGTAGAGTGTGGGTGCTAACACTTTCCCTGCCCACTTCATAGCCATGGTCCCCTATCCCCAGAACAGCAGAAAAAAATGAGATTGGCTTAGGACCTGACTGTGGGTTCCAGGCCTGACAGGCCGTGTGATCAGACACACCATGTGATCAACTGTGTTCCTCAGTTACTTCATCTTTACAGTGGAGCTAAGGTGTAGAAATTCTACACATGAAAAGATTCTAGAATTAAATGCTTTGAACATTTTCTCATATACCAGTTGTAGCATTAACATCCATGCCTAGAAATGGGCCCACCCCTACAGTATTTATTGGCCCAGTGTTCAACGAGTAGGCTGTGGTGGCTGGCCCGTGAGCCCAGGGATCTGTCTGCCCTCACCTCCTTGCACTGGGATGACAGATGTGTATCACCATGCTTGGCTTCTTAAAAACAAAACCAAACAGAACAAGCTCTAGGGGACTGGACTGAGGTCCTCATGCTAGCACAGCAAGCACTTTACCGAGTTATCTCTGTACCCCTTGACTTCCAATTTGGTAGTGACTGTCTCCTTTGTCCCCAGGTTCTAGGAACTTTCCCTGGTGAAACTTGAAGAATTCAGGAGCTAACCCTTGGTGCTGCGATACAAAGTGTGGTAGAATTCAGTGTGTCTTGCTGGATACCCACCCACCTCTTCTTCCTTTTTTTTTTTTTTTTTTACGGATGCCATCATTCCTCAAGCATTCACGCCAGACAGTATTTATGTGACAGCGAACAGCCCCTGTGCTTGGAGGTGACAACATAGAGAGATGCATGTACTGGGAGCCAAGAACATGTCAACAATCTCAGCCCAGCAGTCCCTGAGGTACAGTGAGCAGTGGGAACAAGTGACCAGGTAGGAGTAGGGAGCTGAGATTGTCTTGAGGCAGATACTGCTGTACTGGTGCATGTAGGATGCACAGAGGCTGGGGATCGACGGGTGGGACAAAGAGATGCAGGGAGCCTGGCAGCACTGGCAACAGCGTGCACTAAGCACTGGGAATAGCGTGCACTAAGCACTGGCAACAGCGTGCACTAAGCACTGGGAACAGTGTGCACTAAACACTGGGAACAGCGTGCACTAAGCACTGGCAACAGCGTGCACTAAGCACTGGGAACAGCATGCACTAAGCACTGGCAACAGCGTGCACTAAGCACTGGGAACAGCGTGCACTAAGCACTGGCAACAGCGTGCACTAAGAACTGGGAACAGCGTGCACTAAGCACTGGGAACAGTGTGCACTAAGCACTGGCAACAGCGTGCACTAAGCACTGGCAACAGCGTGCACTAAGCACTGGAAACAGCGTGCACTAAGCACTGGGAACAGTGTGCACTAAGCACTGGGAACAGTGTGCACTAAGCACTGGGAACAGTGTGCACTAAGCACTGGGAACAGCGTGCACTAAGCACTGGGAACAGCGTGCACTAAGCACTGGCAACAGCGTGCACTAAGCACTGGCAACAGCGTGCACTAAGCACTGGCAACAGCGTGCACTAAGCACTGGCAACAGCGTGCACTAAGCACTGGCAACAGCGTGCACTAAGACAAGGAGCACAGTGATAACAAGCAGAACTAGGCAGTGACATGGAGTGTTACCTCCTGGGAGAGGGACCACAGAGATGTGGTTTTCTTGTTGGAAACATAAGCAGGGGCTGGATCTTAAGGGGCCTTGGTGTCTTTTGCCAAAATACCAGGGAGGCACTGAAGAGTGTTCAAAGCAGGAAGAGACATGGTCACTTTTGTAGCTTGCCGAGCTCACTGTGGTCACAGGTAGAGAGTAAACTGGAGGGGCAGTGATGTGGCTGGCAGCAATTTCCCAGTAGGCCTGAGCCGAGGAGAGCCCAGAGGTGAGGAAAGTGATAGGGAACAGAAGCAATCCTGGTGAGGTAGGAGCTAGCAGAAGGAAGGTTCCTTTAGCAAAGCCCAGGTCAGAGTGGGTATGACATAACTGAACAACGCTTGCTCCAAACCACGGGCAGCTCCCTCTGCCTGGCAAGGGTCACACACACCTCCCTTGGTGCTGCAGTTCCTCTGCACCTACGAAGTCCCTGCTCAAGCCACCCTCTCAGCCCACACCCAACTCTGTGCATGGAAAATGGGATCATTCACATTCTCTGTGTCACACTGTCATAGGCTCCGGCTCTAACAAGCCAGGCAATTCCCCAAATGTTCCCTGCAGAAGGAAATTGGAGAAGAAAACAGTATCACCAGGGTCAAGTTCATAATATCATTTATTAATATATTATGCTACAAAAATATTTTTGGCAAAATAACATTAATAGCATCTTTCTTTGTCTTCTATTATACTCTTAAAGAACTCTTCATGACAATTCGTGGGGTGGGGGTGAAGGAGGAGGTGATAAAGAACACCACAAACATGGTGAGAGCCTGAAGCCAGCTTGGTACAGTGAGGCACAGTGGGGTAGCCAACAAATCTGAGACTTAGAACTGGGTGAAAGCTAAGGCCAACTTCCCCCTTCTTTAACTGAGAGCCACGCCCACCTCAGCCTGGCAACCAGAGAGACTCCAGTCTAAGAGTCCTTAGTCTGACACCAGGCACCTTAGACTTGGATTCTATTCAAAACCACATTCTCCAAGGCAGGTTTTAGGATGGGGGGGGGACCTTTAAGTTATGCTTTCTTATCTGTCACATGCTCCCATCATGGTGGCCTGTGGTGCCTATATGATACACAGAATTCGCCCCCTGGCCCCAGGAAACTCTTCCTATGGTCTATGAAGAAACAAGCGGAAAGAGCAGCAAGCAAAGGCCTCTCGAGGGGAAGATCCCAGTCTGCCTTTAGAGCCAGGGGTGAGGAGCTGACATTCCCTGGAAAGGGCCAGGTAGAGTCCCAAGGGCCCTTAGAAGCTCTGACTTCCCTTCCTCAAGGTTTGGCACAGACAAGAAGTGGCTCTGAGCTGCAGTCGTGGGCAGGGCTTCAATGCAAGCATCTCCTCCCCAGAGGTCCCCTGCCCAAGTGCAGCAGGCGTCTCTGCCAGTTCATGGCAAGCCTGGCTGGGCTGGGTAGAAGCGGGGGAGGGGAATAGAGAGGCTTGACTGAGTACTGAATCTACAGGCTTAGACGGCCAGCCAGGGTGATATTTTTGGCTGCCTAGATGAATTTTTGGAAAAATAACAATGTTTAAAGAACCCAAACCTTACAAAGCCAGGCGCACTTTCATGGCATTTACACCAATCCTTTGCCAAGATTTCCAGCTGGTTACCACATCTTCAGCCAGTGGACCCTGGGGCTTTGCATACTCTGCGTCTACCTCCACCTGGAGAGCTCTACCGTCAGGTGCTATCCTTTAGCAGCGAGGGATGTGGAAGTTGTCTCAAATAGAAAGCCAAGTCTGTCTATTGCCTTTCCTAGGTCTAACCTCTTCTCCTTCTGTTCTGCTTCCTTTCCTCCCTTGTCCCTCTCAGCACATCTGCAGAGTATCACCTTTGTGTTGAAGGTCATAAAAAACAGACACACTTCATTGAAGTGTGAAGTGTCAATGAAGACCCACTTCATTGATTTGCTTGCATTCCCAACAGGGAGCAAATTCATATCCAAACAGCCCTAACTCTGGAATGTGGGTGTGGTACTAGGGATGTACAAAGCCTTCATGGGGACATCCTGGAGCAAGCCGCTGGGGTCATCCTCACAGGATGAATGGCTGGGCGAAGGGATGGGAGCTTCCCCTTTATAATATATCATGCAACATGTATAATATACCATGTCTACTCTAGAAATAACAGATATGGTTCCTGGATGAAACATGGCAAGCAAGGTCAGCTGAGTCGGGACATGGAAAGTCTTGAAAACCAAGTAGAGAGCCTGGTGTTTATCTCATGGTTAGGACTACCTCGTCTCTTTTCTTGCCACTTAGGGTATCAGTGAAACGACAACTAGCAGTTCTCTTCTCTGGGATCTATTGTGATAGGGACACTAGGCTAAGTGGTGGGGCAAAGTACCTGAGCTTCCAGGCTTGCCCAAGTCTGGGCAAGGCCAGGACATGGCTGGTGCCCACACTCCGTGGGGGGAGGATGTGCTTGGGTCTTTCAATAGAAGGGGAATGTTTGAGTCTCCCTCAATCCACGCATTGCCAACTCTGTATCTTTGACCTCCTAGATAGGCACCTGCACCTCTTTGATTCTTTCACCCCCACTAATCTGCTGGGCCTCAGGCCTTCCATCTTTCTGTCTGCCTCAAAGTCAAAACGAAAAGTCCTAAAAATACTCATGGGAATCTCAAGGGAACTGGGCTCCGTGTTTGTGAGTCTAGCTAGAGAGAACGTGAAGTCTGAGGAACTGCTGAGGGACTACTGGTCTGTTTCTAGAGCAGGAAGGGAAGGTTCAGTGGCCTAGCCATACATTCTGACTTTGTGTGCAACGACTCCTAGGATGTAGGCCAGCAAGTTGAGTTTGCTACTTTTCTAAACCCTGACTTGGTAGAGATCTCCAGGGGCCAGGAAACTTTGGCCCTAGATGTCTGATCATCAATGGCTCTTTCTTTCTAAGCCCACACCAACCTTGAATTTTGTTGATCTGTTGGACTAGCCTGTACTCCCTCCCTTCCTTCCTTCCCCCTCCCTCCCTCCCCTCCATTTTTTATATAGGCTCTGGTTATGTAGCTCAAGCTGTTTTAGAACTCATTATGCATCCCAGTCTGGATCTCTTATGGTGCTTATTGATGCTCCTGCCTCAGACTCCCAAGTTCAGTCATTACAGACATGTGCTACTAGGCAGGGCACATCATCTTCAAAAACCCTAAAATGTGGGGGAGGAAGAGAGTTTGGGACACTTCCTTCACTTCCAATCTTCCTTAAGAAGGGGTCTGGAAAGACAAGTGGCCTGATGTTGGGGCTGGGAAAGTAGTAGCCCAGGATAGCCCCACTTGTCCCATGTTGATGGTGAACTCTTCTGGGCCCATAAAGGTGGGTACAATTCAGTCCATGTGTGTAACCCTGGCACCGTGCTTGCACAGTGATTGCATGCTGTATTAATTCACCATCTTGGCCGCATGCCTGGCACAGGTCTGGGCACACGGTCAGGTGCTTGGACTGTTTCCCCAAATGCTTCATCTTTAATTAACCTCAAGCTTGATCTCCATACATCTCATGCCATACTCTGCCCCAAACAGGGGAATCTGGCCTGTGTGTTTCCAATTCCTTTACACTTATCTCATCCCAATAGCGCTCTGCGCAATCCGTTTGATGTCTAACTTCTGAGCCTGCTTTAAAAGTCAGCTAAGCCCCTTCCCGCTCAGCAATAGGAAGTCACATTTTTTGCCAAGGATAAACTGACTCCAGTCCTGGTTGAGGTCAAGTTCAGTTTACAGTGTGGTGCCCATGGGACTGGCGGGACCCTGTGAAGCAGAGTTCCAGAATCTTGCCAGGTCTCAGGCTTAAACCTGTCCACTGGGGCAGAGCTGGAAAGAATTCTGCTGCCTGCCAGGATGCCTGTGGGACCCCTGACTATGCAATGAGTTGCCCAGAATCCTGCCATCTCAGAAGGCAGATGTCTGCCAACCTAAGCATGGCAGTGCTGCGGCCAACCAGGCGCCATCAAGCCTGCCAGGGAAACCCATGTGCAGTGAGGTGAGAGACCCGGACCGGAGTCAACACGCCTGCCCCAGCTGTGCCACCTGGGAGTGGCCTTTCCTCTTCCTGGACCTTAGCGTTATCCTTATTCTTGTTGGCAGGTGAGGGATCTTTTCTGCTCTCAGGATCTAGGAGTCCTTAAATAATGAGCCACAAGCCTAGCTTTGACCCACTGTGTCCTCAGTCAGCCCCAGGGACAGAAGGGTTCAGGGTCTCAACTCCCTGCCTGGCCATGCTGGCTCAGTGTCCCGCTAGAGGCCCCGGGCTGCAGAAGCCAGCAGGGGGAGCTGGTGAAATGGCCTCCTAGCCTGCCAGGGGAAGCCTGGGAGGGTTCCAGTTTGGGAAATCTACCTCCTCTGGTGCTTCTCCTGTCAGAAAGAACAGGAGTAGGACACAGTTCGTGGGTATATTTTGTATCACCCTGATCCTGGGCTGGGCTGGGTGTACACCTTGGGTGGATCTTTTCCCCTCTTTTTTGGGGTTCAACTTTATCACTGAATCAGAGGTCATCACATCACACAGCAGGCTTCTGACAGGTGGCTCTCTTTACCACTGTCATTATCACAACTGGAGGCGCCTGCACTCCGTCACCCCTAAGACTGTTCTGTGCCAACCCCTGCCCATGCCTGCCTTCTGCCCAGCTCACCTCTCAGCTGTGGTTTTACCAGCTCCTCTTGAATGGAAGCTGCACCAGTGACACTGGAACATAGATCACCCACTTGCTTTGTGACCTTGGGTAACCCCATTCACTTTTTGGGTCTCAGTGTAGCCATCTGACCACAGGACTGGGTTCATCTCTCTTAGCACCAGTCTCCCATTTTAATGGAAAACCCCACCAGAACCCTGGAAGGCCAGTCCACAGACATGCAGGACTACAAAATAGCAGCATTCTTTTCTTTTCCTTTTCTTTCTTTCTTCTTTCTTTCTTTCTTTCTTTCTTTCTTTCTTTCTTTCTTTCTTTCTTTCTTTCTTTCTTTCTTTCTTTCTTTCTTTCTTTCTTTCTTTCTTCTTTTTTTCTCCTTAGATTGTCCTTCTGGACAGGGTTAGGGAGGATGGTTGGCCACCATGCCCCTGGCTCTGAAACCTAGCCTCACAAAAGCTGGGGCTGCCTTGCTGCCTGCCCTCAGAGGTGCCTACAGTGAGGGAAGCCAGGCCTGAGCAGGAGGCTTGGGCAGTTCAAAGCCACAGTCCACACAGGTTACAGAGGTCATGGGAACCTAGGTTCCTTCCCTGGGTTGGTGTTTGGGGCTAATTCAGGGACTATAACAGAGGCTACATAAAAATAGTTTTATCAATAGAATAAATACATTTTCTCTTTTAATATGGACACATATTTTACAAAAGAGCCCCATAGCACTATGGGAAATTAAGACCTTCTACAAAAGAGAAGATGTAACTTGAGTACAATAAAGCTCTAGTGTTCTAAGGTCCCTGTCCTGTATGAACTGCCTGTGTGTTAGCACCCTCTGAGGTGGTGTCAGATGGTGGACGTGGCCACAGACTCCTGTGGTTTCTCTGACTTCTCTGCAAGGGTGGTCGAGGTCAGGAAGGCCCGAGAATGTGTAGCAGGAAGGGGACCACGATGGAGGCAGTGATGGCAGGGAGGAGGCCCAGTGTAGGCGCGGAGCTGCTGGTAGGCCCCACAGGGTCCTGCTGCTGGAGTTGGTGTGAGGACTTGAAGGAGGGCTTGGTGGTTTCGGAGCTGGGGGTAGGCTGGAGGGGCAGCAGAGGTGGCGAGATCGTAGTGCTGCGAGGAGGAAACACAGGGACTGTCAGCAGCCTCCTCCTAGGAAGAGAGCTTTGGGTTCAGCTCTAGCTTTAGCAGGTATCTTAGGGAAGAGGAATAGTCTGGAATCCCACAGACGGCTCAACTAACCCCCCCACCCCAGGATGGTGGGCCCACATGTGACCAATAATGAGGGCAAGTTCCAGGCAGAAACAATTGCAAAGTCAATTGGGGTCCCCGGAGTATAGCTTCCACCTGTATCCTAGTGGTCTACATCTCGGTGTTCCACACAAGGTTGCTGCTGACGGTGGCAGAACACACACACACACACACACACACACACACACACACACACACACACACACACACCACACACACACACCTTAATTTTCACCACATCATCCTATCTGCCACAGGAGGCGCATCCCCCACACCAGCTGTTCAAACAAGATTATCATCCTCACAATAAGCCTTCGAAATGAGTCTTACCACCTCCTTTCAGCAAAGGGACCTCAAAGAGGCTACTGGGTATCAGGTTTTGGGGCGAAGTAGGATTGTTTCTCTCAGAGATGCATGCATAGTGCTTTTACAGAGTATGTATGCAAAACAGGGGTGGGGTGGGGCCGCCACAGCACAGTTTTACTCACAGAAACCAGTGTGTTCCGTTTCCTGTCATGCTGGCCTTCAACCACATGGGACTGGTCACAGTCTCACTGTATTGCTTTCCCTTATCTCATCCCCATCACGCCCACTGTCTTGCTGTTATTGTCACTAGAGACTTCTCTCACTCTTTCCTTAAGGCCCATGATCTGCCCTGTGATCTTGAAGAGCAAAGGCTCACCTAAGACACTATCACCTTCCCACTAGCCTCACTGCCACTGCCGTAGTGGGGCCTTTGTTCTATGTGAATTAAAGGACAGGTTTCAATCTGAGGAGTCTTAGAAGAATGCTGGGCCCTGGGAGATGTAGGAAGGATTCTTTTTTAAAATTATTATTAATATTTTTATTTCTCTGCTCTTCAACTAATAACACCCTGCACTCACAATGTACGTAAGAGCACAGGCGGTCACCGTGCTCAAAGCTTTTTTCTATGCCGTATTTCAGTTTCTGCTGAGCTTGAAGGAGATGAGGATTCTTAGCTAGATGAGCTGCAGTGGGGTCAACTGCTTCTGCGCCAAGAGCCCAGAGCATCGGCGAAGCACACTATTTCCTGGTGAGACCTTGAGCACTGATGTGGAGGCTCCAGAGTCAGGGTGAAGGCTTGTGGGCTGCAGCCCCTAGAGGAGATTAAGGCCTGTGTCTAGTAGAGGTCATTACCTCAATCTCTCTCTCATACACACACACACACACACACACACACACACACACACACACACGCACACATCCATACACACACATCCATGGCTCCATGCCACTGTGTGTCCCAGCCTGGGTAGTTGAAAGGCTCTGAGGGCTGACTTCAGGGCAGTGGGCCAGGTGCCCTGTGAAGCGGCTGGAGCCAGTGCTCAGGCTGCCTTGGCTGGGGGTGGGCAGTGCAAACCAAATGGGAATTATGCCTCACAAGGCACCTATAGGTATTTTCTTTCACACTTTGAAAACTAAAGATGAAAACTCTCCCTTGGAGCCCAAGTGGGGTTTTTATTGCTTGGAAAGAGTCCCAGGAAAATGAAGTGGGACGGGGGAGGGGGACAAACCCCTAGGAGTGCAACCTCCCTCCTTCTTCCCAGCTTACTCCGCTCACAAGTTGGCCCCCAACCCAGGTCCCCACCCCCTTTCAGGCTTATGTTGGGGAACATTGTCTCGTGGCACAACCGTTTAGAGGCCAAACCAAACACACTGTGCATTCCCGGCTCTGCCGATGGCTGGCACGAAGGGGCCGGGCCTGTTCTGAGCCGGCAGGACCCCAAGTGTGAGAAGGGCCCTCTGGCTGGCTAGAAGACAGAGTTCTGGCCTGTGTCCTTGGCAAATCTGTAAGTTTGGGCCCATACTGGTTTCTAGGCCTCAGTTTCCCAACCTATACAACGAAGGGGTAAGGGTGGCTGGAGTCAGGGACTTTGATCTCCTTTCCAGCAGTAAAAGCCAGAAGACCACAGGCAGAAGTCCAAGGAAAAGTACAGACAAGTGAGGCTAGTGCCAGGCGCTGTCTGTTGCCACCCCTCCCTGGGGGTTCTCCAGAGCAGGGATGAATTCTGGCAGTAGAGGTCTGCTGGAGCCCTCTAGGCCTCGGCACTGGGAATCACAGACATTAATTTTCTAGGTAAGTTGAGAAGCTGTGCCTAGCTGGGGGCACGAGTGTACTTTTCACTCTTTGAAAACTAAATATGAAAGCCCCCCTCGCCGGTGGTAGAGAAAGCCCCTCGGCTCCAATGGAGTCTCTGGGAAGCGGTGGAGGGTGGTTAGTGAAGAGACCAGCCTTTTCTTAGAGCCCCTCGGAGAGATGCAGGAGACACCATCCTTGGAGAATGCAGAGCTTGTATGATAGGATCCTCCATGCTAGTAGCTGGAGGAGAACTTGTGATTCTCTTTGGACTTTGGGCCAAGAAATCAGATGCAGGCAAAGTGACCTGGCTTTACGAGCTGCTTCTCTGCCATGTCCACTCAGCACCTGGGGCCTTGTACTGTGATCTCCGTCCCCAGGAAGGCCTTCACCTTTGCCTCAGCCTTGCAGATTGTGAGTTAACCATCTGATGCTTTCTATTAGCTTTATAGTGGGCCAGAGGGGGAAGGAACTTCCCATCCTGAGATGAAAAATGGGCCCATAGATGGGAACTGCCAGAGTCGGGTAGAGCTGAGGTTCCCGGGCTTTTTCAGTGACAATATCGTGGGAGCCATCTGACACTGTCCCTTACCAGTACTGATCCACAGTAATAGGTGACAGGTGACGACACAGCATGTCTTTGCTAAATTGGGGGTGTTGTTTCACAGCCCCTACCCAACGGCTACTGATGGCTTTAAGCCTAGGATGCACTGAAGACCAGAGGTTCTGGAAGTAACAACGTTAGCAGTAGCTATGCCAGGGTCACTGCTGGGCTGATATCAGCTGTATAAGAAAGAATCTTCTTTCTGTCAAAGCTCTGTGAGTGGGACCGCAGCACTTCTCTGTTTGATTCTTCCAGAGATGTTTTAGTTTTTTAATAATTGAATGACTTCATTCTCTAGTCTTCATGGGGGCAGTTCAGATGGGGTTCTGGCCTCGCAGCAACACTTTAGCTACCCTGGGCCACCCCTCATTGTGAAGAATGTGAGAGGGATACACTGAGCAGGGAGGGCAGTGGACAGGAAGCTGGCAGAGCCCTTCTGAAGTGGTACTGTTTCCTCTCATCTTCAAGGGCTTTGACATGTGCACCTTGGATGGCTGTTCTTGCCTACTGTCGCTCACCAAGGTTCTGTTGGCCACATACTAAAGCTCACCTCTGAGCCTGACTTTAACCAATGCCCAGGAGCCAGAAGGTGCTCTCTTCCCTACATCTGTGCATCCTCAACATGCTTCCAACTCAGACGTGCCAGCCACTGTGCCTCCTTATTTTTCTCTGTGTCCCTCCTTCCCTCTAACCCTCCCCCTCTCTCTTACAGATACGAACAGACACACACACAGAGACACACACAGACACACACACACAGACATCCACACACAGACACACACACACACACACAGACACACACACGCACACACACCCCTGTGTGCATAAAGACATGGAAACATGGAGAATGAGAGTTGTCATAACTTCCAGAAACTAGCCAAGGCCCTAATGTTGCAGAAGACGTCACTGGGATAGTCACAGGCCTGTGTTTTACAGGAATAGTCTCTGTCCTCGGCTTGCCCTGTTCACACCTTTCCCTGCTGCTTGTCTATCTAGTGCTCAGAGGTAAGGTATTCCTGCGAACGCTCTGCTGCCATGCATCCATCTGTGGACACACCAGTCCTCTCCACAGGTCCCCATAAATCATCCTGCCACAGGCTGCTGCTACTCTAAACTTCCTCCACTGTGTTTACATCTTGGGGTAATGAGGGGTGAAGGGAGGCCAGCCTGCTCCAGGTGGGGGTCCCAGCTAGGCACTCACATCTTGCATCCCTGCTTCCCTCTTCCTTAAGCTCAAGTGTACAGTCAAAGACCCTTCCCCCTAGTGAGGCCTCAGGTGACCTGGAGCCATCCAAACCAGATCTGTGTTCAGGATCCCCCAATATAGAAACAAAGGCAAAGAAATGTCATGTTGGCAATGGTATCAGGGAAAGGGCTCCCGTGGGTGGCATGAGCAGATGGGAGAGCTTGGACAGGTGCAGATGAGAAGAACATTTAGATGGTGGGTGACAAACATGAACTAGAGTTAGACCTGGATGGCAGTTCTAATGTGGATGACTCTGACTCCTTCCCTGCAAAACAGGCCTGCTCTATGTGATTCTTGATAGGACTACAATGAAATGCAATGGATGCAAGTAGCACAGTGGGAACTTCACAAGGGCCCAGTGGCATGCCACCCTAAGTAGAGACAAGCAAGACCAATTTGGTGGCAGGGACAGGACATCGCCTATGGCGGCATGCAGCCTGATGAGGATGCAGTGGAGGTGGAAGTCAGAAAAGGAGGTGAGAGCCCTGAAGCAGGCAAGCGTCCCTGTGCCATTGCAGGATTGCTACTGACCAATGAGATGTGCAAGGTGAGCGGGGTGTGGGTGGACGATATGCAGGAGAAGGCAGGGTGGAGGGCCGGCTCTGAGTGAGAAGTGGAATAAAGCAAAGGCCATTTGTCAGAAGGGCTGCGCGTGAGCTCCACCTTGTCCTCTTCCCCATCTCGGAAAACTAGAGATTCGGGGGACTCTGGAAAGGTAGAACGAAGCCTTTGAGCGTGGGCGCCTGCGCCTTGTACCTGGGCTTCCCGGAGGGCACAGGGCCTGCTCTTTCCCAAGAAGCAGTGAGAAACTTTAACAAACTGCTCTTTGGTGGAGCCTTCTCTTCCAGCCTGAGCAGAGGGAGGTGTGTCAGCTAACTTCAGTTTTACCTGTTGGGGTGGAGGAGGCTCCCCTCGGTCAAAGAAAAGCTGCTTTCTTTCCCTGAAGCCAGGGTCTATTTTCCAGATCCTGTTTTGTGAAAAGGAAACTGTCCAGTGCCATTTGTCTACATTTTGCTTTCAGATACAGTTAGGGACTGGGGACTTTGCTGGAGCTGACAGCCTAGCCCCCTGTTACTCCATGAGTTAAATTCCTCTGCTGACCAGGACTTTGACTAATCAGACTATTTGGAGCTTCTAGTGGACTGCTGGTAGCCTGCAAACTTTCCCACAACTGAAGGAGGCAGCTCTCTAAAACTCTAGGCTCCTGTACTCAGTTAGGCTGGGTAGCCCATACTGGTCTTAGTGTGTCTTAGCCAGTAGAGCTACAGTGATGCCTATGCAGTGGGAGGCAGAGTTGATGAGGTCTCTGCAGAACATTCTCCAGTGGCCCTGGGGAGGCACTGATACCAACACCTAAAGGCTCAGTGGCTTTGAGGCCTGCTTATTGTCAGTCTTTTTAGGACAGTGCATGCCATGCCTTTGAGACAGGACCTGGACCACATCAATCTTTTGTCATTAGCTCAGCCACCTAGTGGTAGAAGAACCAGGAAGTAGAAGGTATCTGTCAGTTTCTGGTTCCCTGGGTGGCCTGGGATAGTGCCTTTGGCTCCAGACATGTTCATAAATGCACAACTGGATGACATCAAGATCCAGACAGGGACTCGGGGTTCTGAGGCTCCACTGTGTAAACATCAGATCCAGGACTCCCTACTGCAGTGAGGAGGACTCTGGGACCTTCCTAAGACATTCCCTAGTGACAGTATTCACTATATGTAGAGATTTCTGCCACACTTCTGACTTAGAGAGATTGCTCTGGAGAGAAATTGAGTTGGGGAGGAATGGATAGACAATCTTGGAGCAATGGGAGCCTTGGTGACAGCCTGAGGCAGGAGGTGTTGTTGACAGGAGGGCCATATGGAAAGGAGGGTGGCAGCACTGTAGGATGTGTTCTGTACCTGTCTGCTTTCAGCGGGGCTCACAGTGACACTTCCGAGCCATAGCAGTCATAGCTTGGTACTCCCTGCTCTCTCAGGGCGGGGCCCCTCCAGAACCTCCTTGCTCTCACAGGGCGGGGCCCCTCCAGAACCTCCCTGCTCTCACAGGGCGGGGCCCCTCCAGAACCTCCCTGCTACAGTGACTCTGCTCACACTTTCCCAGCATAGGGATCTGACATCTTCCGAGCTATCCAGCCTGCCACGTTTGCTCCTGCTTTTGCCTTTAGTCTGTAGGACACGAGTCAGGTGCAGGCCTGGCATGGCCGACTTTTGCTAGTGGCTCCAGAGGAAGCGTCCACGTCTTCATTTTAACTTTAATTAATGAACTGATTAATTACCAGCAGTTCTCGGGGTTGAGGCCAGGACCTTGTGCATGCCAGGCAGGCACTGTATCACGATGTTTCATCCTCAGCTTCTTTCTACTTTTAATGTTGAGCTAGACTCTCACTAACAGCCCAGGCTGGTCTTGAACTTGTTATCTTCTTGAGGGAGCATGACAGGCCCACACCACTTTTAAACTGTGGAGAAGTCAGCCTGCTCTTATGCTGATGATAAAGTTCGAGAGTGAGATGGGAACCTGTTCTATCCGCCCCAAGATGCCCATGGAGGTCCTCAGGAGCAAGGGGAGAATGTCCCTCCTTGCTCAGAGCAGGGCCTGTGGCAGTCACCAAACCCTAGGAGAGGCTGGCAGTGAGCTCCTAGACAGTCTGTCCCCTCCCTGCTCACCTGTCCTCGATTCGGACCCAGAGGTCATTGAACTGCCTTGGCCGCTGGTGTTTGTTAAGTCTCTTGCGCCACTTCTGTCTTCCGAACTCCTCCAGCTGGCTTAGGCTGTCCGGGAGCAGGAGGTGAGGGGACAGGACCGGATCCTCCTCCTCAGGAGGGGTGGTGGGGGTCTCTGAGGTTGCTTCTGGGACTGCAGCAGCTGGGGTTGCTGGAGCTGGGCTGGCAGGAGAGGTGCCCTCCGGAGGGGGAGCTGGGCTCTCAGCAGCAGCAGGACTGCAAAGGGGAACAGAATGGGAGTGTGCCATGTGTAAAAGGTAATGCAGAGGGGACATCTTCAAGGCCAGCGGAACTCCAGAGTGTCCCTGCTGTGACAGCGTGGAGGGACCCAGGGGAACCTCTGTCTGTTCTAGAGACAGAACATTGATGCCTTCTTTCATCTCTTAGTCCACAGACTCCCTGAAAATAGCATTTTTTTCTGAAATTAACCATCAGCAGTGACCTAAACAGATGCCCACCCCACCCACCCACCCTCTGCCTACAGCTCATACCTAAAGTGAAGACAGAGTAGAACACACAGGTTCTCAGGGGGCCACATGCTCCAGAGGAGCACACCAACACATGGCAGATACAGGTGCAGGAACAGAGGCGGGGTAGAAAATGAGGTCTATGCTCATATTTGAACTTGATCGGTTTCACTCGGCAATACCTCTGACAGAGGGATTCTAGGTGAGTTATCCAACTTCGCTGTGCCTCAGTTTCCTATTCTGTTAAGTGGGGGATAGGATGGTTCATACCTCCCAGGGACATTGTGAGGTTATAGGTGAACATAGATGAAGGGCTTAGACTAGTGCCTGGCAGTAGTAGGCAGCCCAGGCCATCAAATAGTTAATGCTATTCAGGATGCTTGTGTCACCAAGCTGTCTGTGCACTGGATGTGTATTGATGGCCTTTTGAACGGAGGTGGGACAGGGCTAAATCACCGAGCTGATAGATTGTCTACAACCCATGTGACAACTCATGACCCCCAGTGTGTATGAGCAGCACTTGGGAAGAACGGGGAGGGAGGAGTACTGTTGCCTCTTACATCAGAAGGGCATGGGTGTGAATGAGCTGAGGACCCAGCCCAGGGCCTGCTGCCTACCAAACCTCTCCAACACCACACGAGTCACCCTGCAAAAGGACCTGACTCTGCAAGCCCTCAAGGGTCACTTAGTCATGTTTGTGGAATTTATGCTCAAAGTAGGGTATGCCTCTTATCCTGTAGACATTCTTCCTTTTATTCTTTGCTTTCTGTGGCCCAAAAGGAATTCCTTGGGGACATCTGGCCCTGGAGGGTTGGGAGTGGTTTTAGGAATTGTGTCCAAGCAAACATCTTGTGAGGGAGGTGGTACTCAGGGCTGAAAGCAGCCTGTCCTCCCCTTCCACACACTGCAATGGTGAGTGGGTGAGAGGCTTCTCTCTCTTTGAAGAGAAAAAGGACATCAGCCCAGCTCATCCTCTCCCAACCCCCATGGCAGCTCCAGACTCCCAGGGTCTAAGCTATTGGAGATGCTGCAGCTGTTGAGGAGATAATTCAAAACAGTCAGACAAAAAGATAGCTACAGGAAGCACCTGTGGCTAAGGATGGCTTTTATTGTTGTTGCCTCCACTGCATTCCCACCCCCTCTGCCCTGCCAGATCCTTCATTCCCTCCCTGTACAGGAGACTGAGGCTGAGAATCCTCTGAATAGAGCCTCCTGTGAGTCCACAGGGGCAGAGGAGGGATCTCCTCCTCTGATGCCTGAGCTCCGAGATGAATAGAAGCCTGCCCGCCTCCCCTGCTCTGCCTGGCCACACACCATGAGCTTCAAGGGGAAGGTCCTCTGGGGTGTGGGCAGAAGGGTGCAGTGAGAGAAAAGGAGGGTACTGGAGGAATGCCTTGACCCCAAGGCTACCTTTATCCCCTACCCCTGCCCTAACCCTCTCCAAAACGTCTGGCGGAGCTCACTGGAAGTGCTGGGAGGCTGGGATGGAGCCCCACCACCCGGGGTTCATAAGTTCACACAGAAGTCACATAGAACTAGGTCTAGAAGTGGCCTGTGTTCTGGGGACTGTCATAAAAATACGTCCTGCAAGTGAGTTCATGATAGGCTCAGATATCCCAGCTACATCAGGATCAGCCTTGCCAGGCTATGACCATGAATTAGAAGCACCTAAAGCCCCATGCAGAGTTAGCAGCCAACACCATTTGTCTGCTTGGCTGTGATTAAAGAAAGCCTCCTTTAGACTTTGGGTCTTGTAATCATAAGGACAGGGGTTGAAATCACAATGGGACCATTCTTGTAGGCTGATGAGGTCCTACCTGGGGACTGGAGTGTGAATCTCTGAGTTTGAGGAGCCTGACACTGACCTAAAAGGTTCAGGAGATCTGAGATCTTGAGCCTGGTTATTGCCTGATGCTGGTGCTGTATTTGCTCAGATAGTCAGAGCTGATCTCCATCCTTGGGAAAAAGTTCAGAGTGGGGACAGGTGGGGTGAGGTAGAATAGGAACCCATATAGAAAGATTGGGAGAGTGGCTCTGTGGGCAGAATGGGGGTGTTCTGGCAGGAAGGGATTCAGCCTGAGGAAGTAATGGAGCAGGGTCAGGCAGGACGCAGTGGACCATGAATAGGTGGGGCAGCATGCAGTGGGGATGCACACATGGAAGAAACCTAACTATAGCCTCTTCTTCCCATGACTCCATCTTAATTCTGGGCCTGTCTGTCCATTGACTTTCTAAGGAATAACTGAGGTCATCTATGCCCCTGTCCAATTTATTTGTATCTGAACTCAAAGATTTATTATTCTTTATTCTGCTCCTGTTCCCACTGCACCAGCAGATCCCAACAAGACTGCATAGCAGCCTCCTTCTGTCTAGCACCCCAATGCCTGGTCCAGTTTGTTCTCAGCAGACTCCACCTCATAGAAGTCTGTTTCACAGCCCTACCCTTAGGCCTGAGCAGGTTGTCTGGGGCTGTGACCATAGCTTGCAGTCAGGCAGCAACAGTCCAAAAGCCAGCTTCAAAATACCATCATATACCCTGATGCTTACCCGTGGATGGCTTGCCCAGCAGGTGTGTGGTCCACCTCCAGCCCTGCCTGCCTTAGGACATCGATGACAGTGTTGTTCCCCAGAAAGTGACCTAGAACATAAGATGCAGTGCGGTCTCAGCCATGTGCCAGGTTGCCATCCGGAAGAGAGATGGTCATTCCTAGGGTTTGTGTCTGGGCCAATGAATTATACCAGCGGAGGCGCCCCAGTGGTCTTCAGGATGGCTATTGAGACATAGAATGTCCATACTTTAGCAACAGGGTTTCTTCAAATCCAAGTATCATACCCCAGTGGTGAGAGGTACACCAGCTCCACCCTGCCTGCATCCACATGCCAGCTCTGATGCTCACAGGCTGTACCTCTGCATGCTCCAGTTTCCTCACCTGTAAACTGGGAGTGGTTATAATTACCTGCTCTAGTCTGTGAGGACTCCAGAGAACAGGGGCTGGTGTACAGTAGAGGCTCCCAGGTGCTACCTATTTCATGACTGTGTCTAATGCTACTAAGCTAACCCTAGTGCCTGCTCACTCGGAGTGAGTAGCCTACAATAGCCATGAAAGGCTTAGTACCAAAAACACTCCCCACCCCCGCACGCCCCCAACACCAGCAGATCTATGGCTCCTCTTATAAATGCTTTTAGCAACTCATGCCTTCTTTCCTCAGTTCCCTGAGAGCCCTCCAGGGGGCAGAGGCCACCTTGCCACAGCCTTCCACATGGCCAGGGTCTTATAGATGCTTAGCATGTGCTGGGTGGATCTCAGCATTTAGATTCATTTCTTCACTGTCTACCCATAGAGGCCAGGTACTAGAGAAGCCATAAAAGCCTCCTGAATGTAGAACCCAGCAGACATTGACAGTGACCTGGAGGAGGTGCCTTCTGAGGCAGCTTCCAGAAGTGTGTGTGTGTGTGTGTGAGAGAGAGAGAGAGAGAGAGAGAGAGAGAGAGAGAGAGAGAGATGTCCATCTCACCTCCCAGCTACTATTCTTTCTCTCAGCAAGCATTTGTGGTACATAAATACACAGGTGGATGACTCAGTCCAGGGCCCAGAAGAAGTGGGTGGCCTCCCCTCAGTAGGGTACAGGCAAGATGCCTATATTTTTCAGGCTCTGATTAGGAGAGTCCTATGGAGGCCAAGTGACTGTGGACATAGGAACTGCCTGGGTTAGACCCTGTTGTCTCCCTCCCTCCTGGCCTACCTTTGTCATATAAGCACTTGGCCTACCCTATGCTTCCCGGTGCTCCAGGATATCCCGATACTGAGTCTGCCTCATGGCCCCACAGGTAACAATGCCTTCCTGCTCACATTTAGCTCAGATCCTGGGCATTTTAGCAGGGGTTTAATCACTGTCCCCTGACTCTGATTGCCTGTGATGAGTGGGGACAGGTGAGGAGCCGGAAGGTCAGCACGCTGACAGCCCCAGGGAGGCAGAGGACAAGCTGGTAGGAACAGACAAGTTCCTGAGTGAGAGGGAGAAGGGGCCACCCTCAGCCCTCGGGTCCTCTAGTTTGACACATAGCCACGTCTCCCTAGCTGGCCAGTCAGAGCTCCTGTGGTTCCACCTGGAGATTACTGGAACTATCACCACACAGGGAAGGATGCCAGAAGTACTATCCCAGCCTGTGCTATACTTCCTTTGAACCCTTGGGTGGATAGGCCACCTCCCAGAGTCTCAGTTTTCTCTGACAGAGGGAGGGATTGAAACGCAGGATGAACATACGCTTCCCTAGTCCATGGCCCATGGGGCAAAGTTTTGTTTTATTCAAGACCCCCCGAAAAGATGTCCCTCCTCTCGTCCTCCCTCCTTCCTTTGTTTTTCTTTCCTCCCCTTTTCCTCTCCTACTCCCTCATTTCCTCTTTTCTTTTCTTCTTGACTCCCTCCCTCTTCCCATATATGAAAGCCATTGGTTTAGTGAACATTGACTATTGCATATCCCGTGCTGGATAGTGATTGACAGCCCGAGTCCCATTCCGGCTCATCTCTGTCTCAGATTCTGGCTCTTGGGATCAGGGCACTATCTCCAATGCACATGACACCTCAGGAAGTTGTGCAGGCATGTGAGACAACTACATTAGTGTGGTGACAGGGAAGACTTCCTGGAGGAGGCAGTACTACTAAGTGAGGACGGGAGTGGGGTGGGATGAGGGGTCCAGGTGGAGGGCAATGTGTGTGGCTGGAGGAATTAGGCAGGCAGGGATCTCTATGCAGCAGAGACAAAAGCGCAGGTGTGAACTGTGAAGCACGCGTCCCCCAGATTCTGACTTTGACCTGGCATGCTGACAACAAGCCCAGAGTTTCTCCCTCAGCCTGTGTGCTGGTTAGTTTCTGTTAACTCTACACAGACCAGAGTCACCCGGGAAGAAAGAACCTCAAAAGAGGAATGACCTCTATCAGATTAGATTGGTCTGTGGACATGTCTGTGGGGATTTTAAAATTTTTATTATTGATGATTAATGCAGGAGGGCTTAGCCCACTGTGGGAGGTACAGATCTTGGGCAGGAGGCTGTGGATTGGATAAGAAATCAAGCCAGAAAGCAGAATTCCTCCATGATCTCTACTTCAGTTCCTGTCTCTAGTTCCTGCCCCGGGGCAATGAGCTGTTACCTGGAAATATAAGACAAACCCTTTCTTCCCCTAGTTGCTTTTGCTCACAGTGTTTTATTACAGAAAGGGAAACCAACTAAGACAGCCTGTGATTCTAGCTTTCCTGTCACTGGTGTCTTTCCCCACAAATGTCAAATGAGCCTGTAGCTCCTAAGCCTAGGGCGGCAGGAGGAGTAAAGCCCTTGGGCAGGAGGGAGCTGGGACTGTCCCTGGCTAGGTTGGAGCCATCCCTCTTCACTGGGCTCTGTTGGGCTGGAAGACAGCGGTGGGCGCTCGCTTCAGTGCCCAGGATGAAGGACTCTGCCAGGAGCTCATGGCCTCTGCTCTGGACAATAAGTCCCCTTTCCTTCTGCGGAGAACGGGCTTTAATGATAAGCTCAAATGGTCCAACTGTGATTCCCACATCTGCCCAGAAATCCTCAAGAGCTACCGGTGAAAACTCCAAACCGAGTGATGTCCAGGAGAAGCAGGTGACATCCACTGACTGAGGCTATACTGTGGATTGTCAGAGGGCCCAGGGTTGGCACAGCTCTATGTGGCTTCTGTGGTGCAGACTTCAAGGGATGCTGCTTGGTTTTGAGCTCTGGATGTCTCCTGTGTCTGCTTAAGAGCCCTGGCACTCCCTCAACCTTAAGGCTTTCTGAATTGGATTGCATTCTTTAGTCTGGAGATCCTTGGAGAAGGAGAGCAGGTCCAGCTCAAATTTCTACCTTCTCCTCCTCTGAGACGCACTCTTCACTCCCCCCTCATCCTTCCTCCTGGGATGGGAGAATGGTACTTCTCCTCCGTGCTCCTTGTCAGCCCTAGGAGGGACCCTTCTATATTGTCTGTGCCTAGAACTCGGTGATGTAATCCGACCCCAGCCCGTGTTCCTGACATTTACCCTTTCTGATGCTTGGTCTCATGAGACCTGGAGTTGCAGCTTTTTAGTCCCCAAGCCTCCTTCTGGCCTGTGTCCTTGTCACCATGTCATGGTGTTACTCATCTGGTGACGCCCTTGGTGGGTTTTCTTCTGCCCAGTCCAAACAGGAGCTGCGAAACCTGCCCTTGTCCTCTTTCCTCTTCGTTCTCCTAACACCTCAGCTATCTACAGTAGTGATGACTACCTCAGTGGCTCATGGACGTCTCCACCTAACCCTCCCATAGAGCTCACTAACCCTGCTTGCCCTCCTCCATGCTATCACTGTGCCTCTACTGGACATTGCTACTCAAGTTGCAATGGGCTTCATCCTCCCGCAGTCAACAGAGATCCCGGGTGTCTCCTCTCAGATACACTGGACTGCCCAGCCATCTCCACCTGCCGACACACTGCAGTGCTCTCCAGTCCCTTCCCACTGCAGCTAACCTGACCTGCCCACAGCCCTGAGCTGAGTAACCTGCTCTCACAGAGCCACCTGGTGGGGGTGGAGGTGGGAAATAAGCTTTCTGAGGGTGGGGCCATGCCTGATTCATCTTTGTCCCCAGAGTTAAGCCCAAATCTGGCGCACCACCATGGCTCCACGAATGTTTGTTGAATGAATGAGTGACACAGCTTTTTACTCCACATCCTTTCCATGATCTCATCCTGTCCCCAGGAGACCTAAGTTTCCCCCCATTCTTGTAGCCCAGCCCTGGCCCTTGGTGACTCTCCTCAAGATCTCACCAACCCAAGGAGCTTGGCCCCTACACAGGCCAGAGTCAGGGTCCAGCATATGCTGTCCCCAGGGGTTGGCAGACAGTGCTTAGGCTTGTCTCCAAAGTTGGAGATTCTGAACAAGGCACCACCCCCATGCTGGAACCTGCAGGCAAGGTGATGGAAGGTTTCCAAAGGGGCCCCACAATGTTGGGGCTCAGCCTGCTTGGCTTGCCCAGCCTCCCTGGGGCTCCTGGCCACCACTCAGCATCTCCCCCCAGCATTAACTTCCAGCTGTTCTCTGGCCAGCTCTCTGCAGGAAGACACGTTCCATTTCGCTTGCTGAGTCCAGAGAGGACAACAGAAGAGGGAAGAGAGGGCAGAGCACAGGGAACCAAGGAGACCCAAGGAGGGAAGCTGGAAAAGAAGCAGAGGGACTATCTATCCCAGAGTGGAGATGGGAGTGGGGAGGGGAGAACTTCAGGACCCGGGAAGCAAAAGAGAAGGACAGAGAAGAGGGGCCAGAGATCAGCTGTAAGAGCTGTGGAAACAACTTTAGGGGGAGAAGAGGGAAGAGGAAAGATGGCCAGATGGGAAGAAAGGGGAGGGAATGACTACGATGGGACAGAGACGGGATGAGACCCACATAGAGAATGGAAGAGGAAGAGGCCGAGGCGAGACAGACAACCAGGGCTGGAAGCAAAGGAGGCAGTGTGGAGACGGCCCTAGGATGGGCCGTAGTAGATGGTCATCAGGACCAGTCAGGCTCGGGGAATGCAGGGTCAGTACTACGGGGCAAGGCTGGATTTGTCTCCCTGAGACAAACCAGGGGCCACTTACAGACATCTCTATGCAGTCAGGAAAGGGGCAGTGGGATGTTTCAGAGCTGAGACGAGGTTCCCTTCTTCTGCGTTTATGATGGGCGGTGCCAGTGCACAAGGCTTGGAGGACAGAGGGCATAGTCTGCCAGCCCCACCTGACCCCCTAGCATGGGCAGGCAGGGCAGCGCAGAGCCTGGGCAAAATATTCAGCCCATCCACGAACCCTGTGGCCTTGGGTAGTTTCCTTTCCCTCATTGTGTCTTAGCTTCCCCACATTGTACCACCTGGCTGCCTGGGCCCTTCCACGTATGATTTTACCAGGTGGTGAGTTGAATGCATTTAGAAGTCTCTAGATCACGCTGCTCCATTTCATCCTCAAGAAGCCACTGAAGGTGCTCCCACTTTATAGATGAAGAAACTGAGGCTCAGCAAGGGGAACAGGACTTGCCCAAGGTCACACAGCTGGTACGAGGTAAGGCTTTCTTGGGCTTGTCCCCAGAACTGATCCAGTTCATGGCAAGCTCCATCACACCCACTGTGAAGTACTTGGCAGCTGCAGAGATGCCAAGATCATGGTTGGGGGCAGGAAATGGTCAGAAACGTGTGTACCTTCCAAGGTTCAGCAGATTGGAGAGGAAAGTGTGTCAAGTGCTCAGCATGAACAATGCGCCAATTAACTGGGCAATTTCAAGACTGCAGTGGGGGCTGGGTGGCGGAGGAGAGAACCAGATGTTTCCCCCGCACAGGCTCCAGAGTAACGCGGGTGCCTTCGGCCAGCACACATGTTTTCTCTCCAGTGAGCATGCGGGTTTCCAGTTTTCTCCTCCTGGAAGAGGCATCCCAAGTCCGTATTTATGTTCCGTCTGAAATTAATGCAAGGGAAACTTTCAAATGCGAATCTCACTGCCAGGGCCTCCGGCCGGATATCAAACTAGAGCCGTGTTTGTTTTCCCTAGGAAGTGTGACAGATGGGGTGGATAATGAGGGGCACCAGGGCTTCTAGTCTATCCAGAGCTGTGTGGAGGGGACCTGGCTGACCTGGGCTTCCTCTCCTGCTCTGCAGCTACCCAGCAAAAGGCTGAGCCTTCTGAGTTCACTGGGAAAAGACTTGACACAGTCTGAGTAGCTAGCCTCATGCCAGGTTCTGAGACATACCATGGGAGACATACTCATGGGAAAGATAGGCACACATAGGACAGTGATGAAGGGGAACAGGGATCAGAGAATGACGTCAGAGGGAGGATGGAGAGGGTAGCTGTGACGGCACAGCACCAGGGAATGCCACAGAGAGAGGAGATATCTATGTGTGCTGATGCCAATGGTGAGTGGTCCTGCAGTTGAATATAAAGTGAAAGAGGAAGGGGTGCTGTGAGCATAGGGGCAGGAAGGACAAGATGTGGGGTTCTGACTGCTGCAGGGTGGGAAGAGAACTCTAGATGGGACCAGAAAACATACTCCCTAGCAATTGTCTGACAGCCCAGGAGAAGTGCTCCACTTCCTGAGGCGTGGCAAGGGAAACAAGGACATCCTCAGGAGTTGGTGATGCAGAGATGGACCCACAGCCCCTTTCCTGTAGTAGCTGTTGCTCTGTGCTCCTGTGTGGAGGCTTCTGGGATGCCAGGGATAAAACAATGCAACAGTGATGGATGACAGACCGACTCTGCTCTGCCATCAGTGTGGCAAAGGTGGACACAAACACCCTGGGTGCCAACCTGCCTGCCACATCTCTGGCAGGAAGAATGCGCCAAGTATTTGGATTCATTTTCTCTTTCAGCTGCTCAATAGTCCGGCTTGCCTATGTCACACAGGTTTAAAAGGCAGAGCTGGGTCTTTGTCTAGACATGGCTAAGGTGTGTCCATAGCAAGGCACTTGTGGAGGCGGCTGCCCAGACAATGCCCAGCCTCCGGGCTCTGGGGAGGCTCTTGTTTGGAGCAGCCTGTGCCCTGGGGTCTCTGTTACTATCTGACAGCTGTTAAGTGGACATCTTCCTTGGGCTGTCACTGGGTGTGAATTTTCTCTTAGCAAGCACCTCTTCCCTCATCAAGGTTCTATAACCTTGAGCTTGAAGCTTTTAGGTCATTTATATCAGATGCTTTCAGAGTTAACATTCTGCCCACTGCTGGTACCTATCATTGGAGGGTGACTCAGGGTAACTCAGGGTGAGGTAGAAGCCCCAGAGGCTTTGGCCAGCTGGTCCTGAGGACTTGGTGACCACATTTCTTTATCTAAAATCATTTACAGGCATCTAATATATGCTAGGCTGTGGAGGCCAAGAAGAGTCAGAGATGGCCCTCTTCCTTCTGGTGCCAGATGACCACAGACATAGGCAATGACTGCTAGGTCTGTCCAGGGTAGTCTAGGGTGGGATTTGTAATGGACTTCATGATTGCAGGTCCCAGCTGTGACTGGGACAATCACTCTTTGTAACACCAGGTTCTTTCCTGAGGTTCAGTATCTCAGGGTCTAGTGCCTCCTGTTGGCTAGAGACATATTTTGGGACAGAGGCTCCTCCTGTCTGTGGTGGCTTGAATAGGTATGGCCCTTGTGTTTGAATGCTTGGCCCACAGAAAGTAGCACTATTAGGAGGCATGGCCTTGTTGGAGGAAGTCTGCCACTGAGGGGGAGGGGGTTGAGGTTTTCTATACTCAGGCTACGTCTAGTGACACAGTCTTCTTCTGTGGTCTTCAGATCAAGATGTAGAACTCTCAGCTGACTCCAGTACCTTATCTGCCTGTTATCTTCCATGTTTCCCACCATGATGTTAATGGACTAAACCACTGAAACTACAAGCCACCACCAACTCAATGTTTTCCTTTATAAGAGTTGCTGTGATCATGGTGTCCCTTCACAACAATAAAACTCTAAGACTCTGCCCTGAGCTTCACTGTTACTTAACACCAATCTTAACTCTTGAGAGTTCCATGCAGGGCTTCAGAGTTTTTCTATCTCCTCATCTGGTGTGAAATGAGCCCTGTCCTTGGAGGATGGCTGGCTTGGAGGAACCAGGGGTCCTGGAGTAGTAGTGGACGTACAAGGTTATACTGACAGGCTCTTTAAGCTGTGTCTGGCATTGAGCCACTCACGTGCTACTCACGGACTCTCAGGCCACTTACAGAGGGGACTCGGAGACAGAGAAATGAAGGCACTGACCCTCCAGAGCTACCTCTCAGGGGAAATCTGGGGTGTCCTATAGTTTCAAGGGCCACACTCTATCACTTTCCTCTCTTGGTTTCCTGGCATTATCCAGCTCAGCCCAGAGCTGGGATTCTCAGGTCTTCTACTGACAGCACAGCCCTGGAGACAACTTGAGGGACATGACCCACAGTTTCTATTGACTTGTCCTATTCAAGGGAAGGCTAACTAGGCACAAACCAGAAGGGGGTATTGTTCTGCCTGTCAGGATGCTCTGGGTTGAATGGGAATGGCTCTGGCCAAGGATGGTAGGCATTGCAAAGATGGCCACTCTAGATGCATGTGTGGTGTGGTGACAGGGCTCTTTTTTTTAGCACCATTGGGAATTCTGAGGCACTTCTGGAAGGTGTAGCCTCATGTTTGTGTTGGGAAGCAGGGCAAACATGGGTGCTGTGGGTGAGGGGAAGAAACTACTGGGAGTGCAGCCTCTATTCCAGACTGGCTGTCTGTGGACCATCTGTGAGCTCCGAGAGGCTTCTGTCCTAAAGGTGGTGAGTAGAGAGGCAGGTGGGATGCAGGGAAGGAGGGTCTTGTCTTGAGGACTATGTGGATGATGAGAAAAACCGGAGGGTCTCCAGACATGCGTAAGGGACATGTCAACCAGCTCCCACCTTCTCTAGGAAATCTCCAAGTCAACCTCTGCCAACAAGCATGGGAGGTAGGTTGCAGGGAGGACCCAATGCCTCGCCTCTTGTGAGTCCTTTGTGCAGAGGGCGTGGAATGGACTCTGGGAAGACTACAGGAATATCTCAGAAGGCAAGCTGTTTCCATGTCCCCAAGCTCTGTTTCCCTTTCTCACACTCATGGCCCTGAGTTAACTCTTGCTGTGGCTTCCTTCTCTCACAGATTTTTTCCTCACCACTCGCTACCCCTCCCCCAAGAAACCCTGCCTAGCATTAAGTCCCCGCCTCCTGCCTCAGCCTGTGTGGCTTCTCACTGGGACCTCGGACTCTCTTTCTAGTGAGTTCTCAGGCCTTTTATTGTTACTGCAGTCTCACCTTCCCAAAGGTAGATGCAGTGTTGCTAGAGCCCCTAATTCCTGCCATGGGAGCAGAGACTTAGGCTCTGGCTCTCATGTTCTTGGGGAAACACAGGAGTGGCAGGCACTTCTGCTATGCATACCTCAGCGGCATCACATTCATCCATCCATGTATTCATTCAACAAGGGAGAAATGAGCATTGTAAGTTCAGGGGGGTGCAACGTGAGCTGAGACAGGACAGCGTTCCAGCAGAGTGTGAGAACAAAGTTCCAGGACACTGTGGAAGCTTAGGATGGAGGGTTCAAGCATCAGGTGGGTTTTGGGGGAGCCTGAAGTTTAAATCTTTACCACTAATGTCTTCCTGCCTCAGGCCCATAAGTGTGATTCTGAATGTCATTCAGAAGCCTGAAGGCTGAGTGTCCTGGATGTCACAATACTCAGAGCAATAGATTCTTGTCTCCGACTCTGCCTGCCTTCTGTCTGGACTTTGCTTCCCGTGGGGAAGTTGGTGGCTGCCCTGGAAAGCATGTCCACGTTCTGCAAGGCTCCACACTACTCCCAAATCTCCAAGAACAATTGAAGCAAACCATGCTGGAGCGTTGGAATGCTATGAGGCTAGAGAGCCAGGATACTGCAACCAGGCAATTAGAGCAATAGAATGCTGAGGTCCAAGGGCTGTGAAGTGCCAGAAGCTGGAGTTTTATTCACACTATTATTATGCTAGGGACACAGAACCAGACAGCTTCCAACTGCTAGAGTTGGAAATGAATGGGCCCCAGAGGTTACCTGTTTCCCCACCCCACAACCTGCTGGTGACTCATGCTTCTAGTTCAGCTCCTCCAGTTCCTGAATCATGCATTTTATTATTGAAAAAAATGCTACAAGATCCTTGGATGGCTGAACAAATAAACAGGCCGAGAAAATCTTTTTTCCTAGAACGAAGGCTAATGTTGCCATTTCCTCCTAGGTCTAAGCCTCCTGCCTCCCCCGCCCTGCCCTGGGACTGAATGGAATATACTCACTTCTGTATGATTTGGTTCACAGTGTCTTTGTATAAAATTTGACAGGTTGAGACTGTGGCCCTGCCATGGTATCCTTCACATGCATGGGGATGGTCGCTAAGCAGGTAAACACAGAAGGCAGCTGGGGACCGTGTCCATCTTTAAATTCTAGTTGTTGTGTGCTGCTAGAGGAATCCTAACAACCTGCAACTTGACAGGGTTGTGGGCCTTCGTCGCTAGCAGGGGAGGCACTGCAGGACAGGCACCTGCTAGACTCTCGGTCCCCAGCAGACATTATGGACCGGTCAGGACTCACTCATGCTGGGCTCTGGTGTGCGTTTTAGAGCACCACACCCTCGGCACCTGATAGCAATCAATCACAAATGGCTCAAGAGTTAGATCTCCCCTAACTTCCTGTTCCAGCTTCTCTTGCGTTCATATCAAATGCTTTCCCCTCTTCAAACCAGGGGCCCTTTGTCTTCCTTCTCAACTCCACCTTCCAGCTGAAAGCGAGGACTTGGTTGAAAGTCATCAGCTAGCTGCTCATACACACTTTAGCCAAGGACTGACCCTCTTCTGCCTGGAGAGCAACTCTCTGTCCTTCCTCTATTCCTTCCTTTATTCCTCTTTTGGAATCTCTCTTTCTATGGCGGCTCCAGCCATCTCACTTAAATAAGGCTTTCAAAAGGCCACAGAAGTTGCCTTGAACTTGGCACCCCGTCCCTCACCTCTTTGACTGTGCCAAACTATTTCCCATATAAAAGCAATGCAGACGGATGTGGGGCTGAACACAGCTACCAGATTTTAATGCTGCCAAGTAAGGACTTTGAGATCCCTCCCTGCTGCTATGCCTAACAAGTTACCCCTCCCCCAGGATGCTTTGATTTGAAAGAGAGCTTGAGTGCTTTGTTGTGCCCAGTGGGCATGGAGTATCGCTGAGGTCAGTGTTCTGCACCTTTAGGTTCTCAGCTTCCTCAGCCATAGGAGAGAGCTGGCGAGAAGGACCACCAGGCTCTGGGTAACCTTACACATGCATCTCCAGGGCCTGTTCGTGAGGGGCATCCTGCTCTCTCACTGGCCTCCCTCAGTGACTGTGCTCTCTGGAGGCTCCTTCAAATCTGAGTAACTAGGGAGCTAGGGGACTCCAGTGGCTGCCGTTCTGCATTCACTTAAGGCCACTTAGTACAGAACGCACTGCCTAGAGGCAGCTGGTGGTGACTGAGAGAAAAGGTGCTAAGGGGTCACTTCTTTGCACAAGTCACACCAGGGACCCTGGAGATATTTGGCAGGAAAGAGAATGATACTCCCATCTGCATGTATGTAGGTTCTGCTCTTGTGGGTTCCTTCAGGAGACCCCTTCAGATCCCCTGGGAGACCTCACCTGTCCCTTACACCCGTGTCTGTATTCTAGATAGCCTGTAACCAAGACAGTTCAAGTCAAAGCCAGCTTCTGTTTAAGTGAGTAAACTGAGGTCATAAGAGGGGAGAAGACTTGCTGGAGGCCACAGTGAACCATACAATAGCCATGGAGGGGCCAGAGCTCTTTCTGTGCAGTTTCTATGGCTTCTTGAGCTGTTTTCAAAGGGCCTGCATCCATGTCTGAGACCCTCCTACGAGCCTCACTTTGATGGGAATTCAGAAGTGGGAAGAACAGCTTGGATAAATATACTCCCAACTCTTAACCTCAACAACCTTGGAGCTGAACGGGGGCAGGGGAGGTTCAGAGTTAGACCGTGGACAGCTCCATTTATAGTCTGAATGTCCATTGAGGCCCTTGTGGATTGGACTGACTGCTTGGCCTGGAGGGTGTGGGTAAAGGCCGTGGGAGAGAGGCAGAGCAGTGGACTGATGAGCATGATCATGGACTTATAAGATGCTATCTTGAGTGGACTGATAAGCTGCTATCTTGTTTGTTTGAGATGGGGCTTGCTATATATATATCCCTGGCTTTTAACTTACTAGGCGGACTAGGCTGGCGTCAGAGATCTGCCTGCCTCTGTGTCCGGAGGGCTTGGATTACGGGTGCACATCATCATACCCAGCTGTAAGCTATTTTTAAATTTTCACAGAACACAGGTGGATTCCACAAATTTAAGTGGAAAGAAGTAAATGGTTATTGCAAATCACTGAACCCAAGCTGACTAACACAGAACTTGCATACAATCCTGGCCCCGATGTAGCCACTGGAGACATCCAGAGAAAAGCAGGAAGGGTAAGGAGGAACAAAGAAATAAGGGGTCCAAGGAACCCTGTGTAGGTAGATCCCTTTGCAGGAGGAGAAAGATCCCCAGAAACATTTAGTTCATGCCCCGTGTTGCCGTGGTGATGCTGATAGTGATGATCATGATGGCAGCTGCCATTCTGGATCTGGTTGTTTAACTATCACCCCTCCTTACAACTACACTGTACCGTGGATACTTCAGAGTCATCAGATCGTTAATGCTGTTAGTCCTTCCCAGTAACAGAAGAGAAAACTGAATCCTTGAGAAAGTACCAGCTCAGGTAACATGACACATGGCCCGGTTGGAGTTGGAGTTACAACTGAGGGCTGTCTCCCTTCCTCACTCAGGAGGCCACAAGACCCTTGTGATTAGCTCTGGTTCTAGGTTGAGTGGGTCCAGGCTAGGATGGGCACTGAAAGATTGTTTGGGGCTCACGTATGTCCACCTGGCACTTGAAGGAGCCGTGAAAATTAACCTGGACTGAGCAGGGGGTCCTTCCCTTGCCAAGGGAGATGCTATGAGAGAACACATGGTCAGAAGCTGGGGAAGCACTAGGGTCCTAGCTCTGCTACTGGCTACCACGTGGCTTTCATACCCTCTTCTGGGCCTCAGTTTTTCCCTTGACAAGGAGAGGTCAGAGCCAAACCTGCTCCGAAGGCGAAGAAGCAGATCTTGTCCTGGTTTTCCTGCAGCAGTGCCATGACCCTCTTTCCCATGCGTTCATTCCTCTTGTAGATAAGCTCCTGCCGGAAGTAGCTGTCAATTTCCTGGGCTGTCACCTGCTCATGAGGTGGGAGGGTGGTGTTGATGAAGTTGGGTAGCTGCAATGGTGAGAAAGAACCACCTTTAGGTCTTGATGGAGCAGGGTGCATGTCAGATAAAGCCCAGGCAGGGCTGGTGACTTACCTTTCTGAAGCCCTAGAGCATGCTCTCTGTTTCCTGTTTATCATCAACCCTCATACCCTCAAAGATGAGCATTGTTACAGTGGGACATGTGAAGCAAGCCTGAGACGTGTGTGATCACAACCAGTGTATGGTGGAGCTCAGCTGTATGACAAGATACTAAGACTTACTTACACCCAGGTCTGCCTAGTATTTCCCTGGAGGTTGGGGCCCAGGGTGTTGGGGCCATGTTGGGTTCCTTATGTCCTTCTTTCGACTCTGAATCTAGCACGAACTGAACAAGGAACCCAGTTAAAGCACGAGGGTGAGGATGACAGCTATGGCAAGAAGGCCACAGGGCTTTGGATTTAGTTCTGATGCTGGATATACCGAACAAGCCCCTCCCTCCACTTTGCTGAGCCCTGACTCCTTTGTAGGAAGGCCTGATGGGAGGGATTAAATGAGATGAGGGCCACTTAGCACCCTGCTCTACAGAGATGAACAGTGCAGAACTTTCAGATTTTCCTATGTCTGAGCCACTGTCTGACCATTTGTCTTCAAACCTCCAGAAACTTCTTGAACACTATCCCAGGATCACAGATCCTCCCAGATCGGGATACTTGTGAGATAAGCTGCCTAGGCATAGTCATCTTTACAGTTCTGGGGCCTTTTCCCTCTCTACTGCATCGCTTTCCACACAGCCCAAGGCCTGGCAACAGCTCTGTAGATGTGCTCTAGGCAGAGGGATCCCTAGGTTAAAGTATGTCATTCAAGTCCCCAGGGCCTGCTACAAGGACGATGCCTCAGGGGTCGGACTTGAATGTAAGACTGCACTGCCACTTCTGGGTTGTTGTGTTCTTGTTGTCTCCTCTGTCTGGCCCGGAAGGTAGGTCCAGCCATGCTTGCACCATCTCCTTCAATATGTGCATGACGCTGCTGTGGAGAGTTAGGCAGAGAATCAAAGCACACTGACTTTACTCCCCATCCTCCCATGCTGTAGTATCCTCCAAGCTCCTGCTCATAGGACGTTCCTTACTGTTACCTAGCCAAGCACAAATCACAAAATACCAGTCCTGACTAAAAGATGAGGGGAGATTGTACCCAAAGACACCAACTTCCTCAAGATCTTGGTCCCCCACAAGAGCCAGGTTTTTTTTTTATGGTTTTTTACCCAAGCACATGGCTTTTTACAGCCACAGAGGAGCTGTCAACATCCTTTCTGAGAAAGATGGGGGAGTCAACAACGCCTGAACCCTGAGGGCTTGTGAGGAGGGCAGGACACCTGCCTCTGCTCTGCTGGCCGAGGACCAGTGGGAGAAATGGGTAGTAAGAGTACCTGCGCCATACGCTCCTTTGTCAGCAGGAACCACTGCTCTGGGATGGAGAAGGAAGTGATGTGATTGTCTCAGTGCGAGTAGTGCTCAATGCGTACGTGTACACAGCAGCCCTGCTCACGCCTAGGCCAGTACAGAGCTGGCACCAGAGACTGCTTGCTTGGCAGATAGACAAAAGAAGGAATGGAGTTCTTATCCTCCTCCACACCGGAAGGGATGACTGGCAGCCCTGATGAAATAGGTCACACTTGACTTGATGCAATTCCAGGACATGCTAAAGATTTTTGAGTCAGGGTGGAGAACAGACAAATCATGACTAGAAGGACTACTTCTGGAAACACACCTCTCGAAGGCTTCTCTCCATTTATGGGGTCTGGGAGAGGATAGGAGGCCAAGCTTTACTACACCTTAGTGTTTGTTAAGTCAGTGAACAAGTGGATGGATGGGCCGGATGAGTGGCAGTTGAGGACGAGTGCTGATGAGCATAGATCCTGCAGCCACACAGCCAGCGCAGCTGGGGTTGTATCTTTCGTTGACTGGTGCGCTCTAGGTCATGTGCTCTCTCTGAGTCCCGCATTCTTCATTGGTGATAGGGTGACATACATGACTTTTGCATGGATTCAATAAGACCAGCTTTGGAAGATGCTAGCACCATAAGGCACTGTGAAAATATTGGTATATCTATATCTATATCTATCTATCCATCCCCCCCCCCCCACTAAATGTATAATGATACCCTGCATTGCCACCTTCCTGAGTGATGTTATGGTTACCAGTGAAGGGTAGTCTACAGGGATGACAGACGGTCATTAGAACTATCAGAGAGAAGTGAAGGAAGTGGATCTGATCCCCTTCTTTCTCCCATGGATCATGGGCTCTGTGAGCAGGTACCTCTCCTTCCTGCTCTGCTTCCTGCCCACAGGTGCGTCTGCATGAGGGATTCCCCAGGGGGACTTAAGCTATTTATAAGAACCAGAAAAAAAAAGTGAGACTTCAAAACCATGAGGAAGTAGGACTGGATACTCAGCTTCCCCTGGGCTTCCCAGCCACTGTCTAGCGCTCTCTGTGAGTCTCATGATGATGGGCTTTGGCCCCATGCCAAGGATGGGGCCTGGGTTCGGGCCAGGGCTGGGGGAGAAGCAAATTAATGATGTCATTAGACTTGTCTGGGGCCTTAAATCTCCCATGACAAGTTTAAGTGGAGGGCATATGATAACATTTCGAATAGATCATGGAATGTCCCTAGAGCCTGAGAGAGATTGGTGTGTGATGGGGTGACAAAGACACGGGCTAGGCAGGGCTGGGGTGAAGGGATTCATGGGGGAGGGATTCAGTGTAGGCTCCCCTGACCTGTGGCTAGAGATGGCCAAGGGCCCAGGCCTGTTGATGATACTCAACTACCCACTTGCCTGTACCCGTCTACCCAGCAGATACCCTCTGAGAGCCTCCCTAGGTCCTGCCCTATGTCAGGCTAGGGGCCACCTCAGCACCCATTGCAGCCTCCCATGAGACTTCCAGGTCTGTGGAGGAGTCAGCCACTCTTGTAAGAACACCATGGGATATGCAGTGGGAGAGGGCAGGGTGGGAAGCAGGGTTCACAGAGGGGCCTGGAAGTGTGAGGGTGTGGTCTGTTTCATCTCCATCAGCCCAGGTTCATGGTTGGGGAAGACTGCTGACTCCTGTCAATTATCTTGACTCTGAGTAATAATAATACTTTACTGTCTACCATTTGAATAAAACATATATATGGCTACTGTGCCCCTCAGGGGTCTGGGGACCACAGGCTTCTCAGGGAGGACTTCTTGTGGCCCTCCCATCATGAATGCCAGTGACCTGCAGCTGCAGCATCAGGGAGCACTCACTGTTGAGGATGGGGATGGAGGAGTGAGGAGGTATACAGTTAGGAGGTAAGGGGCACTGGGCTTCAGGCCCTGTTCCATCCTGGCCCCCAAAGGCTACTTTATCAATCTCACCCCCGCAGCAGGGGCATGTCTCTGACTGCAGTGCTCTCTGACTTACACTCCAGGGCTTCCATTCCTTATGGCATTCTCACCCTGTATTTGTTCTCTGCTATGCAAACCACGCCCTCTGGAGACGCCAGCCAGCTCCTCACCTGGGAGGCTCCACAAGCAAGCTTAGGTCCTACTTTGTGATTGTCCTGAAGCCTTCCTGACTGCAACAGGGTGACAAGCCCCAAAGCTTTTAGACCTTGAGCCTGTGAAGCCTCTGGCTGCTGATAGAGCTTTGCATAGAATGATGTGCAAGGGTAGGGTCCAAGCCCACCACCCTGGCTTTCTGCACAGTGGAGCAGGTTTTCTGAGCACTCCATATACAGCCTTGACTATGATTCACATCTGGATGGGCCACTTGCATTGCTGGGGGACATGGCTACTGGCTACTGCCATCAGAGATCATCAGTGTTTCTGAGCACAGGAAAACTGACCAGCCCCCGATCTTACTCCGTGCCTGCCCCTCTCCTGCAGCTTAGAGTAGGCCATAGGCCTTGTCCTGTTCACCCCTTCTTCCTCAGCCCAGACACATCATAGCCAGTCATTCAACTTGCTACCAAGACCTCTCCGCTGTGGAGCAGCACCTCCCAAACCTTGCCCCTAGTGGATTTAGGATGAGGCTCACCAGAAGTGGGGCCCTGGTAAGAGTCCCATCAGTTCACAGTGTGGGCCTCTCCTCCCTCCTCCTCCACCTGGAGACTAGAGTCCTCAGACCTGGAGCCTTCCACAGTAAGGGCTGGGCTCCTTCCTTCTTCCATCCTCTAAGCTTCTCTAAGTACATGATGTACCTCAGTGTTGTGCGTGACAGTCACTCGCTGGCAGGCACTCTACAACAGGCGCCAAGTGGTCTCCAGAGCAGTGGGGACCAAGGGATGAGCAGCTCAACCCTGCCCTCAGGGAGCCTGTGTCTGGGTTTGGATGGCAAGCGCAGACAGAACATTGTGGCCCCAGCCTGGCTGGCCTCCAACCAGAACCCTCCCCATTGCCTCTCCTCTGGGTCTCTGGCTTGCTTGCACACTGTGCTCACAGCTGCAACATTCCTCCTTTGTCTGTGGCCAATGTAGGTTTTTCTGTGGCCTCGGACTTTGTAGGAATCTTTCCTTATTGCCCCAGCCCCAGCTGCAGTCCCCTATAAATGAACATTGGGTTATAGCTGCAGCTCTTCTGTCTCCAGAGCAAGGGTCTCTATAGGAGACAATGATACTCTATATGAGACAATGTCTCCCAGTCTCCTTGTGAGAGGGTACGTTCTATGAGAGTTTTCTTCTCTGTCTTCCTACCATATCCCTTTGAGCACTGTGCCCACAGATTTTCCAACTGTTTCATTTGTTTGGCAAATATTTACAGAGCTCTTCTTTAGGCTGGGGTCTGCTCTTGCCAGAGGGAATATATGACTTAATGATAGACCCAAATCCTGCCCTCAAGGAGCTTCTGTTCTAGCAGGAAGGGCCAGACAGTAAGTAATCACTAATGAAAGTATGTTGTGTTAGATGGTCTTCCAGAACATGGGAGGAAAGCGGGACATAATAAAGTAATAAGAGTTTTTTTTTTTTTAAGGTGGGGGAGAGAGGGAGGTTCAGGCTACAGTTCTGACAGAGTGGATGGAGCTAGTCTTATGGAGTTGGTGATCTCTGAAGATGGAGGAGAGTGTTCTGTGGTGACACCTGGCAGAAGCATCTGTGCTGAGGGAAGAGTTGGTGAGAGGCAGAAGCACACCCCTGGGCTCTTGGGATGACATGTGGACTTTGCTCCTGGTGTGTATAAAGGAGATGGGGTCGGGAGCAGGGACAGAACAGGAGCAACACTCCAGGCTACTACAGAGGCTGGCTTGCTTCACTCTGAGAAAATGGGAGCTGTAAGGGTCCGAAACAAGGAACAAGACCTCCTTTGACTAATCCAAGCTTCTGAGTGGATGAACATCAAAATACTACACACAACAGAGGAAACCTTGGGGGAAATTGTGGTGCCTCAGGAGATATCTGATTCCATCCAGGGGACTGGGAAGGTTTTTCAGAGTAGGCAACTTTAATTCATCATCAAGTTGGATGAATTCAGGGGAGGAAGAACCTGGATAAAGGCTCAGAGGTATTGAAAAACAAGCTCTAAATTCTACAGGCCTGGGGTGTTGGTGGGGGTGGGGGTACAGGCTGTAACAAGGCCACCAGAGGGCACATCTTAGGGGACCTTGTATTCTGTGTGAGGTGTCCTGGAATTTGTTGGAGATCAATGAGGAGGCACGGTAAAGTTTTGGCAGGGTCAAGCTAAACTCAACCCTTTGGGACCCTACTTGGGGTCTTGTTAGCCTGTCTGTATTCTTTGCTCTAGGATTTGAATCAAGGCAGAAGTTTCTGAGATAGAATCAAGGCCAAGTTCATAGTAGCTGGGTATACACCCTTCTGCAGGCCTGAACTTCTGGTTCAAATTGCCGTTCTTGATATTTTAACAGTAAGCTGTACATCTTTAAATGAGTCTCTTGCCTTCTCTAAGCCTCAGTTTCCCCTCTATAAAGGAGACAACAGTAGCTCCTGTTTATTATAACTGGAAAGAGGCTGGTCTATGCCCACCACGCAGTAGGTATCTGATAAGTGCCAGGTGGGAACCTGTGGGCCTGTCTCCAGGTCTTTGCGGCTGTTAGTGCAGAGGCCATCAGGGCAGGAGGAGAGGAGGGCCTCACCTGGGATGTGTCATGGTTGAAGATGACTGCATTGAGGTCCCCGCAGTTGTAGTGCTTGATGAGGTCCTCTGTGGTGTAGGGTGCCTGCAGGCTCCCAGCCCGCACACTTTCGTGCTGCAGCAGAGTCTGGTTCAGGGCAAACAGCACCTGGCCAAGGAGAGAGAAGGGCATCAGGGCTGTGCTCATGGACGGGCTGGCCTCTGGGGCCAGCCTTCCACCCTCTGAACCTTGGGGCTACAGGTGTGAACTAGAAGGCATAGGCACAGCAAACCATCTGAGTTTGGAGTTTGGGGTGAGTCTTCCTCTTGACTCCTTTGCTTAGAAGTGTTCTAGGACAAGCAAACGCAGTTTATAATTAAGAGTACCCTCAAGTGAGGTCAAGCAGCAACCAAAACAAAACCCCAGTTTAATACCAAGGCTCAGAAGGTCTGGAAGGTCTCAGGAGCTGGATCCCTGGAGCCCATCCTCCCATGCGTTCAGCAGATGCACCCTCTAGCTCTGTTCTCTGGGCCACTGGCTCCAGAGATGCCATTTCCAGGCACCAGAGTCTCTTAGAATACTATACAGAATGTTTCCCAGGCACCCAGGCACTTTCCACGCAGCTTCTGGCATTTGAAGGTTCCCACAGAACACAGAGGTCTTATACACAAGCCCTGGGAGGCTATCTGCTTCAACTTCCACATTTTATTTTGTTTATTTGAGACAGGTTCTTATTACGTAGTCTCAGTTGCCTTGAACTCACAATTCTGTCTTACCACCCAAGTGTTGGGTTTATAGGCACAGACCTAGCCAACAACCCCAATTTTAGATGGGGAAATTGAGGCCCAAGGCATGGAAGACACTTTACCCACATGGCTTGAGCTGGAGTGTGCATCCGAAGATCCTGATATGCCAGACTCGTTTTGCCAACCAAGGGACTTTGTTGATCCCACACATTCTGATGCTGAACCTGCTTCAGCCAATAGGACAATGGCTGTAAGCATTACAAAAGAAGGCCTGAGAGGCTCCTGGATGTTGAGGCTGTCTCCCTTCATATACTCTGTGCCTTTGACTCCACCCTGCTGGAGGGTGATAAACACAGATTTAAACTTACACAGCCAGTGGCACTCAGACCAATGGACAGATAGCCAACGTCCAGACCTGTGAGACCAGCAAGGTCAGTGGCGCCTCAAAGCAACTGGTCCTGGTACCCCGAGCTCTGCATGCTGCTCTTACACAGCACACTCTCAGTGAGAGATGACTGATACACCACACTTCCTTCCACCGGGGTGTGCATATTAGTTTTCCATTGTGTTTAGCAGCCAGCTTCACAGCAGGTTGAGTTTTCTGAACACTGGAAATGCATTTTTTTTCTGGTTTTCAAATCTATAGCTCTCAGCACTGTGCCTGGAGAAAAGAGGGTACTGTGATCTTCATTTCTCTTTAGGACCTGGAGTCTTGCTGTTTCCTTCATAGTTCAAAGGTAATTTAGAAGCCCTGAAGAAAAACATCTAGAAGGCACTGGTAGACATTCCCACAAAGACATATAATCTGAATAAAAAGCTTTTGAAATAGGTATACAGGGCCAGGCCAACATGGTGACACAGGCAATAGGGCTACACTTGGGTCTCCTCTGTGTTTGTTAATGGCAAGAGAACTGGATTGCACAAGCTGTAGCAACCCCTAATGCTGCTCCCCTTAATGAGAGGGCCAGAGGTGAGGTCAGACCCCTCACCCCACGTCTGGGCCTTCTCCAGGCCCCTGAGCTTTGGCTGCCACCATTGAAATCAGATCTGCAGCCATCTGGTGCAGAGTGTCGATGGCAGCGTGGTGGCTGGGGATGAATTACAGGAGGCAGTGACGTTTTCTGCTGTGGACATCGCTAAGGCAACAAGCACTTCCTCCCGCAGGGTGCATGCCTCTGGTGAAAGTGTCCGTGGCGAGCTGATCCACTCTCCTCCTCTGAGGGCCTAAGACAGAGGGACTTCCTGTGGCCCCACCCAGCTGCTGCACACACCTGCTCTGCTGCTTATTAGATCAGCCTGGCCAAGGCACCACCTGACCTGGGGTGAGGTCATCGTCCTGGGCGCCAGAAGACCTGGCTGGAGGGTAAATGTCTTCTCTGGACCCTGCTTGACTCATGAAGTCAGGTCTCCACTGGCGCAGCCTTCATGAAGCCGGGAGGTATTCCAGGGGATTAAGTATATTCCAGGCTGCACGGTGTTAAGAACAGTCCTGGCATGAACTGAGCACTGAGTATGTGTTTGTTAAATAAAACCTAGGAGGAAATAGCTCCAAATCTTCTTAGCTTGGTGCTGGGAGAGAGAGGGTCCCTAGAATTCATCTGGTGCAGAGGTTTCAAACTGCTTTTAGCTATAGAATTCTTTTACTGTTGTTATTATTGGTGTTGCCTTCCAAAGGAATCTCATTTGGAGTTTTGAATGTGGAACAGATAAAAATGTAAGGGTCCTGGATGGTATAAAAGAGGCAGGGTGGGACTCAATGCTCTCTTGCTGCAGGGATTTCCGGGGACCCTGGAGCCCAGGTTAAGGACCCCTGATGTCATTTTGTACCCTCAAAATGTAAGAGAAGAGAGGGGACATCATCCAGGCAGTAGGATGGGGTGGTGCACATGGGTCCATACAGTGAGCTGGGCAGAGTGGACTCCAGCCAAGGGTCCTGACTCCCAGCCTTGGACCAAAAGCCTGCTGATGCAGGATGTCTGCAGGCACAGCCATACCCACAGTTTGTCTGGATGATTGCAAAGCAGCCAGGGGTGTTTACTGTCGAAGCATTAGACAGGAAGCCAAGGCCAGGCCATTTGACAGTCTGAGAACTCTCTGCATGCCTCAGCTAGTTTGTGACATTAACTGTATAGGGTGGGATCTGGTACCTGACACAGACTCCGTGTGCACAGACCACTTTAGAGGTATATATCCTATGGGGTTGATTTAGCATGCTGCCTTTGTGTTCCCTGTTGAACCCCAAAGTCACTCATGTCACACACTCAGGAAACACTACAGAAGGAAGGATGCCAACCCTGAATTATGTGCTCCCCACTTCCTGGTCTATACCCACTCTTTGTAACTCACAAAGGAGTCATTACATATTCATACAAAGACCCCCTGGCTTTTTTTTGAGCACTTGCTATGCATTGCAAACTTCCTAAGTGGATTCATCATTTAATCTTTACAGAAACTCCAATGTAATATAAAAAATAAAACACACACACACACGCACACACACACACACACACACACACACACACACACACACACACACAGCAAAGAGACATTAAATACCTTCCCAAGATGGGAAAGCTGGAGAGGTGAGATGGGCATTTGGCACATGCCCTCTTAGTCACCACACATGGGGGTCTCCCCCTGTTTTGTTAAAGAGAGACACAGCAGGAACGCACAGATGGGCACCACAGAAGCTGACGGAGTGACACAGCTCACAAAAGGAGGGGTGAGGAATTCAGATGTCTGGCTTACTACAAACAGGACTTTAGGAGTGTGTCCTCTTTTGTGAGCATTCCTGGTCCTTTCAGCAAGTAGAGGGAAGCTTTATCCCCATCCCTTTCCACTCTGCTTCCTTCCCTCCCCTCCCCTCCCCTCCCCTCCTCCCCTCTCCTCTCCTCCCTTTCCCTTCTCCCTCCCTTCCTCCCTCCCTCCCTCCCTCTCTCCCCCCCTCCCTCCCTCCTTCCTTCCTTCCTTCCTTCCTTCCTTCCTTCCTTCCTTCCTTCCTTCCTTCCTTCCCTTCTTCCTTAAACACCGGCTTCCAGCAGCTTCTCAGCATGGACAAAAATTTGAGGAGAAACAGGACTCGACTTGTAAACACATGCACTCATGGAGGAGGCAGACATGCCGCTGACCCTCACGCCAGGGTGACAGAGGCACAAGCTTTAAAATCAAGTATTTCCCTGACTTCTGCCTCCTCTTCAACTCCCAGAGCTCCCCAGGTCTCTGTGCCTCCTCCTTCCAGCCACCTTAGAACAACAAACCTTCCTCACAAGGAGCCTCAGTGGCCCACACTAGGATAATGTTTATGCTAAGGCTATGACATGGAATAACAAACACCGGGTGAGGAGTAGAAGGCCTTATCCCCCCTGGATGCCTGTGTGGAGTCCCAGCCACTCTGGTCACCAAGAAACCCCGTGCATCTTCTATTGCCCCCCTTCACTAGGGCTCATGGGACACAAGGTAGCCGGAGGCATCTGTTGAGTGTAGGCGTGGAATCTAAATAGGTTTTCAGACAGACCACTCTGGTGGAGAAAGGCAGGCGCCACGAGGCTAGAAACAGGTTTATTGTTCCTGAACAGTCCAGTAATAGTCTTAGATAGACCAGGATGCTAGACTTGAGACCTATGCTCACATGGTTGCCCACATCACCTCAAGGGAACATTTGAACCCCGAGCTCTTGGGACAGGCCTGGCTCCCAGGCTAAGGGTCTGGGATGGCCAGTGAGGACGTTTACCCAGTCTGGAGCCCAGAGTGATGACAACAAAGTCTCAAGCAGGTTGACAATGCTCGCCGAGCACCTCCTAGGTACCAGTGCACCAGGCAAGGTCAGCACAGACAAAAGCCTCACACTCACAGTGCATACCTGCTAGGTGTACCCAGAAGGGACATTGCCACCAGTAAAATGTTAATACACAGCATGGAGGAGATACAGGGCTGATCCTGCTGAATCAGTAGCGAAGCTGCCTCCTGATTACTTTGGCCTGAGATACCTCTGTGTCCACCAGCAAAGCGAGCAGAACAGAGCAGTGGGGGCTAGGTTTGCTTTCCCCACAGCGAGGGTGAAGAGAGCATGAGGAACACAGGGTCTCTTCAGATGACTCAGTGCTCCCTTGCTCTGTGATTAGAATCAATGGAAAATGACAGCACTGTGCTCAGAAAGATCCTTCCATGAACCCTGGGAATGGTGGTTTAGGTCCCCAGCCAGGTTTTGAAACTTGGAAGCTGAGGTTTTTGCTAAAGAAAAGGAAATGCAGAAGCAATGTTGAAGAGAAGGTGTGCAGTAACAGGGACATCATGTGTGGTCAGTCATAAGAAACAATAGAGACTGTAGTTGCTATAAATACAGTCTTGTGTAACCCAGGTTAGCCTTGCACTCATTATGTAGCTGAGGATTGCCTTGAACTTCTGATCCTCCTTCCTCCACTCCCCAAATGTGAGAAATACAGACATGAGCCAGCAATCTAAGTTTATGTGGTGCTGGAGATTGAACCCAGGACTCTGCGGATCCTAGTCGAGTGTCCCCAGCCTTGAATATGTTTATTTTGTGTGAGAGATAAGTGTGAATGCATATTTGGGTGTGTTTATCTCAGATATCTTTGCTTTCTCATCTTCTTATCATGTAACATAGCTGCCTTAAATGTACCTTGATGTCCAAGTGTTCTTAACTTTACATCACACTAGTTACAGGACGTCAAGGGGAAAGAATAAGTGGACGAGAGCCTAGCGTCCTCTTCTGGGGAAGGCCTACTATATTTTTGGTTGTGTGCACAGAAGCTGCTCCATGTTAAAGAGAGCTATAATTTTGCCCCGTCCCTATTTGAAACGAAGGTATAGCTTAAAGAAATGCACTTGGGTACCAAGTTGACAAGTTGGAGACACAAGGTGGCTAATTTTATGTGTCAAATGGACTCAGTTGAGGTCACAGAGGTTTAATGAAATATTTCTCCAGATGTTTCTCTCCTAAAATAAACATTCATTTTTTTTTGAGTATTTCTTCCTATATGACTGACTCCATTTTGGAATAGATCTTTTCTTTTTTTTTTTTTATTCGATATATTTTTTATTTACATTTCAAATGATTTCCCCTTTTCTAGCCCCCCTCCCCGAAAGTCCCGCAAGTCCTCTTCTCTCCCCCTGTCCTCCCACCCACCCCTTCCCACTTCCTCGTTCTGGTTTTGCCAAATACTGCTTCACTGAGTCTTTCCAGAACGAGGGGCCACTCCTCCGTTCTTCTTGTACCTCATTTGATGTGTGGATTATGTTTTGGGTATTCCAGTTTTCTAGGTTAATATCCACTTATTAGTGAGTGCATACCATGATTCACCTTTTGAGTCAGGGTTACTCCACTTAGTATGATGTTCTCTAGCTCCATCCATTTGCCTAATAATTTCATGAATTTATTGTTTCTAATGGCTGAATAGTACTCCATTGTGTAGATATACCACATTTTTTGCATCCACTCTTCTGTTGAGGGATACCTGGGTTCTCTATAAATGCCAGCATCTGGCAATTATAAATAGGGCTGCTATGAACATAGTAGAGCATGTATCCTTATTACATGGTGGGGAATCCTCTGGGTATATGCCCAGGAGTGGTATAGCAGGATCTTCTGGAAGTGAGGTGCCCAGTTTTCGGAGGAACCGCCAGACTGATTTCCAGAGTGGTTGTACCAATTTGCAACCCCACCAGCAGTGGGAAAAGATATTCACCAATCCTACATCAGATAGAGGGCTAATATCCAATATATATAAAGAACTCAAGAAGTTAGACTCCAGAAAACCAAACAACCCTATTAAAAATGGGGTACAGAGATAAACAAAGAATTCTCAACTGAAGAACTTCGGATGGTGGAGAAGCATCTTAAAAAATGGTCAACTTCATTAGTCATTAGGGAAATGCAAATCAAAACAACCCTGAGATTTCACCTTACACCAGTCAGAATGGCTAAGATTAAAAATTCAGGAGACAGCAGGTGTTGGAGAGGGTGTGGAGAAAGAGGAACACTCATTATTTTTTTTTTAAATTCTTGCAAATAAAACATCATACACGCAAATGAACTAGACCCAAAGTCGGTACAATTCAATGAAACTCTTTGCAGTTAGAATAGGTACTCAGGATGGAAGCTGTGGAGCTTCACATTACATTTTACATTTTTGGGATTGGATACATTTTATGCACTTTTCTACCACCCAAACCGAACAAACAAGTCCTTGAGAGAATCAGAGAAAAACAATTATCCTTGTATTCCCTTTCCTAACTCCTGTCCATCACCTCAATCAGTCCTTCCTCACAACCTTATATTTAGCCTTCCTTTCTCATTTCTTCATGTTATCCTGTATGCAAATGTACATGTGTGTACATATATACATTTATTATTAGCTAGATTCTGCATATGAGAGAAAACATGAGGTTTATGTGTTTCTGTGATTGTGTGATTTCACGAATATTATACATTTTAAGTCCATCAACCTTTCCTGCAAATTTTCAAACTTCATTTTTCTTTAGAGCTGAGAAGTATTTCATTCTATACCTTGTTTTCATATCTATTCATCTGTTTGGACAATGAGTTTGATTCCAATTCTTTTCTACAGTGAATATAGTAGCAATAAATATGTGGGCATCAGTCTCCCTATGGCAGAGTATGGACTTCTCCGGGTATACGCCCAGGAAGGAAATACCTAGGTCATAGCAGTTCAATTCTAAAGTTTGTGAGGAATCTCCAGACTGATTCCCACAATGGATGTATTAGTTTGCATCCACACCAACATGAATATGTGTTCCTTTTTCTCCATTTCCTCTCCAACATGTGTTATAAGATTTGTTGATGACAGTCATTCTGGCCGGGGTGAGGTGCCATCACAAAGTTGTTTTGGTGCATCTACCTGCTGGCCAGGGATACTGAACACGTTTTTGTTTGTTTGATTGTTTTTTTTTGTTTTTTTTTTGTTTTTTTTTTTTTTGAGATAGGGTTTCTCTGCATAGCCCTGGCTATCCTGGAACTCACTCTGTAGACTAGGCTGGCCTCAGACTCATAGAGATCTACCTGCCTCTGCCTCCTGAGTGCTTGGATTAAAGGCATGCCTTCTCCCTTCTTCCTTCCTTCCTTCCTTCCTTCCTTCCTTCCTTCCTTCCTTCCTTCCTTCCTTCCTTCCTTCCTTCCTCCCTCCCTGCCTCCCTCCCTCTCTCTCTCTTCCTCCCTTCCCCTCTCTCCTTCTTTCTTCCTTGTGTCTATTTAGTCCACTTGCCATTTTTTAACCAGCAGTTTTATTCCTTCTGTTTTTAAATTCTGCAATTCTTTGTAAATTCTGGATAGTAGCATCTTGTCCAAAGTGTGGTTGGTAGATTTTCTCCCTCTCTGTGATTGTCTAACTCTGCCATTGTTTTCTTGTTGTAGAGAAACATTTTTTTTCCTGTAGTCCAATCTGTTGAGTGCTGGTGTTCTGTTTAAAAAGCTCTTGCCTCCCTGAGTAACTTGAAGGGCATCCCCATATTTTCCCTGTAAATTTCAGTGTTTTATGTTTAAACTAAGGTCTCTGATCTTGTTTGAATTGGTTTGTTACAAGGTGAAAGGTGTAAACCTAAATGAACTATTCTGTGAGTATTTTTGTCAGTACCTTTTGTTGAGTAGGCTACTTCCTTTTCTAGACATTTCTATAAAGGTATTTTTAAGCATTATATTTTAAGCAAGATTAATATTTAATTTAGTAAACTTTGAAGAAAATGAGTCATTCTCCATAAGGTGGGTGGGTCTCAATCAACTGATAGTTTTAAGGAAAAAAAGTGCCTTTTTGCTCTGTGATAGCAGCAGAACTGCCTCATCAATGCTCCCTGACTTCCACTCTGCCTCCTGTCAGTCATGGAGATTTTGGATTTGTCTTCTTTATACTATTGAACCAATTCTTTGAAATAAGTATCTGTCTCTCTGTGCATCTCTACCTCTCTCTGTCTTTATACCCCTTCCGTGCATATGCATTCATGCATGCATACTCGCCATAACAAATCATATAAATGCACTATCTAATATGTTTGGTCAATAGTGAACTACAAATATGAACAAGCCCTAACAAAATTACAGTAGAGCCAGTTCTCTCTGGCTTAGTATCTTTTCATTATACCCTTTCTGCATTTAAATGCATGAATTACAATTGCCTACAATATTCTTTACAATAAGTAGCATGCTGTGCAGATTGTAGCTAGTGGCAATGGCTTGAACCATACATCCCAGGTGTGCAGAAGGCTGGGCTTCTAGGTTGTGATATGTACACAATGACAGACTCAGCTAACAATTCGTTTCCATGAACATATTCCCATTGTTAAGCTGCACATGGCTGGAATCAGGTGCAGGTGTGGGCATGTGTACATACCTTCCATTGGTCCATTTCTTGAATAACAAAAACAGTAGATGCTTCAGAAAAAAATCAAGAAAGGGGACACGGGAGTGGGGGGGGGGATGAGGAACCATCAGGTGCAAAGGCCCTGTGTGCACACATGATGGGAAGCAGAGGATACGTGAGGAGACAAGTGAAGCTGAACACACAGGAGAGTGACAGGGTGTGCGGCTGGAGTTGACAAGCACGCCAGGGGACATGGACCACGGCAGAGACACTGGAAAACCATCTTATACTATAACTCTTCCTGATGACGACTGTCATTCCCATAGAAGAAACAGAGAAGTTGAGTCCCCCCTCTCCCCGGGATGGTGACTCCACTACTCAAGATCTCTTCTTGGAGAACTAGGTCTGGGATTCAGATCCAGGTACAACAGGCAGGTCCTGGGTTCCCTCTGACACTTCCCGAGCCATCTCCATTCATTCATTAGAACAAGGACAGACACTGACGATAGCTGGGGCTAGCAACTGGGGCCCATATTCTGGTTGCTTATCTGGAAAGAGACAGACAGATAGACACACACACACACATGCAGAGAGAGAGAGAGAGAGAGAGAGAGAGAGAGAGAGAGAGAGAGAGAGAGAGAGAGAGAACACCTTGGCTATTAGGTATTATCAAGGTTGACACATGAGGGAAAAGGTCACCATTTGGGGCTTTGTTCCAACCACTGGTATCTAGCCTCTCGCTACCTTTACTCTGTGTCAGCCTGATAGAACCTCAGGCCACTCCAGGACTCCTCATAGGGTTACACTGCCCAGCTTGGCCTTGGTTCTTCCCTAAAGAGAATACAGAGCCAGTCGTATACACAGTAGGTCCTTGAGAGATACTTCTAAAATGAACATGTCAGTGCCTGGGAAGCCGAGGGCATCACTCAGCCTGTGACCCTCCCCCCCTCAGCAGCTCCCCACCAGGCCCACTCAGAGCATCGCTCCTATCCTGGACCTGAGGTCTGACTACTCTGTCAGCATCCAGTGCAGGAGTGGAGGTCAGCCCACCTCACGGAACCATCTGCGGGGTGCGGGCACTCATTCAGAGGCTGCAGCCCTCAGTGCTGGTGCTGCAGTTTATCCGCTTACTTTTCATGCCCGACAGATAGCACCAAAGTTCCGCTGATGACGTCTTAGTTCCAGGACTGGCTCCGTGGTCTCCCAGGCTTCCAACACCAATTCTGTCTATGCTCACCAGGTTATGGAGCAGCAGGCATCCAAATAAACACAAGGTTTCCTGGAGCCAGGGCCTGGCTTAGGGCTAGTTCAGGGACCAGAGATGTAGCCACTATCTGATTTGTCACTAGGAAGCCCAGAGTGGATCATTTTTCTTCCTGAGGCCTTGGTTTACCCACCTGTGACAGGGACCAAGTTACATATTCATTGACTGAAGATTTATGAGGCACTCACATAGCAGCTTGCTGGCATAGGCTAGGGGCACAACGGTAAACACAGCTAGCAAAGGCACCTGACCTAGTGTGCCCTCACTACATTAGGACAACTCTCACTCCAGAGAAATAAGGAAGGGAGTGGCAGCTGCTGCTAAGGAGAAACCAAGGGGAAGAAAGGGACTGTATTAGTGCACGTGCATGCATATGCATGTGTGTACATGGTGTGAGTGTGTGTGTGTGTGTGTGTGTGTGTGTGTGTGTGGTGTGCATGGTGTGGTGTGTATGTGTGGTATGCGCTATGTGTATGTATGTGCTATATGTATACTATGGGTGTATGTGGTGTGTATGTGTTTGGTCTGGGGTGTGTGTATGTAGTATGTGTGTGGTATAGCTGGTGTGGTGTATGTCTATGTAGTGTGTGTGTGGTGTGTATGTAGTGTGTGGATGGTGTTGTGGTCAGGGGCTATCTTGTCAGTCTGAAGCAGGCGAGTAGGAAAGGCTCTGGGGAAGAAGGCGGTGGGGAGATCTCTCATTGGCAAGTGTTGGGTGTGGAGTGAAGGAGGTGTTCATGGAGGAGGAGGCCAGCGTGAAGGCAAGGCAGCTTTCCCTGTCGTCCTTCCCACGCTCAGCTACCACCCAGAGAGCCATGGACTCAATTTCATACACGCGTCCCTGTTCTGTGGACGCTACAGGGTGGACCTCTGGCCTGCAGTGTGGGCTGACTGTGCTCAATTCCCTTCTGTTCTCTGAAGCCCAAGCTATTCCTCCCGTAGCCCACCATAGAACTCTGGGGTTCTTCACCTGTCCTTCAAGCTGAATCCCTATGTGAGCTGAGTGGTGCTTGCTGGGCAGAGGCTGGTGAGCAGTGAGCTCTAGGAAGGGGTCTGTGTGGACTCTGTCCTGTGGAGGGAGAACACCTCCTTTGTTTTCGGCACAGACGGGTTGAGTAAGGGAGATGTGGCACCCAGGATCTGGGGCTACAGACCAGACCAGCAGGAAGACGGCAGCAAGGCTGCAGGCAGGCTCCCAGTGAAAGAGGAGGTGAGGTGTGGCTCTTGGCTCTGGGACCTCATTCCAGGACTTGATATCCTTGGCTATGTTAGCTACCCTTTCATGAATCAACAGACCATGGTTCCTGGCATGCTGTGCGCTTTTGATAGGTGGATGGTATTACTGACCTCATTTTATAGACAGAGAGCCCAAGGCTCAGGAAAGGAGGCACCGGTCCCACCCATACTCCCTAGGAGTGCTGTGGCTCTGGTCCCTGCTGCTCATCCTGTTGTCCGCCTCCCTATCTGTTCCCAGAGGCCATGGCCTCTGAGCCTCTAAATCCATTACACTGCGCAGGACGAAAGGAAAAGAAGATACACTCTAAAGTCCCAGGAAAGCATCAAGACAACCTCTCCCTCCCAGTTACAAAGCTGGGAACAAGGGATGAAGCTGAGGAGGGACAGTTGGCTCTGGCCTGGTGACAGGCGAGTGAGAAAAGGAAACCAGAGCACGTGTGGGCCTCCTGACACAGACTAGGGAGGTCAAGGTACCAGCGACATTTGCTGAGCTGAGAAAGAGCATGGGGTGGAGAGGGAAGTGTGTGTGTTAAGGTCAGAAACTATGGACATGCAGTCTGTTGAGATATGTCAAAATAGGAGCAGAGGGGTGGGCCTCAGAAGGCCTGTCTGTCTTCCCTGCAGAGTGGTCGGCCATGGATGGAGATAAGGCACAAGTGAGTGATACAGGGAGAACCCTGGGAGGTGATGGGTTGGGCAGCCCCCATCACCACCATCCCCATTCTTATTCTTTAAGCAGCTGCATCCATAGACTCCAAGCCTGCTACATGCACCTCTGCTTCAGCCTCAGACCTGCCCTGCTGACACAGCTGCCTGGACATCAAAAGGCAAGACTGCACATTCATTTGCAAAATCAGTATGGAATTCCTAGAGGGCTCCTCTAATTCCTCTGGTCTGACCACACAGCAATTATCCATTTACAGAGAAGAGGGGAATGGCCTCCCAGGCTCACCAGCTGTGTGGGGACCTCTGCTCTCCTTGGCCTTGAGCAATAGCTGGGGAGGGCTGGACCGGAGTGGACACCTGTTGGAGGCCCAGTGTGGGAGAACCTGGCTGTGTGCACATAGAACAGAAAGAAATGGTAACAGCCTCCCTGCTTGCCTGCTTAGCCACCATTGCCAAGTGCTTCTGATACAAGCAAAGGAGGACAAGAAAGGGCTCTGATGGGCTTCAGACCTGACCGTGCTTATAGACCATGGAAACCTTCTTGCTCTGAATCCTTCTGTGTGGGACTGGCCTTGTTCCTCTCTGGGCCTCCTCAGCTTACCCATCTGTGTGTGTGTGTGTGAGTGCACATTAATCCTGCCTGTTTGAGGCTAGAATTTTAAAAACCTTATCAGGGACCTATTTCTTCCTTAGGACAACGACACACATACAGAACATGTCTTCATATGAGCTGGAGTGGTCTCCAAAGGCTATGCTGCAGGGCTGCAGAGGAGGGCCAGAGTGCAAGCAAATGTGGACAGGGTTCCTGGGTAGGCTGTGCTGGTTGCTTGATTGACAGACCAAATCAGTTCCAGGTGTGGGGTGGCACATGGGAAGGGCTTGTTACAATCAAGCAATACTTGTTAAGGCCAGTGTCAAGGGGTGGGCGCTATGCCCCTGGAGTCCTGCAAAGGTGCAGAGACCACAACCAGGGACTCTCAAAGGTGGTGAATGTAGCAAGCATACTATGAGAGCATGTGTTTGCCATACAGCAGGGCAAAGAAAGGCAGTTGCAGGTGATGCCGATGCATAAGGGAGCTGCTTCGCCACTCCTCTTAGGGCTGAGTTCAGCCACAGGAAAGGAAAGGAGACTGGGTGGACCCTGCAGCGCCACAATTAAGTCAATGATTGCCTTGGGCTGGAGGGCAGCACCAAGGCTGGTGGAGGAGAACACAGGGTGGACCTGATGCTGGGGGGCAGTGGGGGCAGGATCCAGACCTCCGGATTTTCTGGTAGAAAGTAGGGGTAACTGAGTTGATGGAGCAAGAAGGATCAGCCAGGTTTTGGATTTAGAAGCCCACTTCTGGGGTGCCTGCAAGACAGCTTAGAGGTCACCCTGGTGAGCATCAGGCACTGGGGGCAAGAAAGGCTAGGAACTCCTGCCACAGCCCACGCCTTGAAGATGTGGAGGGAGATTGGAAGCAGGTGAGAACCATGCTCTCTCCTGGCTTTGGCTTCTAGGACACTCTGGTCAGGGCTTTGAGGCTCTCTCATGGCTCAGAACTGACTCCGCTGTCTGAGGAAGAGCTCTCACCTCCCGCCCCCTTTACTTTCAAAACCCACCCAAGGCAGCAGCCAGATAGGAGGAGGGCAGCTCCAAGTGGAAGGAAAGACAGAAGACTCGGTGGTGCTGCATGAGACCCTGGCTGCTGGCTGTCATGGAGGATACAGCCTTCCCAGAAAACATCAAAGGAGGAAGAAGCTGCACAGAACCTCAGGAAACAGCGATGCAGTTCCAACCTCTGGTTTTAGTCTGATTGAAAGCACAGAACACACAACACCTAGCAACAGACAGGAGTGTTGGACACTAGAAATAGGTGATAGAGGACCCTCAGGTGGCCTCTTTACAATGCAGAGTGGACAAGAAGATGCCCAAAGATACAGCCATACAGCCAGCCAGAGTATGCAGGTAAATTCAGGGGTGAGGTTACTGTCTGCTTGGCTGATTCTTACCAAGTCTCTGAGGCTCCTTATCCCCTTCTTCCCAGATACTTCCCAGATACTTCCCAGATACTAGAGAGACCATACGATGGAAGACTGTCAGACCGAAGTCCAAGTCTCAGACTTGGGGCAAGAACACAGACTCAGTAAACTCATTCAGGATGAGCACAGCTCTGTGGGGGGATCAGATAAGAGCTAATCAGTCTCCTTGCTGCAGGGATCTCACTAGGAGGGTGGACTAAGTGTGCAATGAGGAGGGCGGAACCTCTACTCCCACATAAAGGGCAGATTTTAAGGCTTTTAGGCTCCACTGCAGGTGGGCAAGAAGTCTACCCTCCAGCCTTTTAACTCCTGGCTAGAATCTTCTTCTGGGTCTCAGGTCTATGCTGGCTTTTCACGACCCTGTCTTAACCATTCTCTGGGGGCCTGGACTTGTTGGTCTCAGCCTATCCCCAGCCTATGCCTTCCTTCTGCAGTCCCCTAGATCCTAGCTCCAGTCTTGGAGTCCCTTTTCTGGGTTCTTATGACCAGAAGGGTCAGACACACACCAAAGTGTTGTTCTGTCCTGGAATTAGGAATGAGGTCTCTGAGTGATATCTAAAATTGTATGGGTCTGCACATGTGCAAGGCAAGACGGAGATCAAGAGACAGGATAGAAATCACACTATTCTAGTCACAGAGAGATTTGTGGTCAACCGTATGACTTATGACCTGATATATGACTCCTTCAGGAGTCCTGGAGACACAGACTGATGTGGCTTGGCCCTGCTTATAAACCAACACCAAGTGGCCTCTCTACCTCTTCCCATCATCTGGTCTTGGATGAGCTGGCTGGGCCCTGCGACCTGAGGTTGAGGTTTGTCCTCAACCTCATCTGTCTACTCTTTTCTATTGTATCTCCACGGGGACACTGCACACCATGACCTCAGGCCTTGAGGCCTAGGGGCTAGACTACATCTGGCATCCTGAGCACCCCTAGCCGGCAGGCCAGCAGTGGATGCTGTGAACTGTGAATATCATAAATGGGAGCACACTGCTGCTCTAGAAACCAGGACAAACTGCTTCTGTGCCATCTCCCCATGATCCTTAAGGCCCTGCTTCTGTCCCTTGGTTTCCCTTGCCCCCTAGTCCCCTGAGACCTGCATTTTTAACTAACGTCATGCGCTGATTTAACAACTTTGTTTCTGAATGTGCTCTTTCCTTCACGTTTCAGGGTCTTTGCACATGATGGTCCACACACACCTTTCCCATCATGCCTCTGTTTTGCTCTACAAACTTTTCACATTTCAGCTATGATTCAAGTACCATCTCTTAAAAAGATTCCTTCCCTGGCTTCGTAGATCTGCTCAGGGGGTCTCCTTCCAAGTTCTCTTACTTCCTTTCCTCTTTCTTTTGTGCACTGATAAAGAGTTTGTCTTCACACACGAGGTCTTGCTGTAATGTTATCAACTACTAACAATTGTTCCGTGCCAGTCACAAATTTTGATGCCAATTTTAAGCATATACATGTGCTAACAATTACGAGATAGTTTTCATCTTTACTCCCTTTTTCCTGGGGTTGGAGTAGAGGAAACACAGCAGGCAAGTGACTTGTGTAAGGTCACAAAAGGTGGCAGATGACGAAGGATAACTGGGGATTTTCAATCATGTGCTAAGCTGGTCCTACCACCTTCTTTGCAACTATGACAAGAGTAGGGGACCAAATTCCCCTTACTCATTCCTACATCCCTGGTACTTAGGACACAGTTGTGACACCCTGAGGGTACCCACTTACGTTAGGCACAGCCCTCAGCCCTAGCTCAGCATCAGTAAGTGTACTGTAGAGGGGAAGGTAATGGTGTGCAGAGAATCCAGAGGCAGAGCCTTATTGTGGTTAAGGGGCTCAGAAATGGCCCAGGGTTATCAGAGTGGAATGTCTTTCCCAGGTGCACACCCCTCCGCATACGTGACCCCTGACACGTGATTGTCAGCTCAGTGACAAGAAGCCTGTCCTTTATGCCCCTGCCAGCAGAGTGGTGGATGTCTGAGAAAGAGGTTCTTCCTCCTAGGAGGTCCCTTGCCCTGAACGAGTCCACTTTCATCTGGGCCACTTCTGAGTCTGGCAGCTGCTCTCCCAGTCTTTCCTAATACCCCCTTCCCCACCATGTTCTTGGCACCCAGGCCCAGCAGGCCTTAGTCACCCTTGTAGGCTGTTGGCTCAGGAGCATGTCAGCTAGCCGAGGAGGCTTCCAGACCAGCAGCCCCAGCCCCCACTTTGAAGGGGATCAGGTTCCCCCACAAACATAATTGAACAAAAATATGAGAGAGAAAAGGTCTTTGTTCTCCCATTTACAGCGTCAGAAAATATGTAACAAATTAGCCGTTTATGAGGTAAGAGACCAGCTCTGTGTGCAGGCCGTGTGGCCTCAGCAGGCACAAGGGGCCTTTGAGCTCCTGCATGGGGGGCAAAGCAGAGGGAAGGAGGGCTTGCAGAACTTCGGGGGCAGGCACAGGAGGCCAGTGACCATCTAGGACTCTGGGAAGCTTGCAAAAAGAAGCAGGGAGCCAGGCAGAGTCAAAGACAGGATCCTGAGCCTGTGGAGAGAACAGCTGCTCCAGGCCAGCCTCCAACAGGGCCAGGCACTTAGCAGTCAGCAGGCTGCTGGGGTCTCAGTGGCTTCCCAGCTGGCTGCTCCGAACCTTAAGAATGGGCAGGTGCCCCTGGTATGGCTTGTGATTTCTCTCCATAGGCCTTAGAATCTGTTCCATGGATCAATGAGGAACACCAGTTGAAGCAGCAAATATTCAGTAATGCTAGGAAGGGAGGAGAGGTGGGGTGGGGGTGGGAAAGATCAGGGAGGGCCGTTCTTCTCCTCAGCTTTGTCCTGGCTTTCATTTCTTTCACTTGGGTGTCTAGAACTGTGCATGGGTATCTAGTCCTAGTCCTAAGAGTAGGGGTTTGCATCTTAGCTTGATTCATTGGGGTTCTGTTGCCTGGTGACAATGCAGGCTAGCACTCACATTCACTGTCTTTGACTCTTGTGATTTAGAGCAGTGGTTTTCAACCTGTGGGTCACGATCATTTATGAGGTTAACCCCCCCCTCCCCAGGGCTCACATATCAGATATCTTATATATAAGATACTTATATTACCATTCATAACAGTAGCAACATTACAGTTACTAACTAGCAATGAGGAACTATATTAAAGGGTCACAGCATTAGGAAGGCTGAGAACCACTGATTTTAGAGTCTTCTCCCTCCTTCTCCTCCTCTTCATCCTTGTCTACTTTTTGTTCTTTTCTTGGTCTTTTGAGATGGTCTCACTATGTGGTCTCAAATCCATGATCTTTCTGCCTCAGCCACCACAGTCATAGGTTCACAGGTGTGTACACCTACCAGGCTCCTTATTTAGTTTTTCATTCTGTTAGATCGTGTGCTCTAAGGCCCGCCTTTTCCATTCCTGTTGCCCGTGGTCAGGATTCTCCTTGCTGCCAGCCTGGCCATGCATCATGGGAACACATGCTCAGACACCTCCTGTGATCCATCTATGGGACTGCCTGTTCTCTTTACTCACAAGTCTCTGTTGAGCCCAGAGCTGGGCCCTGGCTCTGTACCATGGCGCTGGGTCTTTGAGAGGAGGTACTTTGTGAGTAGGGGTCCCTGCCAGCCCAGTAAAAAATCTCTGCAAGTAGCAGGGTGCTGGGTTTCTGTATGAATATCCTGAGTGTTTGGTCTGCAGTCACAAACACGTCGCTTTCCTGGACCTGACTTTATTTATTTTGATTGGATCTTAATAGTTCTTTCAGGCTGAAGCTAAATCTGCCTGGGATCCCAGGAGACTTGCTAAAACTTCAACTGCACCCAGCATAGCAGAGTAACTTGAAAGTTAATCAGTGCTCATTCTTTCCAGCCCTGTGTCTGGTGGCACATAGGATTCCGAGGTGGGCTTGGACCCAGTGCTGTTCTCTGCAGTAAAGACCAAGGATCTCAGAACAAGTTTGCACAGGCAATACATGGGCTTGGCAGCTTCTCTTTGGAGCCATAGAAATGAAATCTATCCCACTGTCCTTTATTTTTTCCTGTGTGGACCTCTTCCTCGGTGCTCCTATCACCAGTTTCTCTGCCATCCTTTCTCCTACATCTTTAAACACATTCTATTACTGACTTGTCTCCCATATTATCGTGCCATCTTCCAAACAGAAAGACCTCCCATGTTGGAGGAATGCCAGAGATTTCCATTCATAAACACACCTCCAGCCCTGGTACTGAAAACATGCCCAGGGTCTCATGAATGAATGATATCCTGGACATTTCATTTCACCGTCGCCATTCCTGGTACTTTTCATGCAAAGCTGTACGCCTGTGGCCGGGCTCCATCCTTTCAGAGTGTTAGTACTTGGGGAAGAGCAAGATGGTCTTGGACACCAACTAGACCAACTGCTCATTTTACAAAGCTCAGAGAGGGATGAAGTAACCAAGTTCACACAGCATGAGGAAGACTGCTGAGACATTTCCTGGGATGTGTCTACAGAGCTGTGGATCAATGTGCTCCCCAGCTGGCTACAAGGCCTCCAGGAAAGAAGAAATGGAAAGGAGAAGTGGGAAGCTCTCAGCAAGGCCGGAGTGCTGGGCAGGCTGGGCTGTTGCTTCTGAGGTACCCTTTCCCACCTGCTTCCAGCCAGGTTAGCCTCCTTCCTCTGTAATGTATGTCAAGACTTAGCCTTCGGCTCTCCAGTCTATCTCCACTGTATGCACTCCTGCTTGCCAATCCTTGTGAAACAATTAACATTTGTTTTCAAGACAATAGCACCCAAGTCTGGAGAGGTCAACAACTTGCCAAGGTCACACAGATAACTTCGTGAGTAGACCTTGGAATTTTCTATCTTTTTTCCTGGGCTTTCGGGCACCTCTGCCTTCAGCCCACTCTGAGCATGTGGGCATGTGGGCCTTACTGCTTTCCTTTAGAAAGCTTCTTCCCAGCTGCATAGACTCAGCTCTGCGCTGAATGTTCCCTCTGGATCTCCTAGCAATGCACTAGCAACTTCAGTGTATCCTTTTCACATGGTGGTGCAAAGCAGGTAGCTAGAGTGGCAGCGAACAGCCAGGCAGTGGTTAGACAGGCATGGCCACTTGTCCCCGTGGCCGTTCTGCAGAAAGCTCTATGTTCTGTGGAGCTAGGAGGTGTGCTGAGACTCACATCCAGCAATCAAGGGTCCTGGGTTGACGTTCACCTACACAGGTAAGGGAAATCTGTTTACTTCTTCTAAATACTCACTCCCATGTAAGAAAGCCCTGAGCTATTTTGGGCATGGTGAGCCTGCAGAAACCTGTCTCAGTAGCCCGGATCAAGCTCAGGAAACAGGCATCAGTGGCCCCAGAGCTCAGGACATGGCCTCAGCCTGGCAGTGTACTTGCTGGGCAGGCACTCGGATGGCTGGGCCACATCTCTGTGTCCCAATAGGAGTCCATCACCTCATCGCCCCTTATATGAACCAGGAGCCTGCCTGTCTGTCTCAGTCTGGCCTGTGGCTCTCCAGAATTCATCTGCACCCTGTAATTCTGGAAAGGCTGGCGAGACCTGTGGCCACAAATACTCCTGTGAGTCAGTCCTTCTCGAGGCCACCCCGCCCCTCACCACCTCTTCCACACACTTCAGGTTGTCAGCACCCCTCTTCCAAAGTGGAGGATGTGGACATCCGGGGAGGCAAACATTCACTGGGTTGGAAGGGGAAGCCATCGCTGACTACCTCTCAGCCAACCAGAAAATGTAATTAACCTCCCTGCCCACCCAAGCCCTGCTCATGCCATGCACCCTCTTTTAAACACTCGCTGCTCTCACCACGCACAAGTACTCAGTCATATGAAGACACTGAAGCTCTTCCTGAGGCCTTCCACAGCCCCTGTGTGGGAACACGACCGGGTGTGAATACTCTCGTACACAATCCTAGCTGTCCACACACACACACACACACACACACACACACACACACACACACGCACGCACGCGCACAAATTGGCAAAGTAAAAGATTCCTGAGTGTGTGATAACCAAAACCTATTTCAAGGAATCAAATGGGTGCCTACCCTGACATATGTTACATCATGGGCATGGGTGTTCATGGCAGACTCAGCTCTGAACACCAAATGTGTACCCTGCACTGCACATGCCATGCAATGCTAAAGGATGCCACCTGAAACCCCTCTACCCTGTCAAAAGTGCAGATGGCTTCATGGTATGAACTGCAGAGTATCTGCTGCACACACAGCTTTCTCTTCTTGTGAAGACACAATGGGTTAATTCTAGAAACAAAGATTTTGCATTTTTCTCCTGCCATAATTCCTCAGCCTGTATCACATTAACATATCTTTGGATTTTAGTGTGTTAGAATGTATGGATTTTAAAATTATTTATATTGCTGACTTGAGTTTCATTTAAAATAAATCATTAAATGAATTTTGGCTTGGGCTTCAGACCGAATTTCAAACAGGTTCTGAAATGGCCCTGAACACACGCTTGCCATTTTATATTATGCATTTATGCACAGTTGCATTCTTGAATAGATAGTTATGAGACTAAAGCATCCATTAAGCCCTGAAAAATGTTGAAGATGTTCTGTAAACAACAGAGTCAAGTACTCAGGCAAGACAATCCTTTGTTAAAACTGAGCAAGCACATCCTACTCATCATACAGATACATGTGCATCTCTAATAAACAGAAAATTTACATGTATATCAAAGACTTGCTTTAAAGTAAATTCCTGAGACTGGAGAGAAGACTTGCTGCTTCTTGAGAGAGGGGACCTAGGGTCAGTTCCCTGCATCTACATGGTGGTTTGCAACCATCCATATAGCTTCAGTACCAGGGTGTTTGACACCTTCTGTTCTCCAAGAACATCACACACACACACACACACACACACACACACACACACACACACGGTGTACATACATACATGCAGGCAAATCACTCACACCTAAAATAAAATACATAAACCTCTCATGACCTTTTATCAGTAAATATCTGGTTTTTGTATTGGTTTTATATACCCATATACCATGGATTGTATAAAAATTTCTGTGTAAAGGTATTGTGAGTAGGCAAACCTTGAAAAGCCCTGAGCTAGAGGACTGATGCCGGAGTTCAGTTTGACTTGCTGTTCACTGGCTCAGTCAGGGGCTTTGGATTTGGTTGCTAGGTTTCTGTGAATGGATTTTTTTTTTTACCTCAGTAAAATGGATGTTTTTCTTGCAGGTTGTGACAGAGATCATATGTGTGTTATGTTTTTATTCCTTTTAACAGGTGTTATCAAGACCTCTCCTTAAAGATGAGGAAATATGCAGAAGTTAAATCCAGAAAGGATTTCCCAGGCTCCTTTCCCTTCCCTCCCATCAGCAGTTGGGGGATGGGCGTGACAGAAGAAGGGTGGGGAGAGGGTCAGTGACAGACTATGAGCACTAACAAAAGTGTGGCAGGAGAGATTGGTTCAAGGGCTGAGATATTAGTAAATAATAGAAACCAACAGCTGAGGAGAGACAGAAAACCCCAGCCAAGGGCTGCAGGTAAGGGGTAGGACACTTAAGGGAAGGCCTGCAAAAGGCAGGTGGGCACTGAGTGAAAGGGTCAGAATTCTCACAGTGCGGCGGGGGCTATGGCGCCTTTGACTCTTTTCCATCTCTGGCCTACTTCAGTCCTGGAAAGTAGTTTCCTCTCTTTGTCTCTGCTTCCACCATTATTCGTCTGTCTCTGTCCAGGTCTTTGTTCCAGAACACAAGAACCTAGAAATCTGAGCTAGTGGCCTCCAGACTCCAATATCTATAACCATAACAGTATGACTGATTTGTGCCCATGATGGAGCACTACTCCTACCCAGGCAGTCTTGCTAGAAGGGCTGTGGCCCTAGGCAGCATGCTCTACAAGGAGAGTGCCACCTCCTCCACACACTTAGATCCAGTCTTGGAGATGCTCCCTTTGAGAACCTTTCATCCCAGGGCTAGATTCCTTCCTCACCTGGATGGAAGAGCTACAGGGACATGGTACTGGTCAGACCTGCAGGAAGCAATGTTCTGGCCCAGCAGAGCCACTAGTGTGACAAGGTTTTGTCATGTTCATGAGTCCCCTGAGATGCCATAGGTTGTGATCTGGAGCCCTGGGGCAGACTTGGAAGGCAAAGGGATGGTCCCTAGCTGGGAGGTGGAAAGCCAGCCGAGCTGCTGCACCGTCAGCACATTCTTGGGGCAGTGTACTGCAAAGTTGCCTTGACTTCACTCCTAAGTGAGAAGGAGGGCTTCTCTGCCCCAGCAGGGTCATGCCCGGGTCACTGACTGGAGCTGCAGGCTTTGGGTATGGGGAAGCCTTGGAACTTTGCCAGCCATGCTCTGTCTCTGCTGAGGCAGGCCTTCTCACCTTGCCTGGCCTCCTAGCCCCAGAGCACCAGCCCCTGCTTGCATTCTCTGGCTGATGGGAAGTTTGCTGCTGCCTTCAGCTGGGGAAGGCCTTCTTGGTAGGCACAGTTGGTTCAAAAGACCAAGCCCATGCTTTAGCTGGGGGCAGATGGAGCTGGTGGAGATAACGGTCTGGGAGGAGGGAGGTGAAGTCTCCTTGCAAACTGAGAGTGGACTGGGGAGGGGCAAGGCTTCATTCTGCTGTTGATGGAAGCAGAGATGGGTATGAGGGACCAGCACACTGGCTGCCAAGAGCTGGAGAAGTCTTGTTTTTTTAGGCTCCTTCTTTGTCTTTCTACAAGGCAGAGGCATGGCTTAGCAGTGAAAATCATGTTGCCCATCTCAGAAATCTTCTACTGGGAACTTGTGCGGAGGGTGACAGTGGAGGGGCTCCAGGAATCAGGACCCTACCCGGGCCTGACCACAGCACAGGTGCAGTACATTGACACCCTCTCTAAGTTAGGAGGGTCTCGGATGTCTGCTAATGTGAACAGCTTTCAGGGAACTACAGAACGCCTCTGTTCTGGTCCTGGGAGGCAGGTTGGCAACCCCCTTATCCTTCCTGACCCCAGAATTCCTCCTGGCGCCGTGTACCGATCTTACAGGGGTGCTGTGAATTGTGACCCACAGTGAATCACTCAGCATACTAGGACACTTGGGCAAGGGCCCACAGGCTGGGAGCAGGATCAAGGACTTAAGGAAAAGGAAGCACCCCCCTCCCACCAGTCCTTGCTGTCATTGGAAGAGATTTCCCAAGAAACCCATGATCATACACCTTCCCCTTTGCTTCCCGTTCGCTCAGAGAGGCAATGTCAGGGAAGACCCACCTCTTTAAGCAACCAACACCTATAAACTAATTTTTCCCACTTCTGCAAAGACTTGGTTGTGGGGGAATGACTGATGTTTCCAACTGCACCCAAAGTTATGCAGACTAGATTCTTAACTCCTGCAACCCCACCACCACTGGCCACCACACTGTGACACATGCAGATTTTACTGCCACCAATGAGTGGATAGATGGGGCTGCTAGGCCCATATCCATTTTACAAACAGGAAGCTGAGCCCAGCACAGTGCAGCAGCAGCAGATTGCCCAGTCACAAAGATCATCTGAGGAGTAGTGGCAGTGACACTTGATCTTACATCTACCTGACACCTAAGGACACGCTGTGTCTAGTCCAACTTCAACCCCATTGTCAGCAGAAGACTTAGTTGGACAGTGAAAGACTGTGTGGGAGAGGGGGCCCAGAAATCAGGAAGCCGGGCACAGGTGCAGGATGATTTACAGAGGGTGACATTTGAGGCTCCCAAGCTTTTAATAGTTCCTCTCCTTCTGTTTGTTCCATTGTTACTGGCCCTGAGTAGCCTGCAGAGCACCTAATCATGGGCAGTTACCACAGCCGCACATCATAAACAGTCTGTAAAAGGCTCAGGGAGCCCAGCTCACACCCTCCCTGGGACAGACATGGCCTTCAGCATCCGAGATTAGCAATGGCTGCCTACTGGAGGAGACCAGCCTGGCCAGCACAGACTCTGTCCTCATCATAGGCCCTGTGAAGACACTGAGTGACCAGCCCAGATTTACCCCAGGATTGGCTTTTCCAAAGCTGCTGACTGAGCAGGGGCTGTGGGAGGAGAGGGAACTGCATGAAACATGAGCAGAAACGAAGACTGACCTGCTGGTCTTCTCTGAGGCACTGCCAAATCTTCATCAAACGTGAGGTAGCCAGCTTATGCACACAGACACTGAAGCGTGGAGGCAGAAAGCCATAACCTGTTGCCATTAGAATGACTGGCTGATAGCAACACGCAGGCTGCCCTGTCTTGCTCCGAAACCCTCCATGTCCCACCCCCACTACTTCCTCATCTTTATGTTCAGTTCTCACACACCTAGGGGTTCTGAAAAATTAATTTACAAGGCAGGCTCAGTGGCAGACACGTGTAATTGCAGTGGTGAGAAGCAGAGACAGATCCTTGGGGCTCACAGACCAGCCAGCCTAATCCCTAAACATGCTTCCTCAATGAACAAGGTGGATATCTCCCGAAGAATAGCACTTGAGATTGACTACTGGCATTCACACCCACACACACACATGCACACCTATGTGCCTGTGCCCACCATACACAAAGCCATTTCCTACTGCCAAGTTTCCTGAGGCCTCTGGGTTTTTTTTTTTTATGCAAAACAGACATTTTTCCTATTACACTGCCGAGTGTAGCGACATGACTTTGGGTTAGAGACAAAGTTGCTGCTGAAGGGTGCAGAACTGTGAAGCACCATTTCCTTCTCCTGAATCCTGAGACAGCCCCTGTCCTTGTGGGGGTGTGGTTGAGGCTTCCCAGCCCTGAGGAAGCAGAGAGCAACCTGAGCATAGTTATTCAGAAAAGGATCTTCACCAACCCTACATCTGACAGAGGGCTAATATCCAATATATACAAAGAACTCAAGAAGTTAGACTCCAGAGAGCCAAATAACCCTATTAAAAAAATGGGATACAGAGCTAAACAAAGAATTTTCACATGAAGAACTTTGAATGGCTGAGAAGCACCTTAAGAAATGTTCAACATCATTAGTCACTAGGGAAATGAAAATCAAAACAACCCTGAGATTTCACCTTACACTAGTTAGAATGGCTAAGATTAAAAACTCAGGAGACAGTAGGTGTTGGCAAGGATGTGGAGAAAGAAGAACACTCCTCCACTGCTCATGGGAATGCAAGTTGGTACAACCACTATGTCAATCAGTCTGGCTGTTCCTCAGAAAACTGGGCATTACACTTTCGGAGGACCCTACAATACCACTCCTGGGCATATACTCAGAGGGTTCCCCGGCATGCAATAAGGACACATGCTCCACTATGTTCATAGCAGCCCTATTTATAATAGCCAGAAGCTGGAAAGAACCCAGATGTCCCTCAATAGAGGAATGAATACAGAAAATGTGGTATATATTTACACAATGGAATACTACTCAGCAATTAAAAACAATGAATTCATGAAATTCTTAGGTAAATGGGTGGATCTGGAAAATACCATCCTAAGTGAGATAACCCAATTACAAAAGAACACACATGGAATACAGTCACTGATAAGTGGATGTTAGCTCAGAAACTCTGAATACCCAAGACACAATTCACATATCAAATGACTCCCAAGAAGGAAGGAAGGAGAGGTCCCTGGTCCTGAAAAGGCTTGTTCTAGCATTGTAGGGGAGTACCAGGACAGAGAAGTAGGAGGGGGTTGATAGGAGAATGGGCAGAGGGAAGAGGGCTTAGGGAACTCATGGGGAGGGGGGAACCTGGAAAGGGAAACTCATTTGGAATGTAAATATAGAATATAGAAAATAAAAAAATATAAAAAAAAAGAAAAGAAAAAGAGAAAAAGAAAACCACTCCCACTGTCAGTCTGAACAGTCTGAGAACACGAGCTGGGGGACTAGAAGGGAGCAGCCACCTATATTTTTGGCTACAATGAGACATCTTTCTTCACCATTATTAACATGGAGGATTTAAAAAAGGTCATAACCATTGGCTACAACAGCCATTTCAAAGGTCACTTAAATGAGCTGATGAGATGTTAGGGCTCACACTCAATGGAGGCTTGCGTTTGTTTATTCCCCATTACTGCACCAAAATACTCCTAGTTTGGGCCATAGCTTCGGAAGAATCCTGACTGTGACTGAGGACAACTGCTGCTTTTAAGTCTCTGGTAGCGGTGTTGGAGGGACAATGTGGGGACAGCATGATTCAGCAAAGTGCTCATGTCATGGCTAGAAAATAAGAGAGGGCGAGGAAGATGCAGACAAAGCAGATCACGATCCTCTTAGAGGGAGGACTTCCTGCCTTCTAAAAGCTCTGCTATTGCTAACTCTGGGAATGAAAGCTTTTAACAGGCTTTAGGGGGTGGGTGGGGGAATGTGTGACATATACTGTAGAAGTCTCATAATCTAGATTCCCCTGCAGGATTAGATGCCCTGACCTAGAGGTCAACTTGGTCTCTATCTTCTCAGTTACCACTGTAATGAGCTCCCAAATCTACCTCTCATGTCTTCAAACCACCATGATTTCAGACTTGCAGTCTCTCTGCCCTCCCTTCCTCATCCCTATCTCCTGCTTCCCTCTGCAAAAGTTTGAGTATGTGGTCTGGAACACAGGCACCCACAACACATTCAATGAGCATTACCCAAGTAACTTCATGCACAACACAAAGACACTCCATAAAATACTACCAACCACAAGTCCTGTGCTATAATCTACTATTCGGAGGATAAAGTCAATTTTAGCTCTAATCATCGGGGAAGATAGATAGCTTTGCCTCGTGTCACTGGTTACCCCATGGTTATATCGAAAGTATGCTTGGATTCCTGGTAAATCTGACAAAATATGAGATCCGCTCTAGATTCTAGACCTTGAACTTTTTTTTCTATTCACCTCAAATCTTTTCCATGCCTCTCCCTTCTGTCCATCTTTGGAAATCACACATGAATCCCCATCTTGTCTGGCCAGGATGCTTCCTGTGCTCTGTCTCTTCTGGAGCCTTATCAAGTAAGACCTTCCTGAAGGTAGCAGCATCTCACCCTTGTATAGAGTGGTTCTGATGCTAAGGTCCTGTTCCCTAATTGATTCTTGATCAATCAATGAATATACCAATGATCAAAGACTGACGATTGGGTGGGACACTTGGAGTTGAGCAGGAGGACTTGGAGAGGATTGGGAGAACTGGGGAAGAAGGAGGCAGTAGCAGCAATAGCTAAAGCCAACCAACCATGGGAGTTTTCAATTGGGAGTGCCCAATGCCTGAGTTGGCAGGGGAGGTTTAGGAGTGCCCAGTCATTGAGTTAGCAAAGGCATTTTACAATTAACTGGTGTGTGTGTGTGTGTGTGTGTGTGTGTGTGTATGTGTGTGTGTGTATTTGTGGATCCAAGGGAACCTGGGTGGGGCTCGTAGCTCAGTCTGCCCAGAGCTTAAAGCGGAGTAGCAAAAACTAAATGCTACACACCCTCACTAATCTCTCATGTGATATTTTAGTCCCAAAGTGGGTCTGGCTCAGAGCATCTCCTCAATATTTCATTGGTTACCAAAGAATATATATGTTACTTGTATTGACATTCAATACTAGACCAGCAGCTAGATAATCAGGACAGAGGGGGTTGGGGTTAATTATGGACCTGGCATTGTTATCAGGAGATGAATTAACTTCATATATCTATTTGTATGAGAGAACCATTCAGAAATGTTCAACATTACTATTGATCTGGAAAATGTATCAAAATCATAATGAATTATTACTCTAGTTAGAAAGGCTAGAAAAAAACCAAACCAAAACAACACACCCTGGTGTGGATGCAAAGGGAGAATTGTATACTGTTGGTGGGAATGTAAATTAGTACAGATATTATGGAAAACAGTTCAAAAGTTGCTCAGCAAATGGGAAACACATGATCTGGCCATCCCACTACTGGGTATATGTCCAAAGGAAATGAAACCATTATGTTGAAGAGACAGCTGCACATGTTCACTGACATGCTATTCATAGTAGTCAAGATAGGAACTCAACCTGAGTGTCTACAGATAAGCAAATGGGTTATTTATACACGATGAATATTTGGACATAAAAAGAGTGAAATTCTGTCATTTGTAATAACATGGATAGAACTGTTAGGCATTTTGTTGAAGAAATAAACCAGGCACAGAAAGACAAACTCACATGTTCTTACTTTTATGTGTAATCTGAAGGGTTGATCTAGCCGAAGACTAGAACTGTGGCAACCAGAGCCTGAGGAGTATGGGGAGGGAAGGCTAGAGTGTGGTCAGTGGGCTCCAAGGGCAGTTGGAGGGAGGAAGAACTTCTCACTTCTATACCACCACAGACAGGATAATGATGGGTTAACTGAATATCCCAAATAACTAATTGAAAGGATTTTGAATGTTTTACACACACACACACACACACACACACACACACACACACACACACACACACACACACGATGAGCTCCCTCCCTAGGACCTACATGGTAGAAGGAGAGGACTAATCCCTGAGTTGTCCTCTGATCTCTACATATGCACCATCGCACACACACCTTCCTAAATAAATAAATGAATGAACAAAAATATGCTAAAAAACGTCTGAGGTATTCAGCAATATATCAGTTACCTTGACCTGATACACATAGCAACGATATATTAAAATGTCACAATATATCTCCTAAATACGTAAACTACTATGTGTCAATGAAAAAGAAAATACATTTTTAAAATACTCAGCGGGGCTGGGAGCATGGCCCAGTGCTGTGCAAGCACCAGGAACTCAATCTGAATCACTAGAAGGCTGAACACAGTAGCTCATATCTGTAACCCTGGAGCTCTTATGTCAGGATGGGAAGTGGAGACAGGGGAGGCCTTGCATGCCAGCAAGCATGCAGTATACAGAACCAACAGACAGAAGAGATACCCTGGCTCAAACAAGGTGGAAGGTGAGAGCCAGTACTCAAGGTTGTTACCCCTTTCTGTTCCTCTCTCCCCTTCCGCACTCACAAAGATAAAAGAAATTAAAAGTAGGTAGTGATTAGCCTGTATTTTTCTATTTTACAACAGTGTTTATCTAAATAATAATTACAATAGGGCTTTCCTAATAAAAAGAAAGCTCTAGAGGCTGGGAATCAGAAGGACCTGAGTTCTAGTCCCAGTTTTGCCTGAAAGCCAAATCACCCCCTTTCTGCTTGACTTTAATTTTCCCTCTTAACAAAGAGGACAAGACCCCGCTCTGCACGCCTTTGAGATCAGACAAGATATTTAGTGGTGAAAGGGGCTTTGACGAGTGCAAAGCTCGCACCAGACAAGCAGGATGACGGATGTTACTCAGGCACAAAGAGGTTTCTCCGAGCTCTGTTATCTCTTCTTTATTTTCTTTCAAGGAAATGGCTCCAACCAGTCCGCCTGCATTATTGTTGGCACTAGGAACCAGGGGGAGAGGGCGGCAGAAAGGGAGCAGGGATCTTTAAGAGAGACTCTCTGGGGGACACTAATATTTTTAATAGTTTGTGGGTTATGAAGTAAATCTCTGTTCTCCGCATTATATATCTCAGCTGAGCCCAAAGAATGTTTCCAGAGTCTCTAATGAAACTGAAGCAGTAACCCAGAGAGAGAGAGAGAGAGGAGAGGAAGAAAGGGAGATTTATTTGCAGAGATGTTTGCTCAGAGAGAGGAGAAAGCAGCTAGAGGCAGGGGGCCCAACTCAGCCACATGCCCCAGTCTTCTCATGCCCTTATTCAGTGCATGGTCGCCGCTGGACCACCTGTCCTCACCTTTGAAGCAGGCAGGCAGCCTCCTCTTCCCACGGCTGGAGACTGGGGTGCTGGGGTTTTCCTTCTGATCATCTGGAGAGGGGTGAGCTTGCCAGCAGTTTGGGGGGGGGTGGCTGGCTTTTACAACATTTAAGAAAGCCGGCTGTGGCCCTGTGCCTCGGTGGGAGAGCACAATTATTAACAGGTCCTACCTAGGCCTTGGGAAAAATGCAGGACTGCATGGAGTTTAAAAGGTCGGCGTGAATAACAAAACCAGACTTTCTGGGGAGTCAGAATGGATTTAAAATACACTTGGAGGAGCCTGGGGCTCCTTTGCTGTGGCAGGCACAGCATGAAGGTCTTTGTGTGTTCATAGGCATGTGTCCACACTTCTGGTTTCTGGGACCTTTGTCAGCTCACAGGGTGTGTGCTCTGGGCAACTTGTAAGTGCCAAGAATGACAGCCCAGCAGCGGAGCTGCTGTGCAGGGCTATCACTGACTCCCTGTTCCTCCCCATAAAGCCAGGGGAGTGAATTAACTAGTTCTAAGGGCTCTTCTAACTTGGCCAAGGCAGTGGAAGATGGAGAGAGCCAGTTCCTGGCCCACCAGGTGCCTGGCTGCAAATGCCCAGCCGACCACTTAATTGTCTGACCAATCTAGACAATTTGGTACATTCTCTTGGTGTCCATCTGTTGCCCCCACAGCTCCTCAGGGAAGACGAGGAAATGAAATGAATCTAAAACATGCCTGAAACATGGCATGTGCATGTGCCCCCATCTGCTCACGCCTTCCTGTTTCAAAGCTAGCGATCACTCACCTTTTATCTACACTTGAGAAGATTTGTTCATTTAATGAACATTTAATGACCATCAACTATGTCTGGCCCCAGTCTAGGCATGGAGAGAGAGATAGCTGAAAATCCATGTCCTCTAGAGTTTCTGCTTTATAACACTTGGTTTCTATCTGTCCTAGGGTCAGACCCAAAGAGGCTGGATGTAGGATATACAGATTGATCAAGAGGCCCTGGTTGGCCAGAGTCAGACAGACATTCGCTATAGGAGAGGGGAGGCATGCAATCTCTCAGTACATGAATAACAGTAGCAACCCTTTGGGAAGGGGACCAGTGTGGACTCTCTAGGGTCCTTTTAAGTTTTTGATTGTGAAGAGCTTAGAGATATAAAAATAGTGGTGAACTTGAGAGGTATGCAATCTTCCTTCTCTTTTGCTGTCATATACTGACTGTGCTGGCTACTTTTATGTCAACTCAACAGAAGCTAGAGTCATTTGGGAAGAAGGAAGAAAATGTTCCTATTATACTGGCCTGTGGGCATTTTCGTGATTCATGAACTGTGGGCATGTCATCCTGGGGGTGGTACTTATGGATACTATAAGATAACAAACTGAGCAAGCCAGTAAGCTGCACTCCTCCATGGCCTCTGCAATGTGTGGTTCCTGATTCCAGGTTCCTGCTGTTACTTTGCAGACTGAGGGACTACAGACTAGTAAGATGAAATAAACCTTTCCTCCCTGAGTTGTTTTTGGTCAGGGAGTTTTGGCAAAGCAATAGAAACTTTAGCTATGATACTTCCCCAATACTCAGGCTTCATATTAAAGGGCCACAGTAAGATCACCAGAAAACCTGAGCAAGTCCAAAGCAGCCTATAGCAGAGACTAACAGCACTCGAGCACAGAGTGTAAGCAAGTCTGGATGCGCGGAGAAGAGTCAGACATACTATTTGAGCATTTTATATTTAGGGTGGCTATGGAGGAAATATAAACTTGTCAGCTATTTGGGGGTGATCAATACAGGCTAGAGGTAGGTTCAGAGAAAGTGACTTGAACCAAGTGTCATAGTCAAAGGTTCCTAGTCTTCTCAGTTTATCGAGTAAGACATCTCTTTTATTATAGGTATAGAAAGTAGGAACATGTGTTCTGGGCATGTTTAAGGTAAGAGGCAGAATCAATCTGACTCGACTTCTGGGACTTGATTGTCAGAAAATATGAACTTATTTAGGGACAAAGGTAGTGATGTGGTGACGATGGGATTGCAGGTGCTGGGGATTGGTGGTGGGAACATTTGGAGGCCCTGCTTACTTTGGTTTGGAACTCAGGTTAGGAGGAACGGATATGCTACATGAGAACACATGTATGTAACTTACAGGTTTAAGGTAAGTCTCTGGCCTTGCCCGACAATTCCAAAGATGTGATTGTTTGAAACTTAAAACATGAGCATGACTCCTGTAGATGGAGCAGTAGCTTTTGGATGAGAAAGCTGAGGTCTTAGTTAAAGGTCTGGCCAGACTAGCAAGCTCTAACAGAAGAGGTCTGAGGTGACAAACAGTGCTGGCAGAAGGAACCACTCAGTTTTTCCTTGAGGCAGAGGTGGCTGTGGCGAGCTGGTCTCACCTCTGCTAATGATACTCCTCTGCGTTTCAGTTTGGCCTGATTATACCCTTCTGAAGATTGTGACTCTTACTGTCATGGCCATGCCTTTGGGCATGTAATATATCTTTGAGTCCTTTTACAGCTAACTTCCCTCTTGGCTCATGCCAGCTACCAGTGAGCTATTGGGGCAGGCTAAGGACCTCTGAAAACTTCCGCCTCAGAACCAGAAAGAACACTGGGCAAATTGTCAGAATCAACCTTTTTTAGAACTCTGGATATGAACCAAAGGCTTGCACGATTCAGGAAAAATTTAATCAAGAAAAACAGCTCCCAGTAAGAACAACATGCTCTGTGGCGTGTTAGCTGGCTCCACTCTCCCACACTGCCTCATCAGAAGCTGTGAGAATCATCCCTTGCAGTCAGAGCGAGCAGCTGCCTGGATGCTACTAAAAGGGGCACAACAGCGAGGGGTGTCTTTGGAGTTCCATTCCTAGAACACCTTCACTATCTGATACAACTGGTGGCTTTCTGGAAGCCTCCATTCCCAAGGCTGTATAGTTTTTTTTCCCCCAGGGTGTGTGTGTGTTGTTTCTAAAGCAACCAGAGGCAAATGGTTAATATCATGGCACTCTGTGGCAATGAGAAACTCCAAAAGATTCCTGGGAATCTAGAAAGCAGTGTGCAAGCATTGGGATGCTTTGTGCTTGCTCAGGAAAGACCTGAAATGACTTTAAGCTCTTGTCCCTGGCTAACCCAAAGGCTCTTCAGGAAGTATTATTGGCTTTAGCCATTTAAGAAAAATCTCTGTCTACCTATTAGCTACTCATTAGGGCAATTAAGCAGAGATTCCGATGTCCACACATGTCAATGAAAAGAGAATGATAGAACTGGCTCTGAAAAGCCACCAATTAAACACTGTCAACCGCCAACAGTCACAGCAAACTCAAGGGAACGTCTATAAATCCTAGATTTGGGGTATCATGTTATTTTAAATGTCCAGTTGCAACCAGAAATTAGTAGGCATGCATAGAAATAATAAAATATAACCCATGAATATAAAAAATAGTTAATCAGGAATATTCTTGAAGAAGTACAGAAGCAAGGACTCCAAACCACTTAATTTAAATAAAAAAGAAAGAAATAGTGCTTAAGGAACCAAAGCATTGGCAATAGGGAGGTGGTTTAGAGATTAAGACCACTTGTTGCTTTTTCAGGGTTCAGTTACCAGCACCTACCTGGTGGCTCACAACCACCCGTAACCCTGGCGCTGGGGGATCTGATACCCTCTTTTGACCTCTGTGGGCATCAGACATGTATGTAGAACAGACAAAACATTGACAGACATAACCTTAAATAAATCTTAAAAAGTAGCTAAGCATAAAAAATGATGCCTCACCAAATACAGAGTATCAATAGAAAGGCATGTTTGTCTATATACACCTATGCATATACAGACATTTATAAATCCAACAAACACCCACATATTATATAGTGGCCAAGTTCAGCTGCTGAAATAAAAACTTCACAAAAGGGTGTCAATATATTTTTATTGGTCAGAGAATTGACAAACCTGAAGTCCAAATGAAATTATTGAACCCAGGAGAGAGATAAAATAATGAAGAAAAATGGGGCACCATGAGTGTGTTAACATAATATATAATATATATATAATTAAACTGTTAAAAACCCCAGAGACTGAACCTTGGCAGTGACAGGAGAGAGGTAACCCTAAGCACAGCTTAATACAATTCACAGCAGATTTCTCACCAGAAGTCATGAAGACTGGAAGGCAATTTATTTTTAAAAGATGTTGCAGATGAAGAATTCTATATTTAGCAAAACTATCTGTGAAAAATAAAGAAGCTAAGACTTTAAAAAAAATGTATGAAAACACAACACCAGAGACTAGGTAGATGATAAATGAAGTTCTTTACTCACAGTTTTGGAGTCTGCAAAATCCAAGATCGAGGGATCAACAGATTAGGTGTCTGGTGAGGTCTCATTTGGTTCACAAACAAGGTCTATGTCCTAAAACCATGCTTGTGTGTGTGGGGACAAAGGAGCTCTTTGGAGTCTCTTTTATAAGCATGCTAATCTCACTTATGACAACCTCTCCTTATGATGTAATCACTTCTCAAAGGCTCCGACCCTGAATCTAACCACACAGGGGATTACATTTTGAAACATGAACTTCAAGATGACACACATATATAAGCTAGAATTAGTCACCAACTGAGTTGTTCTATGACACTAGGAATTTGGGTTAGGAACCCTTCAGATGGACTATCCCTTTTATCATCCATCCAATGTCTAAGTTCCTGCTAAAGTGTATTCCATAATGGAGAAAACTGGGGCTCAGGGGACCCCAGCTGGAGTCAGGAGAGGAGTCACTGTGGGATCCATTGAGAGTCCAAGGCCAGACTCAGCAATGTAATGGACTCTTCAACAGGAAATGCCATAACCTTGGCACCCAGAGGGAGCAGATGTGCGTTTTTCCCACATTAGGACATCTAGCTAAGAATGGGCTCCTTGGCCCTGAGGGAGATATTTGGGATTCAAGGGTGACTGGGCCTATTTACAATCTCTTAAAGGGACCACCACATCCTCTCTGGACTATGTACTGCCTCCTTTCACTGCTGATGTTGCTAGTCTCTAGTTGGAATCTCCTGTTCCCCACACATTCCAGCATGACATTAACCCAGACACTTCCATGTGTCTTATCTTGCCACCTCACGCCAGAGAGGCTTCTTAACTGAATCGAAATCCAGAGTCTTAGATTCTCCTTTTGACTGCCTATACCAGTTGTTCCATCAGGTTTCTGCAGAGGTCTGAGAGAAGGGGATCATCTTCTCGAGATACTTTCTATAGCTTCCTCACTATTTCTGATGAGTTGAAAATCATCTTGGAGGGTAGGTACCAAACCAAGCACTCACGGGTGTGAATGATCAGAGAAGGGAGAGAGATGATGCTAACTGTGGGTAGGCTTCCAGACATCTCTGCTCCTGTAGTCCTCACAAGGACCCTGTGAAGTAGATACTACCATGACCCCAGTTCAGTCACAGAGATCGGTGGTGCTACTGCTGGCATCCAAGTACTCTCAAGGCAGAGCCCATATGCTTTGCCACAATCCATTCAACCATTCCAGAAAAGATCTCTGGTCCCAGGGAGGGTACGGAGGGCAGCAGAGGCCTGCTTTGGTTCAGCTCAGTGTTCATACATTCAACACCAGGAGGACGTAGGCCAATAGTGAGGAGAGGGCACAATCCAACTTTATCCTCTCTATCACCCTTTCCTTTCCAGGAACATTGGTTTCCTTCTGAGACATGTCTATGGCCAGCTTCTGAGCCAGGCCAAACTTTCTGGAAACCACTTATCCAGGACCTGGGAGGATGCTAGCTAGAAAGCAAATGCTACTTGTCCTGTTTAGGAGGTAGGGCAGTATAGAGCAAAATCAGAACAGGGAAGTGGGAAGAGTCGGGTGGGAAAACAGGGGGAGGGAAGGGGACTGATGGGACTTTCAGGGAGTGGGGGTCCAGAAAAGGGGAAATCATTTGAAATGTAAATAAATATAGCAATTAAAAAAAAGATAAGATTTCTCTGGGAAAAAAAAAAGAAGGCAGAGGATTCTGAGGTAATCAATCAGTGCTGCATGGAATGAATGGACTTCTCAATAAGGAGGTGACTGACCCTCAACCCCATAGGGAAAGGAAGTCACACAATAAGCAGAGCCTGCAGGTTACCTGGATGGCTCTGTTGACTCCTAGAGGCTCAATTCTGTCTACAGCTGGTTGGATGTTCCCGGTCAATTCACTGATCACCCCAAAGATTCTGTTTCTTGGTCAGTAAGATGCAGATGTTAAGCACAGATCTCTGTGGTGAGTTACTAAAAGGTTTAGAAATTCACTCACATAATACACTGAGGAAGATGCATCCCTTTGGGGGTCGGTTTTTGTTTTAAGATAGACTGGTCTTGAACTCTTTGTCCTTTTGCCTCAGCCTCCTAATTGCTTGGATGACAGACATGCACCATCATGCCCAGCTGGTGATATAGTGTAAACCACCAGTGATCACTTCTAGAAAATCTTGACTAAAAACTGGGCAACAGATAGATGGGAAGCTTGAGAGCCTAGATAAGCTCAGGATGCACTGGTGCCATGGAAGACTCAGGCTACAGGGACCCTGTCTGAGGGAGAGGCAGATGGAGGGTTATTTATAGGGTCAAGACTGGCACCTCTGTCTTCTGAGAGGACCTGGGGGAAGATGCCCAGTGAAAGGCTAAGGCTGGAGCCCTACCTGGTCTGCTGCTATGGGAGAGGTTCCTGCCCTTGCCTTTCCTGGATAAATATAGGTGGTGTCAGGCTCTAGGCAGGCACAGAGGCTGTCTTTCCTGGTTCATAAGAGACTGGAGAAAGCCACTTCTCTCAGCTTCAAGCTCTGTGGGATGGAAGAGAATCTAGCATGTAAGTTTCATGGGCTCTAGTGAGGTTATTGGCTGCAGAGCACTCTGATGACAGAATCTGATACCCAGGGGTAAATGTCATTTGTACAGCCACATTACCCAGCAGTCTTCTCACGAAGAGAATGCCATGCCACTGGCAACCTTTGATGGATACTCAGTGACCTAGTAGGGGACAAGTAGGAAACACATTGTGTACTACGTTTCCATGGTAGGTTCCAGGAGCTTGACTCCCTTTACTCTGTCTCTTCGTATCTCACCACATCACATGTTGACATATGTTTCACACACACACACACACACACACACACACACACACACACACACATACACACACACACACACACACACACACACACACACACACACGCACGCACGCATGCACGCACTCACACTCATACCTGATCTGTCTCCCAGCTGGTAGATGTGGCTACCTGAATGTCCTTAGTACCAAAACCACTTTCCCATGCTAGTACCTGCTGTGACTAGAGGTTATATCCTCTGTGGAGCCAGAGTGAACTTTATGAAATGTAACCCGTGCCTCTGATTCAAGGAAGAAGCGGGAAAGCAAAGGAAGGATCCCCAATACAGTAGCTCTGGAGGAGCCCAGCTTCTGGGTGGCATGTGTAGTGATGGGGCCATCATGACAGCATCTCCATTCTGTCACCACTGCTGTTACCATAGCCTCCACCAATAGCATCTAAAAGCCACATGTTGGCATGCGCCATACTGCTTTGTCTATCTCTGGTGCTTCTTTCCAGCCCTTCAATGGAGACTTGCCTACCTGGCAGGAAGAAGGCAAGGGCGACTGGCTGGCAAGAGGGCAATGTTGGGCACAACATCCAACAGGGTGAATGAACGCTGAGCTCACTGATGCCATGATCATCACACTGACTGTCCCTGTTGCCGTGGATATCCACACTCTTGCAGACTGGGACTTCCTTGAGAGTAGTCATGTCTTTAGATACAGTCCTGGGACCTGGGCTCCAGTTGAGGACATGGCTGAAATCTGAGGAAAGGTACCCCTTTCCATAGCCTGGTAGCAGTCACTTGTCTAGAGATGGGTTGCTGTTGGGTGAAGTGAAGCAAATCCTTTCTGGGCTGTTCTTTCATTCATTTAGCAACCAGTGGGCACCTACTGTGTAAGGCCCTTCCACATATGCTGCCTCTAGATGTCTGTACCATTTTGTCTAATTTCAGGGAGTCTATGACGTGTTCCAGGTCACACCACTGTCTGGTAAGTGGCCCACATGATTCAAGCCCATATCCCCTGTTTCTGTCTGTCATTCTTTTCTCTTCACAAATAGACTCTCTAGGTCCAGCTCCTTGTCCCTCCCTAAAACAAGACAGGATTAGAAGAAGTAAGCCCTGGTCCCCAGCATCCCTATGAGCACAAGGACTCATTTTGGAAGCAGAACTTGGCAGACCCACTGGGATTAATTAATTACAGGCCTATCTTCAGGGTGGCCCCGTCGGCTATTGAGGCTGCCGCATACCTGTTGATTGCATAATCCATAAATACATTTGACAACTTTAATTGGAATCAGGCCCCCCAGGCCCTGCCCACAGCTGAGTTATGAGCTCCAAACTCCCTGTTGGCAGCACAGCTTCTGCCTGAATTGGGGCCCAGGGAGGAGAAATCAACTTAGGGCATGATGACATTTCTCAAGGATTAGGAAGCAGAAAGAGAGAGGAAAAAAAAAATCACTGTTTCAGTAATAAGCACAGAAGGCCCTCAACTCAAGCTCTATGGCTACAGTCACCCTCCTTTCACAATTCTCTTCCTCCAGAAAGCCTTCTTGAGTTTCAGAATCAGAATGCTGAGATGGAGACCTAGATACACAATGGTGCCATTTTCAGGATTTATACTGGAGCTCACAAGTGACTTTGGGACTTCCTTGATGGAATCCACACCCAGTCTGCTTTACCTAGATCCTCTCCCAAGATAGGCTAGGCTTCTTGTCAGAAGTTACAATAATAAGATGAGGCTTCTGCCTGCCTGAATAGGGATCCTTCACACCCTTAAATGATCTGAAGCTGACAGGAGTGACTGGGATCAGAGCTTGAGCCCTGGAACTGTGCTGTCATTCACTCATTGTCATGACTACCTAATACCAAGGCTCCCAGCGAGAAGCAATCTGAGAGGAGAAAGAGCTGAGTGAGAAGAAGCCTACAGCCCATTGGGAAAGCATGGACAGAGGTGCTTGGGAAACCCACACCAGGCACCCAAAATTAGCTGGCGAAGAGCTGGAAGAGCTAACTGGAAACTTCTAGAACAAGCAGTGAACAGAAGACCAGGGCTCCCTGCACAGACCCTGCAGTGCCTAGCCAATCTTCTGTCCTTCTGACAAGAAGGTTAGCCTCTGTGAACACTTAAAAATCCAGTACAGAGGCATGACTTGGTGTGACGTCTGGTTCCCTTCCCAAGCTTTTCTGTGTGAGGGCTCAAGTGGACCATGAATATTGGCAGAGAATGCTGGATCGCAAGACAAAGGCTGTCCATGGCTGCAGGTCCCTCATCTGGCCATCTCAAGACTCTGCTCTGCTCGGGGACGTGTGTTTAGCTGCACTGTTCAGAGCCTTGCCTAGGACATGGACTCCACCCTAGCCTGCCTCACCGCCCACTTTGCTTTCCTCTGCTTGCCAGCTCCTCCCATTAGAGGCGGGACTACTACACTCCTACAGTCAGATCTTTCCCCATCTCCTGCCAGACCCTCCAGAAAGCTTCCGCAGTTTGGCAGCCCATACTCCAGGAAGAAGTGGTGTTTTCTATGACAGAAGAATGCAGCCCAAAATAAAGGGAGCCCCCATGGTGGCCACATGGTAGCCGTGCAACTGTGGACACGTGGTTTACCTCTCTCAGCTTTGTTTTCCTTCTCCACAGTGTTTATGAGACAGTTAATTAGGGTGATTCATCCATATGTTTGTGCCTCGCCCAGTTTGAAACTGCTTTAAGAGTCTAGAGAAACAGCAATGAATGGAATGAACTTTACCACATTTAGGCACTATTTTAGTGGAAGATTCAGGGGCAGACAAGTTCATATTCTGCATGCTAAGGGTGAGAACCTGTGTGGTGAGACACAGGGGGAGATGGAGGCTCTGGGAGCATGTGTTTGGGGTGTGTGTGCTGTTTTAGTCAAGGTGGGCAGGGAAGGCTCTTCAAGATGAGAATGATGGGCAGACAGAGATAGAAATCATTGAGTTCTCTGAAGAACACTCTAGACAGAGCGCGGTAAGCCCATGTGAAGGACAGACAGAGGCCTTAGTGGCTGTGACAGTGCAGGGGTTGGGAGAGAAGGAGTGAGGTGAGGTCAAAATGGTGGCAATTTGGGGACAGTGATTAAGGTCCTGATTAGCATGGAGGACTTTTGGTCCATCCTGAGGACAAAGGCTTTTCCTTTGGCAAGAGGGAAGCTGTTAGAGGCATTTAAGCTACAGGTAATAAAAGATTCAGTGGGAATCTTATTGTACTACTATAATGACTGTTATTGCTGTTACCTTGTGGTGGCTGGATTTGAATCAGTGCCTCGCAGGGAGAATCAAAGACTCCACCATTGAGCTGGACACTTCACCTTATTATGAAGCCTCTCTGCCTGTCCTTTGAAGGAGAGATGCAAACCGCAAGAGTAGAACAGGGAGCTCAGCCTACTGCAGTGACTCCAGGAGAGATGGCGGGCTTTGGACTGGGGATTTGGTAGAAGAGAATGTGAGCTGTGGATGCTCAGGGCATATCTGAAGGGCCCATAGAGCTTGCTGACAAACTGGAAAGAAGGTGCCAGGAAAAGAGGAGTTAAGAGTCTGGCTGTGCTGTGCTGACGTGAGTATGTGGGGAAAGAGTCCCACTTCCTGGTACAGAGACTATGGGTGAAACAGTATGGGTATAGTCAGGGGCCTTGTCAAAGCTCAACCTGGGATGTGCTCTTTTCGAAGCGCCTGCTGGACAAACAGGTAAAGATGCTGAGGAGGCCTCTGGACTTACTCAGTAAAGTTTTGTGTCCAAGATCAAGTTGGAAATAGGAAACGAGGCAATGATTTTGAATATAAACAAAGGCAGAGGAAGGAAGAGGTTTGAGGAGATGGCTCTGATGCCCTCATCATTTAGAGAGCAGACACCTGCACATTTAGAGAGGAAACCTGTCAGCTTGAGCAAATGTAGACAGGGAGGGGAGGGAGCCAAGCCCGAGGTCAGTTATCTTTCCAACTCTGAAGGGCTGTGTTTGGAAATGGAGGAGCATGGCAGATGGGCCTCCTCTAGAGGGGTCCCCACCTTGGTCCAGATTTGGGAAGGAAAGCCCCCGTAGAAGTTGTCTCTTCATTTTTAATTCTTAGATATCTTTGAGCCTCATAAGAAGAGGTGGAGCTCAGAAGCAGGTCACTTCAGTCAAGCGTACTGTATTTGCTTAGAGTTTGGGCACATCGAACAGTTAATTATGCAAGTAAATCACGTTACTGTTCCCTGCAGTCTCCATGTAATAACACCAGGCTGACCACACTTTTACTAGTGATATAAGCCCATGAGTGTGAGCCAAAAGGTTTTAAAGATCACCCTTTGAATGGGACTCTGATTCTAAGAGCTCACAAGAGTCACATGTGCCCATGTCTCCTCAGGAGTAGGGAGGCTGGCTCTTGGGACCTCCTTAGACAAGGTCCATATGACTTGAGAGCAGTCCACAGCTGGCTGGCAGCCCAGCTGTGAGTTCTACCTTTTCTGTATCATTTGCTTGTGTTATTTCACAGCCGTTTGCCTACATCCCTGACACCATTTAGTCCTTCAGTTCCAATCTGTGTCACTTCAAACACCTTCTATTGAGCTGTTCTCTGAGATGAGCTCCTATGTTTAGCTGTGCCCAGATGTGGCTCATGCAAATGCAACAACATTGTAGAAATTCTACTCTAAATGTAAAGCAGAAGGAACTAATTACATCATGAGGGGCAAATGCAGAAGGGAGTGTGGACTCAGGAGCATCATAGAAGAATGAAGGCTCTGTGCTGGAAGAAGTGCAATTGGGCAGATCTCCTCTGGAGGGTGGTACCTTCTCCGATGAGGGAGGATGTGGGCTAGGGTTTTATCCGACAACATTTGCTCAGTATCTTTCTCCCTGTCTATCAACCTCCAGATACCATTCTGATGTGTGCTTGTGACTAGCTTTGCCTTACTAGGTCCCAAGAGTACTTCCATCCTCCCGCACACAAGCAAAGCCCCACTTCTGCCTGACCTGCAGGATGGCAGATCCATTAGCATGCTGGTAAACTGAAAATCAGTTAGGACCTCCTGCTAGCACATAAGGTCTAACCAAGCATGCTACACTTCACCTTCCCAAACCCTAATTTCTTCTTCTTGATATTAGGAAAATAATAGCCACAGCAGTGAACACTTCTTTTTGCTCGTATTAAAGTATCTGGCACTAGGTTAAGAGCTTTGTAAGCATGGTGACCGATAAACTTCAAAATAAGCTGTGGCAGTCTACTAGTCTCCTGCTATGTTTCCTGAAACACAGGTTCAGAGAGGGAAGGTAATTTGTTCATGGTCACCCAGCTAGTAATCCATGATGCAAGGAGACAGACCAGAGGAATTTCATCCAACGCATGAGTTCAAGGCCAGCCTGGTTTACAAAGTGAGTTCCAGGACAGGCAGGGCTATACAGAGAAACCGTGTCTCAAAAAACAAAACAAAACAAAAAACAAACAAAACAAACAAAAAACAAAACAAAAGACAAAACAAAAACCCAACTGTTATTTCTGGGGAGTGGAAAAATAAATTTTTGTAATGTAAGTAATTAACGACTAATATGTTTTGTCTTCATTAACTTGTGGATTTCATAAGGGGAATGAATACATTAGTGAAATGCCCAGAACAATGCCTGACATGTGATAGGTGCTCAGTAAATGCCTAGTGAACTAACTAGCTGTGTTCTGAACTTACGGGTCTCTTCTCCCCAGAGTCCTCTGTGCTCTGGGAGGACAGAAGGGAGCTGTGAGCTTGCTAAGTGGCCTGGGTATGTGGACACCCGTAGGCCTATGTCTGGCTCCCTGGCAGTACTTTAACAGCTGCTGTGTAAAGACTCCTAAAATCTCTCAGTGAAGGAGCTTAGAGGGGGTAGGCAGTGCGCCGCTAAGATGCGGTTAATGCATCCAGCATGCTTCTCTCTAGTTAATTAGAAAACTTTATTACAGGAAAGCTGAAGTGGCTTTTCTTTCCAAGGGAAATGCACTAACTTCTGAGAGGTGGAAAAGAGGGGTGCCAAAAGCCGCGCGCGCCCCTCCCTGTTTTCCTCCCAGCCTGTTCATGTGGGCCCCACTACCCGGCTAGTTCATCTGTGATGTGGGCTGAGCAACAAGAGAACCCTACGCAGAAACAGTGAGCACCCTTTGAGGAGGCAGAGAGCCTCAGTCCTGGGCTGTGGCTCTGCTAGGGTCGATTTCCCACCCACCAAAGGGACTGAGAGTACTCCAACCTCTGAGTGCTTAGGAGATGCAGGGCAACAACAAGGTGCATGAAATATGGAGACTGGGTCTTGGGGTCCCTGGTCAATACCCACAGTGGATCCTGCAGGCTGAATTCTGAGGGTGTCTTACAGTTTGAATCCTGTTAAGCAGGTAACATGGACATAGTAAGTGTCGACTAAATGGGAGTCCAGTGCTCAAGTAAGCTGGAGATGATTCATACACTTTAAGACATCCTGTCTGCCTAATTCTGGCTAGGTTAGGTTAAAGTAAGTGCACACACACACACACACACACACACACACAGGAACAAACAAAAGCTAGGGCTAGGTACTCTCTGACCCCTGGCTCACTAACTGCCTCCTGGGCATTGATTCTGGGGAAAAGGAGTGTTTGGATCAAAGGATGGAGAGGAACAGATTTACGAGTGTATGTGGGCTCCTCCTAGAGATTTTTGCTCCTGTCCCCTCCTCTCCTGCACATTTGGACAGGCACTGGCCTTGGGAAGGAAGAACGGGAGAGAGAATAAAGGATTTTTTTTCTGGAAATGACTCTTCCTCAGAAGTATTTTGTGGTGTGTGTGTGTGTGTGTGTGTGTGTGTGTGTGTGTGTGTAGGATCCTTTGGTTCATGGTCCTGCATTTAGATCATCTAAGTCCACTGTCAAGGTGCCATCAAGGGATCAGGACACTGGGAATGTCTAAAAGGTCTCCCCTGGTCAGACAAGTAGACTGCATTCTCTGAGCTATGTCATGCAAAATTACTTCACCCCCTAGCACTTATCACCTGTGTTCTCAGGAGCCTGCCGTCATATATCTAACCCCGCTGGCATGGGAGTTCCACTTTGACTACCTTTATGTCCCCAGTGTCGGAACAGCACCTGGCAGGGGTTGAAATGCCTGACATAAAGGACAGGGTTGAAGAGAAATGAAGAGTTCATGACATAGTTACATAGACTGACTCAAAAAAAAAAATGCTATCCCACAAGACAGATGGGAAAACTGAGGCCCGATGTGATGAAGTCAAGTCCTCGAGGTGCTGCAGGAAACAGCACAAGCTGTGGTCTGTGCACAGCAGTTTTGCATATTGATTTTTGTCTTTAGAAGAACCCCCAAACCCTGGCCTGCCTTAATCCACTCAACTAGGTGGTGTGAAGCCCAGTCAGGGGTGTGTGGGGGGGAAATTGTCCACATTACAAAAATCATACGAAAGAAATTATGGATGGAAAAATCATTACCTTATAAATTGGCCAAGCTGTTCAGAACTTGTAGGAAACAGGGCATATAAAATTCTCATGGCACTTTGGGGCTTTGATAGCTCCTCATTACAGCTCTCAGACTCCAGTGAAAAATGTCCTCACCCAGAGAGGGCTAATTTTACTTTATTAATGACATGGGGTGGGGTTGAAGCCATAAATTCCGGCTACCTGAGTGCCTGAGGCTCGGGACAGAGCTTTGGAGAGACATTATCTCCTGTGGCTATGCTGTCCTCCATGATGGTCTTTGCTGCTGCCAAGAGGAGAAAATGGCCTCTTGTCCTGGCCCCTCACCTGCAGACCACAAACACAGTTGGAGGACAGGAATGGTGGCCTAGTTCTTCTCTGATAAGGTAGACTGAACTGTTCAGCAGTTTGGCTTAATAAGAAATATAGCACCGAAAAGAAAGGGAGCCACAAAGTGGCGCCCTCAATTTTAGGCATATTCTTCATATTCCACTCACATCTTGCCAAGTCGACATGTAACCAGGATCAGGGTTCACTCATGCGACATAAAATGTGTATAAAAGGACCATGTCATAGCCCCGTAGGCGATTTGGGATTATAAAGTCACAGTCATAACAGAGAATGATTGACCCAGCCCTAAGCCCTGAAGACACCTACAGCTTCCCATCTCTGTTACTGCTGTCATCAGCACACAGAACTCTTCTAGCTTAAGTTTTTTCCCTTGTCCATGGAACCAGAGAGGACATCAACGGCCTAGAAGCATTCCGTTAATCCTGGAGATCGGGAAGAGGAGAAAAGCAGGCCAAGGTCGCCTTACCCTGACCCCAACAATTGCCTAGCTGTCTTCACTTCCTCCCCTGTGCAGCAGTGCTGGTGAATCATGGCTGGCAAGCCCCAACTCCATGGCCTTAAAAATCCTGGAAAATGGAGGGTCTGTTTGTCTTCTCAGATAGTTGCATGCCTTTAAATCTCTCCCCTTAGGACACACTATGACCTTCATCAATTTTGCTATATAATTATTCATCCTTCCACCTTTGAAAGGTCATATAACCTACGGCAAGTTTCATGTGTGCTGCCTAGTCTGAGTTTTGCATCAGTTCAGGGTTGATCAGGACACTGAGAATGTCTACTGGCCAGGCATGTAGACTGCATTTAGTTCTTGAGAACCAATAGCTGTTAAGAGGATGTTCCAGGTTGCACTGTGTCCCTCTCATCCCAGATTATGACAATCTTTCAGAGTGCAATTGTATTTGGAATAGACTGATCTCCTGGTGACCATGCCAATATGAGGCCCTTCATGTGGGTCCTAATCCAACACAACTCTCATCTTTACGAAAGGGGATGGGGACACATAGACTCCAGAGGTGTATACACCGGGGCAACAACGTAATGAGACAAGAAAGCCGCTGTCTGCAGTCCAAGGAGTGAGACCATAGGAGAAACCAGCCTTGCCAGCACCTGGGTCCTGGAGCCCACCTCTAGGAAGAAGCACTAAATTCCAGTTGATGGCACCATCCAGTCTGTGGTTCCTTGGTATAGCAGTCCCAGCAGAATAAAACATTACTTTATCAAAGCTGCCATCTGAAACTTGAACCTGAGTCTTCTGTCTCTCAGTTCTGACTTTCTCTACCACAGAGACAAGCACATGAGCACATCTCAAAATCCCCACCAGCCAGTGTGTACATTTTGAGAAGACAGCAGCTACACACACTGCAGATTTCCATTTGGCAGCAGACACTGCGTCTTTGCTGGCATGCTTTAGGAGGGTCTGAACGGTTAGCTCTGGAGCAGAGGAGGGCAGGCCAAGCTGGCCCCCAAGGAAGCTTGGCTCCTAGTGCCTTTGTTACAGCTGCGGTCAGCACTAGTCCTCATACAACAGTCTTCTTGCTCAACCCCTGCAGCCAAAAGTAGAGTCCCCTGATGGGCCATTTGGCTCAATCCAGGGTTTCACAGGCCTGTTCCTTCCAGAAGAAGTTGCTGACCCAGCCAACACTGGCCCACAGACTCACAGGAGAATTGCAAAACCCAAGGCATTTACTCAGGTTGAATCCCCTGCCTTGGGTCTTTGAGCTACTTCTTTATGTAGAAGAAAATCTGTTTCCCACCCTCAGCTGTGAAGTGACTGGACTGCAGACAACTGTGTTAATGGAACACAGCATAGAAGGTGTGGCTTCTGGGGGAGCCTTCCACAGGTCACAGGTCTCCAGAGGATGTCTCAGACTTCCTGAAGGAGCTAACCTGACTCTCCTTGGCCAAGCCAGGGAAAAGATCTGGACACTACAGAGTGACAGCGGATAGAGGACTTTCTCATGCTCACTGCTGTCTCAGGAGGGAGTAGGCTATTTAATGGTGCCAAGCTTATCAGCAAGGACGGTATTTGAGCTACTGCTGGAAGCTGAGGAAAGACTCCAATGTCGCATGATATGGCAAGTTGACCATAACAACCACAAGAGGCCTCTAAGCCTTGAAAGAGCAGAAGTCTATCAATGTAGTCACTGCTTCAATAAACATTCATTTTCCAAAGTACCTATCAGGACTGCATTGAGGATGCAGGACCTATCAGGACTGCATTGAGGATGCAGGATTCTTTGCATGTGTATCTGCAATTGCCTGCACATTCACACACACACACACACACACACACACACACACACACATGCGCATGCATGCACATGTAGGGGAGGGGGCCCATGTGCAGTTTCAGATGAAGGCCCAGGATATGCTGTCCCAGTCATGCCCATATCCCTCCCCATTCTAAAATGCTCCTAGTTGACTTCTACCTGCAATGCAGTATTTTTTTTAATTTATTTTTTTTAATTTTATTTATTTTAACTTTTTTAAAAAAAGTACTCTGGCCTGCAAGCCTCCCCCCCCACCCCACCCCCACCCCCCCAACAGTCCCGGCTGAGGAATGCATGTTACCCTCTGGACCACCCAGGACAGAAAGCAGAGTGTGGACACTAACTTCCCTACCTTTCTGATGGACAGGTTTGAGGCATGTTCTTGGCACCATTTCTAGCTTGGAACAGACTGAGCTTTCCCCAGAAGACTTTATTGCTGAGGTTCTTTCAAGAGAGGAGAAGAATTCTCAGACAGACAAGAGCAGCTCTTTAGAGGACACTGTGGAGGAAGGCTCAGCTTCCCTGTGCAGAAGATAGCAGAATGAGGAGCCAGAGAGACCTCCTTACTAACCAAAAGCCGGGGGGAGGCTGCATTCCACCATCGATCCATCCTATCTGACACCCAAGCATGCCTGTTTCTTTCCTGCCTCAGTCCTTATCCTCTGGTCCACACATCCAAGTCTCAGTTCAGCTTCCTCCCCTACTTCTGGAAGTCTCTCCTGGCCTGTATCATTTGCACACTTATTCCTTTTTCTCATCCCAGGCTCCACCCTCATGTTAGCTCTTGAATACTGATGTATCCTGTCAGCTCCTGAAATACAACGAATAGATAAATGATCAAAATGGAGACTTAGCCCCTTATAGGCATCTGGGGCCTAAGGAGACTCACAGAAAGAAGTGCAAACCTGCAGAGGTTAGAGGTTCGGAGGCAGAGACAGAGTGGATGCAGGTGCTCAAGGGAGGGGAGGGACCTGGAGAGTGGAGGGTTAACAGTAAGCTCAGCAAGGAACAGGGAAATTTGGAGTTTTGTTTTTCCCTCCTTCTGAGCATTGAACATAGGACCTAGGTAAGCACTTTACCACCTGGGCTGAACTTGTACTTGAGATGAAATAATAATGCCAGAAATAATAATTTCTAGATTTGGAGGCTTTTGGCATTTGCTTTGGTAAATGGTACCCATTGTTTCCGATGACAATGGGTGCATAAATCCAGATTTCCTAGGGCAACTGTAAGATTCCGTGAAACAAACTGTAGATTCAATCAACTGTGGACCGAAAGACCAGCATCTGTACTGACCATGGCCTTTTTCCTTGTCAAAATTGATTAAATACAGTGTAACAACAATTTACATAGCATTTACCTTGTATAGCATATTCTAGGTAATCTACAAGCATTCTATAAGTATTCAGGAGGATGTGTATAGGTTGTATGCAAATACTATGCTATTTTATATCAAGGGCCTTTGTGTCCTGGAACTCATTCCTACAGACACCAAAAAAGACTATGTCAGCCGTGAAGACATCTCTTTACATGTCTCTCTGCAGAAACTTCCACTTGGCCCTAGGAAATAAGAACTATTAAGGAAGCAGAGGACTGGAGAAGTCAAACTGGAACCATTCAACTCCCACGTGGCAGAGGTAAGACTTAAACCTTAGCTATTTGGTAAGTGTGACTAGCATAGTGGCTCCTGACAAGTGTCTTAGAAGTGACAAAGCACAAAAACAGTACAGGCAAATGTTGGGGACAGTATCAGGTCACTTCAAAGCTGGGGAGGCAAAACACAGAGATAGAAACTGTCCACAGGATAGCCCAGCCCTTAATCCAAATACTCATGAAACTCTGATGGATCTCAGAAACAAAATCTGACCCCAGAAAGTGGCTGGGGACAGCAGAGGCTGAGAGAGTATCAGAGCAGAGCTGTTTCTGCATAGGACCTAAGGGGACCTGCCCAAGGAACTGTACTCATAAGGACTCTGAGGTGGCCTTTGTGGGTGTCTTGAAGGGGAGAAATTCCAGGCTAAAGTAATCTAACGGAGCATGAAGGGAATTGAGTTTCGGGCTCCCCACCTCCCGATCTGCTGCAGGATTCATTTTCATGATTCCTTTTGAATGGTGTGAGCCTGTTCTGAAGGCTGAAAACGGGTCCCATGTGTCCACACAGCGCCAAGAATCCTGGCCTTTCCCGAAGTTCAGCAGGGCCACCCCCTTCCGGCCACGTCTGGCCAGAACCCCTGGGAACTGCAGCTCTCTTGCAGCACCGGTAGATTTACACAGCCACTGTGATTGTCCCAGTGTACTCTGTGCTTAGCCACTCCTGCCGTGCTTGCAGCACTGGTTCTAAGATATTTGACTTCATCCAGGAGGCACAGGCACTATTAGATCTCTACTGTGAAGATGATGAGTTCCGGTTAGCTCAGATGAGATCATCTGCCCAACCTTTACCTGGGACATTGAATGCAGATGCATTTACACACATACCTGCCCCAAAGCTGCACTTTGCATTGATCTTTACATGGTCACCGTTAAAATGAATGATGTTGACTAACACCTCATCAAAAGATGAGTTCAAGTCTCACATGCTCTTTGATATTAGGTTTCACTTCCATGGCTTCCACAGCAGCCAGTGGTGGCAGATCAGGTAAAGGAAAAGTGTAGGGGAGACTAGAAACAAAGGGAGGGCGTAACAAAGAAAAACACGCTCTTAATGAATGCTGGCTAAGCAAAGCAGCTACTGTGCAAACATCCCGAGCAGGGGCTTGGTTGTGGCTGGGGCAGAGGGCCACTCACTGGAGACTGGTCACCCTGGGGAATGTCAGGCCCGGGAGGCTGAGCAAACACATGCTCCTGGACATCCACATTCCTCAGCTTGCATCCTGGGGCCCAAACCCATCCACCGGCCCCAGCATTGTCCAGCCGTGGCCTGAGCTGGCCAAGGGGCAGGATCAATATTTGCAGGTACATATCGGGTTCCTCTTCCAGCAGCATCTGTGTTTGGACAGTCCTGCTTCCCACTGCCCTGCATCTCTTTCCAGAGGCATGCTGGGTCCCACAGGGCAGCTGCCACTGGGCTTGGGGCCTGAGAGTTAGGGTTAACTCAGATGAGATTTCTTAGTGTCTGACCCTGTTCTTTACACACCTCAGAACCAAGAAAGACATGAAAGGGAAAACTTAAAAGCTTCTCTGGGAGCCCAGCTCAGGGTCTGCTTGGTGACCATATTGGTTAGTATGGGATGTTTTAATTCTCTCCTTCTAAATCTTACCACCCACCCATCCACAAGCCCACACATCCCCACGGCAATTAATTAAACAGCTCCATAGGACTGCTTTCCTTTACCTCCCTTCCAAAGCTCAAGCCCCCTTTGCCTGGTCAACTACAATGGCCTACCTGAATGCCCTGATTCTTGTCTTGCTTATTCTCTAGGCTTCAGCGTGAGTGGATTTTCTCCATAAAACAGGACCCTGTCTTTCCCCATGTAATCGCTGAAGGGCTTCTGTTGCCTGTAAGAACCTCAAATGGCTTCCAAAGACCATAGCTGCTTCTTTTCCTTTCTGACCACTGTAGGCCAGAAAATGGACCTGGGCTACAGGAGGACCCAACACTTTCTTATGTGTGTGTATGTGTGCGTAGAAGTATAAGCATAGGCTGATGCTTGCATGTGTGTGTATGCTTGTATGCTCATAATGGTCTTAATAATGCGCAGAGGTCAGATGAGGACATGTGGGGTCCTCCTCTATCACTGTCCTCCTTATTCCCCTGAGACAGGACCTTTCATTGACTCTGCAGCTTGGCTGGCAGCCAAAAAAGCCCCAGCATCCTTTTGTGTCCATTCCTCATAGCTCTGGAGTTACAGGCACACACAGCCAGGCCTGCCTGGTTTGTTCCCCAATCCTGGGGATTGGAATTCAGGTCCTCAAGCTTGCAGAACAAGTGTTTTTACCCACTGAGCCCCCTCTCCTGCCCCTCAGGAGACTTTCTTATCATCTCTTCTTTCCTCTTCTCTTACTTTACTGACAGAATGGGGGATGGTCTAGGCTATTCCCCATTCTGAGACTCCTACTCTGGAGTCTCATTATCCAGATACGAATGAGTTAAAAATGTTTTCTCAAGTCACTTTGCTAACTCCCTGTCATCGGCTTGGTAGTGAGCATCTCAAGCATGAGTGTGAGGCTTTGCAAACTGCTTAGCAAGAGATCATGATGCTGCTAAACCACCGAGAGAAGCAGAGCCACGATTTGTGTTTTGCAGATGGGAGGAGCGGCGGGTGCTCCTGCAAGCTTTCTCCAAGCTCATAGACTGCTGGTAGAGGCAGAAGTCATCTCCGGACTAACATACGCCTTTTCTGGTGTTTGAACTTATTATATTTTTTAATAAGTACAGCTCAGTGAGACAGGGAGTGGTAGGGGACAGAGGGTGGACCTGGAGTCATGGAGATCAGAATCCAAAGTTCAGACCAATCACTAAACAGCTGTGCAATCCTAGGCAACTGGTTTGCATCTCTGAACCTATTTCCTCTGCTGTGAAATGGGGATAATATGCCTCGAGATGGAGGAAAGGCTAAGTATGGTAAGATTCAGTGTGTTTCCTTGAACAGCGCTTGCTCTTCAGGCCTCTTATGTGCATGCATGGTTCATGTGGGGTTCCAAGTCAGTCTCTTCCTATTTTGTCTAAAATGAAGCATTTCAAGGTCAGTGATAGTGGGCCTGACTAGTACATATAAAGTCTAACGTGAGGTGAGAAAAGAAAGAAAAGAAAATGTTTTGAATAGACGTAGGAGAGAAATATCTAGCAAATACACATTTACCACAAAGCTGTAGCCACATGGATCTTCTATTGTTTAATTCATGTCATATCTCTTGAAAGAAGTGCCATGGGTAGAATCAGAGGTCCGATG